>NC_045427.1:254137421-254454921 GCF_902635505.1 Sarcophilus harrisii
TGATTGTTTTATGTCTTGGAATTTCAGTTCACAATTGCCCCAGGGTAAAATTAAAAGCCTACTGTGATATTTTTGAGGCTACCAAGCTACTCTCCTCTTAAGGAAGCCTGATATACCAGAAAGAGCTAAATGTAGAGATAGGAAAATTTAGGTCCAATATTTACTAACTGCGCCATCATTGGCAAGTCAGTCACCCTTTCTGAGCCACAGTTTCCCCATTTGTGAAATGGGGATAATTGCGTCTATAGTAATTGGTTCCAATATGTAAGGATCAAATGAAATAAAGTTTTGTGAACTTTAGAGGACTATCTAAATGTCAATTGTTATCATTTCTCTGACCTGGTTTCCTGATGTTAAAGACAAAAAAACACTGAATTATCACTTACTTTCTTTACCTCTCCCCACTCTTATTTTTGCCTAACTTTAAATTTTGACACATAAGAAGCAACTGGCAAAAACTGGATGATAACTTTTAAAAATTTCCTCCCACCCTCATCACAAGAATATAGTGGGTCAGGTAAAGCAATGTGGTGTAATAAAAAGTACCAAATCACAGATCTTGGTTCAAATTCTGCCTCTTTTATTTGCTACCTATTTGAGCTTAGACAAGAAACTTCACCTTTCTGAATCTTATTTTCCCAATCTGTAAAATTTGAGAGACATCTAAGATGGACTTCAGCTCTAAATCTATGATCCCATAAACATAGGAATTATCCCAAAGACAATAAAATGTTTGAAAAACACATTTCATAGGCCCAAAGAAGATACTGTCTTTCAACCTTATGAATAATGTGGAATTACAACCAAATTATCAAATATAAAAATATAAGTCAAAAAAACAATATCAAGATTCTGAGACAACCTAATATTTTGGAGGAAGTTCAAAGTCAAAGCAAATAATGTGACATTTTCACTCCAGTTCTGACTTTAGAGTTTCTGGATTTTGTCAGTTTGGGTTACAACATCACTGTTATTTAAACAGAATAACTACCCCCACCAAAAAAATTAATTTCCATGTTTTGCCTTAAAAGATCTTTTTTTTTTCCTCTAAAAAAATCTAGTGTTAAAACAGGGCATATTTTCTCCAGAGACCAAGATGACTTGAGCCAGAACTGTTCCGTCTCCCGGGCAAATATACTTTATGCTTCGGCAACCCTTAGAAGTCTGTGTTATTTACTCAGTACAGTGCCAGTATCAAAAATAAAATTTAAACCAGTCACTGCCCATTTCGGCAGTGGAACATAATAGATGGCCTCAGGCCTGAATACTAGTGACTCTCTACCACACCTGCCAAAAATTGATCCCAGTCCAGTTCATCATTCCTAGTCTCAATTCCAGGTTTTATTACTTATTGATGATTGGTTGTTTGCAATAGAGAATATTGTTTTTTACACTTTTGGGGGGGGAAGCAATTGGGGTTAAGTGGCTTGCCTAGGGTCACACAGATAGTAACTGTTAAATGTCTGAGTTCAAATTTGAACTCAGGTCCTCCTGACTTCACCGTCTAGCCCCTCCTTTGAGGACTTGAGGACTTCATTAAAGCTTTTTATTTTCAAAACAGGCATGGATAATTTTTCAACATTGACCCTAGCAAAACCTTGTGTTCCAAATTTTCCCTCCTTGACTCCATCTCCTCCCTTACATGGTAAGCAATTTAATATATGTTAAACATGTTAAAATATATGTGTTAAATCTAATATATGCACACATATTTATACAATTATCTTGCTGCACAAGAAAAATCAGATCAAAAATAAAAAAGTGAAAAAGAAAACAAAATTCAAGTAAATAACAACCAAAAGAGTGAAAATGCTGTTGTGAACCACAGTCAGTTCCCACAGTCCTTTCTCTGAGTGTAGATGGCTCTCTTCATCACAAGATCATTGGAACTGGCCTCAATCATCTCATTGTTGAAAAAATCCACATCCATCAGAATTGATCTTCATATAATCTTCTTGTTGCCATGTACAGTGATCTCCTGGTTCTGCTCATTTCACTTAGCATCAGTTCATGTAAGTTGAGGACATTTTTAATAATAATTACTAGGATGGACACCATGCTTCTAGCTTTGCAAAGTGCTTTATAAATATTATTTCATTTAATTTTCACAACAACCCTGGGGATAAGAAGCTAACATAATCCCTATTAACAGATGAAGAAACCAAGGCAGATAGAGAGTTAAGTGACTTGCTCACCCAAGTAATAAGGGTCTGAGGATGGATTTGAACTCAAGTTTCACTAACTCCAAGTACAATGCTTTATCCACTTACAAGACATTAAGATTGCCTTGTAAGAGAACACTTGTTCTAGAGGAAGAATATAGACTCTTAGAATGTAGAACTTGAGGGAATCTTGGAAATAATTAACCCAACTCCATCATTTTATATTAAGGAAATGGAATCCAAGAGACTAATTGATTGACTAAAGATAAGTAGTCATAGAGTAAGACACTATTAAGAACACTATACTGGTGTTCTCCACACTCACCTGTGTCTCCTGACACAATTAGCAAGTGGATTAAGGAATCCGACTGGCTCAATAGAAGCAGAAGCAGAAGATAATTTTTAAAAAATTAATAGAATGAGGGGCTAATCTGGGACAAATGAAAAAATGTTGACAAGACCTCCCCACTCATCTCATGGCAAGCAGTAGACCTGCTCCTTTAATTTAACCTCTTGTTTCTTCAAAAGAAGAAAGTATTTCTGTTTAAAGAGATCTATTTTATGGTGGCTGCTATTTCAAATCAAGGTGGGATCCATTCATAGGAGGAGGAATGAAGAAGTAGAATGAAATTATATGGTGAAAATTTTTTAAAAATTTTCTTTGCAATATGAAAGAGAAAAACTATGTGGATTAATTGATAGTATCTTCTTTACAAATGGAAGGACCATTTTTTTTCATCTGTATTTTACAAAAACATTAGGCAGCAAGGCAATATACCTTGTATAAATTCACCTCCCAGAACAAATCTGTGGCAAACCCCAGACTAGTGCTCAAGTTTTCTAACTTTCAGCCCAGCAAAGTCTCTGCTAGCCTGGCCAACCTCCTAAAGCATGCCATACTTTTTCTAAGGAAACTCCAAAATCCATTAGTTTTATGAACTGGTCTGAGGCCAAATTCTGTGGGTTTTATTTTCTAATTGAAGTCATTTTTATTCACTACTATGGGGCCAAAAAGAAAGCAGTAAATTCAGAAACATGTTTCACTTGTCAAATACTATATAAAATTCACCAAATGTGGTTTTTAATTTTAATTTGGACAGGCTCTGTTCTTCCTATGGGAGCACACATGTCCCATAAGTCAAGCCAGAGGGGAAGGGGGGGAAGGGAAGAGAGCTTTATTTTTTTCCTAATTAAAAAAAAATTACAGATTTCTTAGATTAAGATTTAGTAGCTTGGCATAGTCTAGAAAAAAATATTATCAAATGTTTTTTTTATTTCTCAAAAGAAAAAAAAAAGCATAACTACTGTTAACTTTAAAGATCTTATGTGCTTAGTGTAGACCATTAGAATTCTTAAACATTATAAATAGCTGTTAAGACAGTAGTAAAGACCAACTTCAAATATTCAATCAACCAAAGTCATTGTTTCCTGGAGGCCAATAATACTCTGAAGAATAGGGGGGAAAGTAGTTGTTGAAAGCTCTGTTTCCTATATCTTTGTGGTAAGTTAAAGGGAGTCTATGCTGTTAACTAACTAAAAGCATGGAACCCTGAATTTGGAATCTGTTGAGTCAGGATTGGAGTCCATTTTTCCATTACTCTTTGTTGGGACATTCTCCACTGCCACCTTACAAATCTTCTGCCCAACATTTTGTATTTTTTAAGTAACTTCAGGAATATAAAGGGGAAACAAAAAGACTCAGAGACAATATTCCCTCCATTAAATTTTAATTCCTTAGGAGCTGTATCATTTTTCATCTTTGTATCTTGAGTATATAATGCTCAGAGCAAATGCTTTAATAAATGCTGTCTTGATTCATATTAGTATTTTGAAGAACTGAAACAGTCTCTTGTATACAGTAGATGATCAAAAATTATTGATATCCTAGAAAAGATTTTATATAGGTTCATCAAGGAATCTCCCCATTATGAGAACCATATGTGTTCTAAGTGTTTCCATTCATTATACTGTCCACTTATATAATCAAACTAGATCATTCTTTTAACAAAGTTAAATGGAATTAACAATGACAACCAATATAAAAGATCGTATCTCTGTCATGTATGACTTTAGACAAGTCATTTAACTTCTCTAAGTCTTAAATTTCTTCATCTATAAAATGAGAAGGTTTAAGTTGTTGTGTTTAAAGTCATGTCTAGCTCTTTGAGTTGGATTCTATGATCCACTGGAATCACTTTTGTTTCAAATGAAGGCAGAAGCCATGCTATAGTCAGCCCATACTTTGACAAACCTTTGTTAAATTATCGGTATGAATATTTACATCTCAGAAAATGATGAAGGCTTCAGATCAGGGCTTGATTTAGTGTTCTGTGGATTGTCTAGATGTAAGGAAGTAATGGAGAAAATGTTAATAATGTAAATTAAACTTAACAGTATCACACCAATTTTTTTTTTTTTACTCTAGAAGGCCATTTGTTAAATATTTGCTCACCACACCAGTGAACAGATTTTTTGACAAAACCTGTTTCTAATGCTCTTTATTTCACATTAGACAGACTGTTATCTTATTGAATTTGGGGCTATTTCCTTTTTTCTCTGTTCTCTCAGTATTTCATAATTCAGCTGATTGTGCCACATCTACTCATAATAATAATATCCAGCATTTATGTAGCGTTTTAAGGTTTGCAAAGTGCTTCACATATCTTATCTCATTTGATCCTCACAACTCTGGGAGGTAGGCACTATTATTATCTCCATTTTACAAATAAAAAAACAAGTGGGTGAGGTTATGTCACTTACACTCAGTGTCTGAAGCAAGATTAAAACTCAGGTCTTTACCATTCTGAGCCTAGTTCTCTTTTTACTAATTGTCTAGTTTTTAAGTTTGACATAATGAATACAATAGAGAAAGGCTAATAGGAAGTTAAATGCTTTTGCTTAGGCTTTGGAGTAATTCTCAGGACAAAGTTTTGAAAAGACATTTGGAAAAGACACACCTTAATGTGATTATCAAGTTGTTCTCCCTCTCCTCCTTAAAAAGATGCTGGAGATGATCATTTTATATGCTACGCTTTTTGAATGATGTAACCCTTTTCTCCCCAGGTTTTTGGTCTAGGAAAAACAGAGGGTAAAAGTGGAAAAAGAGTTGGGTATATTGTTTTAGAGCTAAAATGAATTAATTAAAACTCAAGATAATGATCATTATAAAATAAAACAATCTAAAATTTTCTGATTTACCAAAGAAAAAAGTAGACTTTACATGTTTAAAAAATGGTTGTAAAGGGTAAAGGGGCAGTCCTGAAATTAGGAGAACCCGAGTTCAAATATGGTCTCAGACACTTAACACTTCCTGGCTGTGTGCCCCTGTGCAAGTCACTTAACCCCAACTGCCTTAGCAAAAAAACAAAAAAACAAAAAAACAAAAAACAAAAAAAACAACGCCTTCAAAGAACTAGAAACTCATTTATTCTCTGTATATTACTAGTATCCAAACCAACAAATCCTGAAACCAAAGAGATCTTTAATTAAATTGGACTTGTCTCTATTGAATAGACCAGATGACACTCAGAATCTGAAGATGCAAAAATTTAGAAACTGGGTATTTATAGGATTATTAGTATTTTAAAATAAATTGAACAAAAACTATTCTGTAATTAAAAATATAATTCCATTAAAATGGTGACATCAAGACAGATATATGTTACATAAAGGTTTTTTTTTTTCTATTAGTATAGATCTCTTACTTTAGAGCAGGGTTTCTTAAAACTTTTTCTATTCTCAAACCCTTTTTGCCCAAAAAAGGTTTACATGATCCCAGGGAATATAGGTATATAAAATAGATATGCAAACCATACATTTATCAATAACAATTCATAGTTTTAGACCCCCACATTCAGTTATGAGACCCCATGTGAGGTTGTGAACTACAGTTTAAGAAGATGGGCTCTAGAGTAAAATGATCTGACACCATGAATGATTGAATTTGTAGTGTATAAATGCAAAGTTTTTCTTATTGCAATATGGGCATAACGGATTCTCTCCCTTAAAACTTCATTGTTTTAAAAATGCTGAAAACCTGCATTTAGGATCATTTTTTTTTTAGAGCTAGAAGGAGCCTGGAAGATCATGTAATCTAATTCCCTCCTTTTATAGAAGAGAAAACTGAGGCACAAAGAGATTAAATAACTTCTCCAGAGTTACATCAGTGATAAAGCCAGAATTTAAATCCAGGTTCTCTGTCTCTAGAACTAGTGTTCTTTCCACCTTAACAGGCTACCCTGAATGAATAAAACTGATTTTTCATCTTATTTTTGATGGAAAAAAAAGTCTATTATGAATTTACTTCTCCAGGGCTGGGATGTGCAAAAATGTTTGTTGCAGCCCATTTCATAGTGGCAAAGGATTGGAAACTGAGTGGATGCCCATCAGGTGGAGAATGGCTGAATGGTATAGATGGTATATGAATAGCTCTAAATGGTATATGAATGTTATGGCATATTATTGTTCTATAAGAAATGATCAGCAGGATGATTTCAGAAAGGCCTGAAGTGACTTACATTTATTGATGCTAAATGAAGTGAGTAGAACCAAGAGAACAGAGCACACAACAACAAGATTATATGATGATTGATTCTGATGAATTTGGCTCTTTTCAACAGTGAGGTGATTCAGATCAATTCCAATTGTGATGGAAAGAGCCATCTACACCCAGAGAGAGGACTGTGGGGACTGAGTGTGGATCACAATATGGTATTTTCACTTTATTGCTATTGTCATTGTTTGCTTGCATTTTGTTTTCTTTTTCATTTTTTTCCTTTTTGATCTTATTTTTCTTGCACAGAATGATTATTGTGGAAATATGTATAGAAGAATTTCACATGTTTAACATATCTTAGATTACTTGCTGTCTAGGGGAAGAGGTGTGGGGAAGGGAGAGAGAAAAATATTTGTAATGCAAGGTTGCAAGGGTGAATGCTGAAAACTATCTATGCTTATATTTTGAAAATAAAAAGCTTTATTAAAAAAAAAAAAGAAATGGAAATCCTTTTTAATATAAAAGCAATTAAGGGGATACCTGACCTCATGATTCATTCTAATTTCATCTAGCCCATAAAGTCACCTCCCCAAACACACATACACACACAAACACTAAAAATAAAAGTTGAATTCTCAACTTAGTGTACCAGATTAGTCATTTCTGAGACATGATTTCTTCACAAGAGTCATTACAGATAATGCTATTTCCCAGCATTACCTCTTAGAACAGTTGTATCTGTCACAATATATAAAGTATCCTTTATATATAGTACATAATAGTACTGTATATAAATATATATGTATAAAACAAAATCTTTAAGCAGACAGAAAGGGAAATGCCCTTGCCACACATTTAATATATGTCTTTGGTACTGAAGATAACTTTTCTAGGCAAAATACTTTTGATCCTGAAGTATTAGAAAGTCTAGAGATATAATTTAAATGTCACCATGTCCACATATATTTATTTAGCACAGTGATCGGATGGGGAGCTTCAATTTGGAAGACAGAGGCAAATCAGAATCAGGTTGCTGATGCATAATCAGATCGGAGGTAAGAATCTGCGTCCTAGTCAGAAACTGCAAAGAAGAGGAAATGAATCATGTTTCTATTCTTCTCCAGTGTGGTCACTATAGTTAGTCCTAAAAAGACCCTATTATTTTTCTTCACTCCCAAACTTTCATGTAATTGGATTTGCTCTTCCATGGATTTTAGATTTCTCTAGGCTGTATTCTACAAGTTTCTCCTTCAAAAAGACTGTGCTAAAAGTAATGAACCTATGAGAATATCAAACCCACAAAATGCAGAATGAAAATGCTAAGTTCAGTAGTAACCTTAAGGTTTTTCATTTTTAGAGTGGCCACAGTTCTGAAGATGTCTTAAATAAAATTCATGCTCAAAATGAAACAAGGAAGATTAGTTGATTCAGCAGAATTGCTTTAGACTTTAGATTATGTGCTAGATACACTGGAGACCTAGATGGGGTCTGAATGTGAATCATGCTCTTAAGATTCTATTTTGGTGCTTTGGAAAGTTTTTCAGATATTTCACTCTTAAAGAGTTATCTTAATCTTTTCTCTTTTATTTGTTTTACTTGTGTATATATATAGAAAGAAACAATCCTATAAGGCAGTTTAAAGAGAAAATAACAAAATGGGTTGATTGAATCAACTCTTTTTCTGGCAGCATCACTTTAGAGAAAATAAACAACTACTCGAAAACATCACCTAGATTTGCTACTTCGATCAAAAGATTCCATACCTGATTCTGGTTTAGGCAATGAAAGATTTACCATTCTTAGCACAGAAACACTTCTGAATGTGTTGTTAGTGTTGTTGTTAAAAGGCTTACAGATTCTTCTAAAAGAAGGTAGTTGAGGGCTTGAAGTGGGAACAAAGGAAGGACACAACAAACCCCAGCAGGGAAGCAATTCATTTCTGATTCTGCAATCTGGAGGTAAACTTCCCTAAGGAAAAGTGATTTCAGTGTTTGTGCGCTCGTTCTCTCTCTCTCTCTCTCTCTCTCTCTCTCTCTCTCTCTCTCTCTCTCTCTCTCTCTCTCTCTCTCTCTCTCTCTCTCTCTCTCTCTCTCTCTCTTTCTATTTTGTTTTATCTTTCTCTCTGTTCTGTCTTTCTCTCTCATTGTCTTTCTATCTGTTCTCTGTCTCTCTAATTCTCTGTCTCTCTGTCTCTGTCTCTGTCTCTGTCCCTGTCTGTCTCTGTCTCTCTCTGTCTCTGTGTGTCTATCTATCTCTGTATCTGTGTCTGTCTCTCCTTCTCTCCCTCTTTCTCCCTCCCTCTCCCTCTCTCCTTCTCTCTCTCTATCTCCCTCCTTACCTAGATCCAGTCAAAATACCTAAGCTCTTTTCAATATCCAGTGGCAAACTGGAGACCTCACAACTAAGGTGTGTTGGAGCTGGAAAGCCCATTCCAAGATGATGCACAAAGGAGGATATGGCTGGCGTTTTGATTTTCACTTAACACTAATACGTTAAGGAGTCACCCTGGCACAGAGAATAAAGTATAGGCTCAGGAGTCAGAAACGACTTGGGTTCCTACAGTGAAGCCCTGCGCAAAGCCCCTAACTTCTCAGCGCATTAGGCAATTCTTAAACTAAATTATCCACTAATTGCCGATCTGTACAATTGGAAGTTTACCACAACTAGAAGACCCTCCTCCACTCTTGTAAAATCACAGGCTCCTCTTAAACAAGGGTTGGGGAGGGGAGAGATTAGTTTCAACATTGATTGTATTAGCCCCCAGCTGAACTTTCTATAAGGTTGTTTGTAAAGTCAAAAAAGCTTGACCAGACCGAGCCCGCCTAGTAGACGCGTCCCAGAGACAATACAGGATTGCAAAACTTCCCAGAGCTCCAGGCTTTCTTGTGACACAGAATCTGCTTCCCTGGAGATTCTGGCACCTACAACCTATCGAAATCCTGAGTTGCGACTTCCCTTTTTGAGTGACACTTGAGGGGAAAAAGTAATGGGGAAATTGGGGTTCGGTACCGGCATCTACAGAAAAATATCTTCTAATGTGTTTATTAAGAATAAGAGAGATTCAGTGTGAGAGGAAGAGAGGGAGTGTCACCCAGGGCTGAACAACGGTTGTCTAAAAGCAGATCCTGGGATCTTAAACTTTGAGTCCCTAGGGGTTCCTGGCTTATTTCGGTTTAGAACTGCACACAGGTTCCCCTGAGCCAGAGCAGCCTTTTACCAGGTGCGCTAGGGTACAGCCGACGGGTTCTCATAGCAGCCGCGTGAGGACCGTATTTGTACGATCTTTCGGTTTTTCCTTCTCTTCCAGCTCTCCAACTTTGCGCGATCAGTACAAGATATGAGACTGGCGCACACACACACACACGCACATCACACGCATACATGCACATACCACACGCGTGCATACACATCACACACACACTCACACGCCGCACGCACTCTAGAACGCAAAAACACACCTGAGAAATTCAGATTTCTCCTCCTCCTCTTCCCCTCTGTCCTATCTCCTTCCCACTATCAAGTCCTAGGACTCAATTCCCTGCCATGCCTGGACGGAACGGATGGCCGGATGACCCCCGTGCTCCCCAACTCTCAAGTCCTTCTCCAAAAGGGAGATGAGACGTCAAGGCCTCAGCATCCCCTCGCCTCTCTCCCTGACAGATGGGGTCTTTTCCCGCCTTTTAGGAGAACAGGAGGCGGTCTGGTTAGGTAAGAAGTAACTAAGGTGTAGGAAAGCGGAATCTACGCTTCCAGACAGACTTGATCTCCATGAGTCCCACTGCAGAGAAGCAACCTGCAACTCGGGACAGCTCCTTCTCAGGAGCTCGCGGTCCTTCCTGGAATCGCGGCTGTCAGCAGCCACCTCCGCCCGGGAGAGCTAGGAAGGAGGATCACAGCATGCAGACAGTGGAGGCCCGAGCTGCGTTGAAGGAGGGGCTCTAGATTCACTATAGGAAAGCTCTCCTGGTCGGTTCTGTACCCAACCAAGCACTGGCATCAGTCGGGCTCAACTCACCTGTTCCGAAGCCTCCTTTTTTCTTCTCTTCTCTTAGTGATCCGAGCGTTTTGTAAGTCTTCCTGAGTCGCTGGGACTGCCCCAGGGGCTGGTTCCGTGACCCCCGACACCCCTGGGGTTAGCCTGGCAGCTGCGACTGTGTCTGCGCTGCTGGATTGGCCCCCGAGTCCATGGAGGGCGCGCCGAGTGCCTCAGCATCCCAGCGTCTCCCATTTAAATGTCCGCCGGCTGAACGCCGCGCTCCGGGGCCTCGCCACATCATTGGCCAGGCGCCGCCCGTCCCGGACCCGCTATTCCGCCCCCTTTTCCCGTTACTGAGTCCCCCTCCTTCCTCTCCTCCCCACACTCCCCCCTCCCCGGCTCCCAGCGGGGACCCCTACCAGACTGAACCCGCCTCCTTTTCTCCTCCCTCCTCAAAACCCCCTCCCTCTGCCGGGCCAGCGGGGAGAGGTCACCCCAGGGGACCGCGCCTGGAATGCACAGCAAATCACATTTTCCGCTCCCGTTAGAAGGGGAAGATCGGTAGGAAATCCCCCAGCCTTCCCACCCCCCTCATTTTCTCCTCCCCCGCCTCCAGAGCTTTGCCTTTCTCTCCTCCTGAGGTTCTTTCATTGCCTTGTGGCTCCCTACATCCCTGTTGGTTGCGATCTCCTGATAGAGGAGATCTGTGTCACGATAGATGATGCGGTTATTTTCGTCCAGTCTAAAATCGATCAGAGGAAGCGGGACCCTGAGGGTTCGGGGATCTCCGGGATTTGACTCTAGACCCCTAAATTTGAAATGCACCTCAAAGATTCTCTTAGCCACAGAGAACTCAACCGCCAAGGACCTCGGAGCACTTAAGCCGCCTATCAACATTTCTTCTTCTATCCCCTTACTCTCCTTTCCAGGGGTTTCTTTTAAATGCAGACTAGCTTTTTAAATGCAGACTAGGCTACAGATGTTTTGCGGTATCCTTCAGATGTACAGAGGGAAGTGGAGGAAAGAAAACCTGAAAGGACAAAATTTAGTCGACCTCACAGAGGGAAATATTTACTAATGGAGAATCAGATAATTGTAGCAGAGATAATTAAATTTCGAAAATCTAACTTGAGAAGTTAGACGCATAAGTTCAAAATTAAAAAAAGTCTTAGTTTGGGGATATATATTATTATTCATCCAATCAATATATGAGATACTCCTAGGTACTGTGAATTATGTGTGCATGTGTTTTTAAATAAGAGTAAGGACTTTTTTTCACATTTGCCTTCCCTAGGCATCCCACTCCCATATCATACAGAAGAAGAAAAAAAATGTACATAGATTTAATCAGCATAGAAAAAAAAAAAGAGAGAAATCTGTTATTCGGAAGACTGTGGAAATTGTTTTGTATGTATCTGCCATGACCCATGGGCAAATATTGGCCTTTCTTTATCTGCAATCAGCCTTGCCTGGATGTAGAAAAACACTAAAAATTATACAAATTAAAAGTTGTACAAAAGTATGTTTTGCAAGAAGCAAATCTGAAGATTAGCTTCATTTGTGACAATGAAATCTACAAAAGAGGCCGGGATTTAAGCAACAATTTTCATAAATAACAAAATCAGAGAAAATCTGAGAAAAAGTTCCCTTTTGGAAAGGGAACTTGCTGCTGATCTAAAGTGAGAGACAACAATCCTAATAATTTTAAATGACCTTACCAGTGGTTTTTTTTCCCCAAAAATTTGTTTCTTGGAATAAGCAACTTCCACAAACATATGGAGTATAACATCTGAATAGATGCCTTATGTCAAACCAGTTTAACATCCAATAGTTGAATGAAGAGAGTGGTTAACATAGACATATATGTAAAATATTAGGGTGTGACTATTTAACCAAGAATTGCATGAGACAAAGCCTTTGCTGGACTGTTCTGATTTAAATGTGTGGAGCCAAATTCCATCATTGAATAAACTACTCTTCAATCTTTCCAAAATACCTAATCTCACTGGTGCCAGTGTTGTCTCCAACTGCAATGATTACAATCCCTCTCACTTTTGGTCTTCATGATTATTGTGTCTAGAAAAATCCATTATCTAGTGATCACTCTTAACCTACCACTCTTGAGAATAATGCTTTTTATTATCTCCTCTTTAAATGCATCCTGTAAATATTATGTACTTTGCTATGACTAAAGAACTAGTTTTATTTCATCACAAAGTCTATAGTGATGAGTTTCTCGGAATTTTGCAAAGTTAATCTTACTCAAAAAATATTCAGGCCATGAAAGGCCCATTCCAGGATCCTTTCCAGGTCAGTAGAGGCCTCCAGAGTTTGTACTCAGTTCTGTTTCTATAAACTAGGAACAAAGCAGACATGTTTTGGTAATTCATTAACAGTAAGACTATGTCTAATTCCAGGATCATTTTAAGATATTTTGATACCTCTGTTTGTGGGTGGGTGGGTGGGGTGAGAAAGAGAGACAGAGACAGAGAGAAACAGAGACAGGATAAGAAGGAAGGAAAGAAGGAAAGGAAGGAAGGAAAGGAAAGGAAGGAAAGGAAAGGAAGGAAGGAAGGAAGGAAGGAAGGAAGGAAGGAAGGAAGGAAGGAAGGAAGGAAGGAAGGAAGGAAGGAAGGAAGGAAGGAAGGAAGAAATGAGAAAAGTGGCAAGGAAAGAAAAAAGGAAGGAAAAAAGGAACACTTCATTTTTAGAGATTAATAAACTATAAGAATTTATTCTTCATTCAGTGATCTTTTGTCTTAAACTATAAATAAATTGTAGAGCTCAGTAATGATAATAAATGATTAGATTAATTCAATTGAATTCAACAAATATTTATTAAGTGACTACTATGTGCAAGGCACTATGCTAAGACAAAAATGAAACTCTTCCTTCAAAGAACTTGCATTTTAATAGGAAGTGAGGGATGGGATGGGAGGTATGTAATATGTATGTAGAGAAATAAACAGAAAATTTAGACAAAGAAATACAAACTAATTCCAAAAGGGAAAGAATACTAATATCTGGAGGTTTTGTAATAATATACAAAACTTCCATATATTTTGCTGCTCTAGCATCATCTTCATGGGGTAAAGGAAACTATTTGGATAACCATGAATTTCATTTGTTTACATAGTAAAGCACTATACCAAATGATATGGATTTGCTGGGATTAAAGAAGTAGATTCTTACATCAAGAGGTCTATTGTAATGATGTGAAGGGTCATTAAAAAACTCTAGGGTTGTTGTCTTTGACCGTAGATTGACAGGTTTCAGAGCCAGAAAGATTCAGATTCAAATCCTGCTTCTGATGCTAATATATAAGTTAGTTATGCTAGCAATTCTCCAGGGTTTTAAGTTGTTGAACCACTGTTATTCTGGTTGAATACAGAGTTTCCAAATCAGATGAATGAAAACACAGATTATCGCACCCCCTCCCCTAAAAAATGTGTTTATCGTAAAAACTATATGTAAATTCTGATCAGATTAGAAGACCCATTAGAATATAAACTCCTCCAGGGCAAGGATTGCTTTTCATTTTTGTTTTTGTATCTACCTCTATCCCAAACATGACTTACTTGTAATGGAAGCTGCTTATGGAGTAGAATTGAACTGAAGTATAGGAAACTAAGCCAAAGTTGCTAAAGTGAAGGTGGGAAGGAGAAAAGAAAGACCAAACCATTTTGCTTGCATTACTCTATTTAAGCCTTGTTTTTTAGTAGATATAGAGTGGGGAGACAAGTGAACTAGGTATTTATCTTAACAACCAATATACCTTAACACATTAAAAAAAGTTCTTTTTCCCAAATCATTTTAGGACTACTAAATAGACATTGTAGGCAGTTGGTGGAGTAACAGATAGAGCACTGGTCTTGGAATCAGGAAGATCTGAGTTCAAATCTGCCTCAGATACTTACCATGTGACCCTAGGCAAGTATCTTAATCCTGTTTGCCTCAGTTTCCTCACCTGTAAAATGAGCTGGAGTAGGAAATAACAAACTACTTCAGTATTTTCGCCAAGAAAACCCCTAATGGATTCATGGAGAGTCAGACACAACTGAAGTGATTCAACAATGAATAGATATAAATTGAAAACATGACACCATTTTAATCTGAGTTTGGCTACTGATTTAAATAGTCATTTGCAATTGATCACCAAGGACTGTGTTAGATAGCTCTGGATATTGCTGTGATTTCACTTTTTTGTTTGAGAATTGAATTACCTAGTAAAGGTGTAAGAAGACCTTGATATTTGTGTAGAAAGATTGAATTTGAACAGATTATTCCACCGATTTCTCAGCCTGAAATATGTCATCTGGAAAACATTGTGTTTCCAGTATACCACACCTTTCAGATTTAGTTTCCTCAATCTATAAATAAGAAGTGGTTGAATTAGATGAACCCTAAGATCCTTGGCTCTACCACTATGATCCTATAATCTGTCTCTGTCTCTCTCCCTTCTCTTCTCTCTAATTTTGTTAAGAAAATGGAGATCATTCACTCAAAATTCACTCTTCCTCCTATTTATATCTCAAAATGTTTTGACATCATTATTCTCTTGTTGTAGTCTAGTATCTGATGAAAAGGTGACCCTTCTCCTCATCTAAGCCAACCCCTTTACCTCAATTTTGGATTCCACACTTTCTAAACTTTTTTTCTCAAAAAAAAAAAATCATTTCTATAATCAATCCTCTTTCAAAATTGAAATACCTCTTCATCTACCAGCTTCTTCCTTGTTACCTAAAGATCTACTCAGTTCCATCTCTTCCTTAAAAACACATCCCTTTCTTTAAAAAAAAGCAAACTACTTACCATTCCCTCAAACCAACATCATAGATCTCTCTCTCTCAGTTCATATTCAAACTTCTAGAAAATAATGTCTATTCCTCTTGCCTCCATTTTTTTCAACTGATATTGTACTCTCCAGAGATCTTATAATTATAAAATCCAATGATCTTTTCTCAGTCCTAATGCTCTTTGTAAAATTTAACATTATTGACCACTCTTTCCTTCAGGAAATTCTTCTCTGGATTTTCATAAGAAAACCTGGATATTTTTCTATTTTTTCTTGATCTCCATTACTATGTTTTCATCCATGTCTTGATTCCCTAACTGTGGATGGACTTTAATCTATATTTCCAGACACATTATTCCTATTACATTCCAGCCAAGGTCAACTTGCTAGCATCACGGATGACATTTCATTTTTCATTCCTTTGCTTTTTTACAGATAACCCATCATTCTTTTTTTTTTTTTAATTTAATAGCCTTTTATATTCAGGTTATATGCATGGGTAACTTTACAGCATTAACAATTGCCAAACCTCTTGTTCCAATTTTTCACCTCTTACCTCCCACCCCCTCCCCCAGATGGCAGGATGACCAGTAGATGTTAAATATATTAAAATATAAATTAGATACACAATAAGTATACATGACCAAACTGTTATTTTGCTGTACAAAAAGAATCAGACTCTGAAATATTGTACAATTAGCTTGTGAAGGAAATAAAAAATGCAGGTGGGCATAAATATAGGGATTGGGAATTCAATGTAATGGTTTTTAGTCATCACCTAGAGGTCTTTCTCTGGGCGTAGCTGGTTCAGTTCATTACTGCTCCATTGGAAATGATTTGGTTGATCTTGTTGCTGAGGATGGCCAGGTCCATCAGAACTGGTCATCATATAGTATTGTTGTTGAAGTATATAATGATCTCCTGGTCCTGCTCATTTCACTCAGCATCAGTTCGTGTAAGTCTCTCCAGGCCTTTCTGAAATCATCCTGTTGGTCATTTCTTACAGAACAATAATATTCCATAATATTCATATACCACAATTTATTCAGCCATTCTCCAACTGATGTAACCTATCATTCTTGCAAGTTAATCTTTTCTAACCTTCCCTTCACACACCTCTTACATTAGATTTTTCCTGATCATCCAAGATTATCATGGAGTATAATACAACTAAATTTATTATCATGGAGTATAATACTTCTATACAATTTAGCTTTTGGTTGGGAGTTCCTAGTTAGAGGGGAAAACTGAAGGGAACTTTGAGGCATCATCCCCCCATTCCAATATTTAGAGGTGCTTACAAAAAAAAAAAAAAGGACCTTAACACAATAATGCAAGAAATAATCTGAGAAAATTGTCCTGGAGTGATAGGACATGAGGGGAAAGTAAAAATAGAAAAAAAAATTCACCTATCATCACCTCAACAAGATCCTTTGTGGAAAACACACAGGAATATTATTGCCAAATTTTGAAACTCCCAGATCAAAGAGAAAATTTTGCAAGCAACAAGAAAAAAACAATTTAAATATCCTGGAGCTACAATTAGAATTGTACAGGACTTCTCAGCAGCCACAATAAAAGATCATAGATCCTGGAATCACATCTACTGACAATTGAAAGAACTAGGCCTGTGGCCAAATATATCATATCCAGCAAAATTATTCATAATATTGAATGAGGAAAATGGACATTCAATGAACTTGCAGATTTTTAGGATTTCTATCAACGAAACCTGAACTTAATAGAAAATTTAACATATGAAAGCTAACGTGAAAGATCAGTTTCAAGGAACTCAACCTGGACAATAACTTGTTTTTTTTTTCCTTAACATGGAAAATGTACATTATATGTTTAAGATTCATATCAATACAGAGTAGCTCAAAAGAAAGATTGGTAGTGTTAAGGTAAAAATAGTAATTATATTATACAAATGAGATGCAAAAAAAGACACAGAAGCATTAGAGGGGGGGAAGGAAAGTTCTGAAAACCTACTCACATTGAGAATGGGTTTAATAGGCAAATATATATATATATATATACCACAAAGGGTATAGCACCCTCCAAAATCTATAAAGAAACAAGGGGGGAGGAATGGGCAGTTGGGGGAGCAAAGGGTGTGGGAAGAAGACAAGAGGAGTGGGAAGGGGGAGGTTAAGGCAAGTTAAGGAGCAGAATTAAAAGCAAAGTCAGCAGAGATAGGAAAAATATGTGTGTGTATATGTGGGGGAGTTGTGTGTATCTACGTACATATGTATACATAAATATATTTTTTCCTAACTAGCTTGTTTGGGGGTTGTGGGTGGTGTGAAAGGAGGGAAAGAATAAAGTAAATAAGGTATACAACAGAAAACAAAAGAACAATTTACAAAGAAGTAAAGAAAAAATGGACAATTATGATTATACTTTCATATATATATGTATGTATACTTTCTTGATCTGGTAATTTATAGTTTTATATATATTGAATCATCCCTCACGTTCTGCTGGGCACATGACAATGTTCTCTTTTGTTTTGTATTCCTTTTTTGTTTTTCTTATTCTGTTTGTTTCTTAAATAAAATTTTAAAAAATGAAATAAAATGAGAGAATTGGACTAGATAGCTTCTGGGGTTCCTTTTAGCTCTAGAGTTATGATCCTATGATCCATTCTATAATACTACATTGTAATAATAGATTGGATTTGGTTTGGGGGAAGAGTACCTGATCCCCAATCAAATCATTCCAGGTTTTCTTTGTGTATGTGTATATATATATATATATATATATATAGTACTTATTTATCCCACAATTTCTTCCAATAGCTCCTTGAGATTGGGACAATTTCCCTTTGTCATTGTATCTTTAATGTTGATCACAATGCCTTATATAACACTCTCCAACATTCATTAAGAGCAATGTTATAGGGGCAATTAGGTGGTGCAATGGCTAGAACACCATCCCTGAAGTCAAGAGGACCTGAATTCAAATCTGATCTGACACTTAGCTGGGTGACCCTGGGCAAGTCACTTAACCCCAATTGCCTCAGGGGAAAAAAAACAATGTTATATAAATTGTTTTGGAGTCTTGAAAGAACTTTGTTATCTAAGCATTACAAATATTATTTTCCTCATTTCACAAAAGAGGAGAAAGAGGATCAGAGGCTGTTCCTTCATCTGAAAATTTTTCTTTCTTTCTTCCTTTTTTCCCTTCTCTTCCTTCTGTTCACATGAGATACTATACCTTGCATGTGCTCTACCCTAAACTAAAACCTTGCAAAATATCTTGAGGTTTATGGGCCAGATTTCTTTTTTAAGGACCCATGCCTTAAGTCCAAATGATTCTGGTTCTCACTGTTTGGCCAACAAGGGGTCCCAGCCAAGTCCCACTTGGTCATTGTTTGGGCTCTGATTGGCTCAGAATGAATGTAAATAGCAATTATTTCTGTTTGGACCAGAAATCCTGAGGGTCTTCTCTTCCCCATCTCCACCCCAATTGATTTTTTTTCATTAGGTAAAAGAAACTATTCTCTGTCTCATTTTCTACTTAGCCTTAATAACTGATTGGGTCAGACTGAGATCTGTTAAAGACCTTAGTTTTAAAAAAGGTCAGAGTCTCCCACTGCATCCTCAGCCATCTCCAATCATTCTGATATATATCTGGCCAGTGGACCCAGATGGCTTCATAGAAGAAAGTAAAACTGGTGACCGCTTAGCTGTCCCTCACTTAAATCCAATTCACTTGCATGTCATGGCATCACTTCCCTGATGTCATGGTCCTCCTTGAAAGCAAAGGACAAACAACAAGAAATAACTGGAATCCAGTTTTTCCCCCAACTCTAAGTCAAGTACTCTATCAAACTCTCCATACTGGTCCATCTTGACACATATCATCTCACTCATCTCTCCCAGTATTCCCATGTGGGTGGTTCAATATTGCACAAAAAATCAGAGACTCCAAGAAGTCTAGTCAAGATTACCTAATAAGTAATGGGACCAGTACTTGAACCCAGATCTTCTCTCTCCAAACCAGCACACTTTCTCCTTTCTCATGGGACTTCACTTGAATGATGTATGCTTCCGATTTAAAGAGGAATTTCTGAGTACTTGGCCAAACATTCTATAATATCCCACATTTTAGGAGGAGCTATTCTAAAAATTGTCTGAGGCTCACCATCATTGTAGTTAACAATAGGATTGTTTTATTTTATCATTCTAGGATCATACGGGTTAGTGTACCTGATGCCACCCAAACATATAGGCAAGAAAATAAGGATGCAGCCTAAATGCTGTCCAAAATTTCCACCTCTCCTCATCAGTCTGATATATATCTAGGAAGGAAAATGGTATTTGCTTTTATATTTACATGTTTATACTGTATACCAAGGAATTCTTTTTTAAAATAGTATTTTCCCCATATACATGCCAAGATAATTTTCAACATTAACCTTTATAAAAGCTTATGTTCCAAATTTTTCTCCTCTTCTCCTCGTGTCCCCTTCCCAAGACAGCAAGCAATCTGATATAGGTTAGACATGTGCAATTCTTCTATATCTATTTCCACATTTGTCATGCTGTACAAGAAAAATAAGATCAAAAAGTAAAAAAAAATACAGGAAAGAAAGAAAATAAGCAAGCCAACAAACAATTGCAAAAATAAAAGGTGAAAATACTATGCTTTGATTCACATTCAGTCTTCATAGTTCTCTCTCTGGATTCAGATGGCACTTTCCATCACAAATCTATTGGAGTTGTCTACCCAAGAATTCTTAACTTTAGATCCAAGGAGTCCATGCATAGATTTCAAAGGGTCTGTGAAATTTTTTAAAAATATTTTCAATTTATTTGGGTGTCTTTGTAAATCTGTGTGTTTTATTTTATGCATGTAAAAAGCATTATTCTGAAATAGGGTACGTAGGTTTCACCAGACTGCCCCAGAGGGCCATGACAGAAAAAAAAAAAAAGGTTAAGAACTACTGCTGTATACATTTGTCTTCTTTGAATTTAGGGACCTCACAGGCTGTGGCCATTCTCATTAAAGCTGGATTGTGATTAATCATTTGTTTCTAGATCTAGTGGTTCAGTTCTAGCTCACAAAGAAGGTATTATCCAAAGAATCTGTCTCATTTTTGCTGTCTTGGTATTTCACTGAGGAACAGCTTGTACTAAGATGGGTAAACATAATTTATATTTGACTTCATTCTGTCTCCAAAGGGCATTAAAAACATGATGAAAAAATGAGTGTTTAAGAGGTAGAAAGAGACAGAGTAAAACCAGACAGAGAAAAAGACTGGGTGAAGGTGGAAAGAAGATTCTTTTTGCACTCTCCATTCCTACTCTTGGTCTAAAAGGCTGGTTCATGTGGAATATGATTTCTCTTTAAAAAAATAAAAGACAAAAATGTAAACTATAGGCTCCTTACTGCTTACGTCAGAGGTATATATGTGTGTTTTAGTTAAACTAACTATTCATTTGCTAATGTTTATAAAGAGCTTTGTGAACTTAAAGCATTTGGGATAGATACTCAAGCAATGATGCCTTTGGAGATATGATTAAAAAGGGGGTGAGGAGAGGAACTAAGGGCAAGAGAAAATTATTTAGAATCATATCCATGAGATATGAGGAAATTATTAAGACTTAAACTGAGCCACATTCTTTCTTATATAGATTTTTGCAGAAAGTTCATCTATATCATATAATTTGGACCCAAATATTTTCCCCAAATCCCCAAATAGTCTACAATACTTATCTATATATTAGTGAAGGAAGCCAAAATGAGAATACTTTCAACTAAATAATACAAAAGTATTATTATTTTTAGGAAAAGAATTCTAGGTGATCAGAAGGATATCTTTTGAAAGGAGTTTCCAGGTTTCCTATGTTATTGTTATTTAGTAATTCTTCAGTCATGTCCAACTCTTCATGACCCCATTTGGAGTTTTCTTGGCAAAAATACTAGAATGGTTCTATTTTGCCATTTTAGTTTGCCATTTCCTTTTCCAGACCCAAACAGGATAAATTACTTGTCCAAGGACATGTAGCCAGCAAGTATATGAGGCTATATTTGAATTCAGGAAGATGTCTTTTTGACTCTAGGCCTGACGCTTTATCTACAAAATCACTTAACTGCCCCAGTTTTTTTATAGACTTTCTCAAAAGCATTCCTCCATCTTGCTGAGATGAAAACTTAGGGACTCTTCCTCCATACTAAATCAATCTATTATTACAATGTAACATCACAAAATGGATCATAGGATCAGAGTTCTAGAGCTGAAAGAAACCTCAGAGAACAGCTAGTCCAACCCCCTCATTTTACAGATGAGGAAATTGACCCTCAAGGATGTTAAGGTATTTTTCCTAAATTCATACAGATAAGTAGAAAGAACACTGACTCTAAAGTCAGAGGATCAAGATTCAACTCCTGAATTGTAATTGTAATGCAACTGGGAGCAAGTCATTTAATTTCCTGGGCTTCATTTTCCTCATTTTGGGGAGGGAGGACACCTATAGCTTCTGAAATCCCTTTTGGTTCCCGATTTATAATCTTCAAATCCAAAATTTTAGATCCAGAAAGTGACATAAACAAGAAAAACAAACAGATTCTATAGTAACATGGTACCTCTGATAATCTTTTCTAATTTTAAGTTTTTTTCTTGACTAATTTTTTCTAAGTTTACCTTTCTATCAGGTATTCTATTGATTAACCAATGTAGGCAAACACTCAGAAACACTTCTCACGTGCCACAACTAGCTGGTGTCATGGATTGAGTGCTAAACCTGGAGTCAAGAAGACCTGAGTTCAAATGTGGTCTCAGATAATTATCAGCCAAGTGATCCCGGGTAAATCTTAATTTTAACTTCTCTTTGCCTCAGTTTCCTTATCTGTAAAAGGAGGTAATAACACTTAACTCCCAAGTTCTTGTAAAAATCAAATGAGATATTTGTAAAGCACTCAGCACAGTGGCTGGCACATATCAGATGCTATAAAACTGCTAAGTATTATCATTATTAATTATATCCGCAAATAGACTAGGTCTTTTGGCTGCTCCCTGCAGCCCTCTCTGCCAAAACTACCAATCAGATTTTCCAGCTCATTAGTCCACAAAATGCTGTTATTGCTTTGTAAAAAGGTATTGGAACCCCAAAGCTGTTACAAACTCAATGCTTGAAACATGAGTAGAACATAAATCTTCCATCCCCCTGTAATATTTACTCTTTCTATTCTCCCACAAATCCAGGTACAATACCCTAACATACTGCCTCTGAGACTATCATTTTCCAAATTCAATCACCACTGTTAAGGGAACATCTGTTCTGATGACTGAGAGACAAGAGTAGCAACTAATGATTGTAGACAGTTGCACTGATAACTGTTTTCATTGCACAGTTGTCTGCCTTGGTCATCATTCTTAACCCTAATCATTTGCCAGATAGTTGTTTGTGGGTTGGTTTGCAATAAATAGTATCTTAGCAAACATTACAGAATTAGATGCTAAATCACCCTCTGATACAGATTAAATTTTGGAGATGGAGGAAGACCTTGGAGTTACAAAATGTAATTTTAATTTTATCAAAGCCTAATTTTTCATTAATATTCAAATAGTTTTAAATAGAGGCATTCTGACAATTTCACCATACTACTATACAAAAAAAGGGATATATAAATCTTAGTCATATCTGTAGTTTGATGGACAGACACTTTGGTGTGTAAAAGGTAGAGTACAGATAGAAATCAGGGGAAGCAATTCAAATCTCATCTCTGACATTAACTCTATAACCATGGGAAAATCATTAAATTTTTCTGAGCCTGGAAGAAAAAAAAAAAACCTCTAAGATTTATAGACTGCATATTGCGTAGGTGGAGGAAATTTCCACACAGAGGAAATCATGGACCCTTGATATGTTAGCATTTATATATAAAATATTTTTATTAAAATATCCTGAGTGTTTCTTCTTTATAAGTCTCTAGAAAATGTGCTTAGAAGGTATGGTAATTTAAGAACTGGATTTTTTGAATCAGGAAGACATGAATTCAAATTCTGCTTCAGACACTTAGTAGCTGTATGACCGTAAGCAAGTCATTTGACCCTTTCTAAACACAGTTCCCTTATATGTGAAATAGGAATAATAATAGTACCTATTTTTTTTTTATTAAGCTTAACCATCTTTGGATATTTTGCAGTTCCTTGTCTTGAATTTTGTTATATTAGTATTTTAACTAGAGAATGTTTTTATTGTGTCGATTGCTTTAAAAAACAGAAAATTTATCTACTTATGAAATCACAAAATTTTAGGGTGTCACTTACATGTATTTTCCAAAGATTTTTCAAGGAAAAGTGCTGAAAAGCAGACTGAAAAGAATTACAAAGACTTTAATCCCAGATCTGCCTCAAGCATTTACTGAGTATATGCTGATAAATATCATGGATTAAGATCATGTCAACACTATTTCAATGCAACCAATCAAAATCGTGATGATCTTACCAGTTATTCATGGAGGTTGTTTAAGGGCATGAGGAAGTAAACTGAAGATGGCATTTTGGAGACTGGCTTGTGAGTGACAAAAGATGAAATGTAGAGAAATAGTATTTATGTGAAGGCCTTGAGTTCATTAATCCATGTGAGAAAGAAAAGGTAAACTGTAATGTGAACTTTAATGGAATGAAAAGATTTTGTAGAGTTGGAGATTATGGGGACTGAGTCTATTTATAATGTGAAAACAGGTTTGATTATAGGAGTTTGGGAAAAGTGAATGGAGAGGAACCAGGAGAGATTCAGAGTATGTGTGTCAGAGAGACAAATAAAAGGAAGGAATTCAGAAAAATGCTAAAGCAACTGGAAGCTGGCCCGTCCTAAAGTGACCATTAAGGAACCTGCGTCTTCATGTGTGTATGTGTATATGTATATGTATATTTTATGTATATGTATATGTATATGTATGGTTTGGGGTGCCCTATTAAATAATGATATGAAAATACAATGTATAATTCTATAATAATATTTATTAATAGCTAACATTTAGATAACAGTTAACATATGTCGAGCACTTTACTATTATTATCTCACTTTATCTTCCTCTAAACTCTGAGAAGTAGCCATTATTATCACCCTCACTTTACATAATAGAAAACTGAGGCAAATGGAGCTTAAATAATTAGCCCAGTCACATGGTTAGCAAGTGTCTGATGTCAAATTTGAACTCAAGTCTTCCTAACTTCAGATCTGATACTCTACCCCCTGCTCCCCTTAGCTACTTCTATAATAAATAGAGACAAATAATAAAAAGGCTGTTAATCAGATTTGATTTCGAGTCTCTTATCTAGACTTTTTCCTGAGACTTCCTAGTCTATTTTGGAAAGATGTTACCCATATGGTATTAGAGGACCGTGAGCATAAAATATGTGTCTGTAAGTAGCAAACTTACACCAAAGGTGAACTCATCCTCTTCCCCTCTAAAAAGTCCCCAATATCCCCATTTCCATTGATGACATCCACATCCCTCTAATCACCCAGGCTTGAAAGTTTAGAATCATCTTTGACTCTTCTTCCTTCCTTGTTTCCCTTCGTAAACCAATAATTTATTAAGTGCCCATTAAATACAAAGAACTATGCTAAAATCTGGGAATGCAAGTACAAGGAAAGAAACAGTCCTATTTATAATGGACTCACATTCTAAAGGAAGAAATAATAAGCATACCTGAAAATATAAATATAAAGTTAGTACATAAAAATATATACAAAATTATTAAATATAAAGTAGCTTGAGAGAGAAGGAACTAGCTGTTTGGGGGGGATCAAGAAAGGATTTGTGCGAAAGATAGTTCCTAGAATGCATTTTAAAGGAAGAGAGGCACTTTGTGAGATGAAAGTAAAAGGAATATATCCCAAGCATGGGAGACTGACAGAACAATGACACCAAAATGAGATATGAAGTGTAACATGTGAAGAACAGAGAGAAGACCAGTTGGTTTGAATGAAGAATGAAGGGAAGTCATGGCCAATAAGGTTAGAAAGACCAATCAGTTGTAAACTCTCAATTTTGCTTATGTAATAGAGATGCTTTTCTTCACTCATACAACTACCCCCCGTTCAGGTTCGTATCCCTCTCTCACTTCCTTCCCCAGATTATTGTAATAGCCTCCTAACTGATTTCCCTGCCTCCTGTTTCTCCTCTTCAATCCAGCCAAACAAAGCTGCCATAATAATTTTTCTAACATATAATAACTGAATGTATCACTCTCCTGCTCAAGAAACTGAAATGGCTCCCTATGACCTGTTAATGAAATTTTCCGGTTTTCTCTATCAATTAATTATTTGTTGTGAGGACTAGAGCAGGAGCTAAAGCCTGACATTTAAGTTATCAGGAGAAAAGAAAATGGAGCACAATTAAGAAAAAACAAAAGAGAGAGGGAATCAAAATAAATTAAATTTGTTTTCAATTAAGTTTCATGAATACTTTAAAAATATCATAGTATCATAGATTTAGAGCTAGAAGGGACTTCAGAAGCCATCTACTCCAGCCACCTCAATTCAGAGTTGAGGAAACTGAGGTCCAGAAAGTTTAAGGAACTTGTGATGTGAAGCCAGAACTCTTAGTCAATTCATCTGTTTTCCATTATCAGTAACTGGAATCCATCCATCCAGTCTTCATCTTGATTAGCACATCCTTAGACCAGTGGAGGGAGAGGGGGAGCCTAGTCTGTCTAGTAAGACTCCACTTGGCTCCTCCTTGATCCTTCCCTGCCTTCTCCCTAGCTTTTCTCCAAACTCTTCCTCCCTGGTTCCTCCCCTAACTTCCCAGACTCTACCCTTGCTCCTCCTCTCCCCTGAGACTTTAAAGGTTTCTGAATCTAGGAAGAACATCACTTAATCATCTATGATTCTGTCTTGCTTAGTCATATTTGGTTGAACCTGTAAACTATTTCATATGATAAATGGCAAACTTTTGCGATCTGTCATAGATGCCTAACATGATTTCTTCATGTGAACCATGACTCTCAGTCTAAAACTATACTCTCTCAATCTCTCCTAATCCACTTCACTTGTCTCCCACCCCCACCCACACAGCCCTTATATTTTCCTAGAACAATGCCTAAAGATCATTATCTTCCTTTTATTATCTGTTCCCTTGAATCATGATTATCCTTTCCTTCCAATCCTTTTTTCCAAGGGACAAATCAGTTTTGAATTTTGTCCTGTCAATAACAGAAAGCTACCTACTCAATCTAACATGACTTTTTGGGACCCACTGTTGAGTTAGGAATAAGGAGAATTTTTCTTATCTCTTCCTTCCTGCCCTTTCCAAACAGTTATAAGGTAATGTGGTGTCACTTTTAATTATAATATGGCCAGGATGACTAAGAAGGCCAATTGCTAACAAACCTGTAGGATAAAATAACAAAGTTTTCAACCTTGCATTTAAGAACCTCTACAATCTCGCTCCAATCTTATTTTCCAATCTTTTTTCCAATCTTATTTCATGTTACTTCTCATCATACTTAAGTTCTTTGATAGTATTCAGTTGTTTCCTACCTCATGTATTTATTCTGGCCATCCACTGGGTCTCCAAAACATTCCTTCCTCTTCTTAATGAAATCCTTCTCTTCCTTCAAAGAAGTAGCTCACTTTCTGCCTTCTCCATGAAGCCTACTTGTACCTTGAGCTAAGGTGAGCTCCCATTCCTCAAATTGTTAAATTGATTCTTCTATCATATTCTACCACTCTGGTGCTTATTTGTCTACATGCTGTATTTTCTTAGGGAACTAAAAGGTTTTTGAGAATGTGGATTATGTAGTTTATAACTGATGTATTCCCAGTACCTAGTAAAGTGCTTTGAGTATAGAAGCTGTTTAGTATTTGAAATATATCAAAACAAGTAAAAGGTTATAAAGGAAAGAGATTGATTTGGACAGCAGCAGACATATGTGAAGTCTTTTGTCAAATGATTGCTATTTTAAATTTCTTTTCTTTCTGTTTTATTTGACCACCACACCACCAAATTAAAGTCATTCTTGAATAATATACTCGTGAGTGAAATTTTCTCTTGTTAATAACTAATTATTGTATTAAGACCAAAGTTTTCCTCTTTCTTACTTTCTCATCCAGAAATCAACTAGTCTGGGAAATTTCTCTTAGGTATTTATACAGGCCAAAATCTACTCAGAGAGTAAAAAAAATTCTAGGTTTGGGCTAATGGGTGTTCACTGGACAGGCTTGGGAAAATGTTGATTCTCTCTTTTATCAAGATAGGTAATATAAAAATTATGTCTCTTTGACCAAGATTTAAGTGACCAAAGTCATATACTCCAAGATAGCCCACCTCCCATTGTGTTAATCAACCAGAACTGATTGCCATCCATCAGAAATACCTACTTTTTAAAGGGAATATAAATTGTTACCCCACTGTCATTAGGGGTCTTTGGTCTAAGAGAAATGGCTAACTGACCATCCTTTTATTAATAACCTGATGGCCTTATTAATAAAATTTATTGTTATTATTAATAAAATTATCCAGAAACGATGACTCGAATCTTTTTGTCACCTAGGATCTGAATAAAAATTATGGTGTTAAAGGGAAACTGTAGTCATTATCATTGTTTTTCTTTTTTCCCTGCATCTCTCACATATCAGTTTTTATTCCTTAAATGGAAGCTACCTGAGACAGCCACTGAGAAACAAAACTTTGGCCATGTTAAGAAATTAGGAAGAGCTCTATAAGAGGCAGTTAGGTAGCACAATGGATAGACAAACAAGACTGGAGTTCAAATCCAATCTCAGATACTAACTACCTGTGTGACCCTGGACAAGTCACTTCATCCTGTCTGCCTCAGTTTCATCTGTCAAATGAAGTGGAGGAGGCGATGGCAAACCACTCTAATACCTTTCCCAAGAAAACCCCAAATTGTGTCACAAAATCTGAAATGACTGAAAATGACTGAAAAGTTCAAAGAGGCTCTGCCATTGAGCAATTGAAAGAATAATGGATTGGGACACAGAAGCTATATATTCAAGACCTGGCTCTGCTGTTTGATAACTCTATGACCTTGAGTAAAGTCATTGCTCCTAGCCTAGATAAACTCAAAGATTCCTACCAGTTCCAATAAGAAAGCTCAAAAAATGATGATTTTAAAGTGTCATTTAGATTTTTTAAACATAACATTTCATTTTGAAATTGCTTTATAGAGTGAATAATAGATTTGACTGAGTTAGGAAAACCTAGGTTCAAATATTGTCTTAGATATTTATTAGCTGCATTATCCTAAGTAAATTATCTAACCTCTCTATAACTCATTTTCTTCATCTGTAAAATTAGAGACTTGATTGACTTGATGGTTTCTAATAACCCTCTTTCAGCTCTGCATCTGTGATCCTATGACTCTATCAAAGAGTTATATAAGGAAATAATACCTGCAAAATCATAAAACTGTATTTAATTGTTTAAAATGCCCACTAAATGATCATAGAACTTTAGAACTTAGAGGGGGTGGTAAATGTGATATCATCAGATCCAAATCTCTTATTTTGGGAAGGAGGAAATTAAAAGTTAGATGATTTAAGTGTGTTGTCCAAAAGCGAGTGACAGCATCAGAAATAGACTCAAGTCTTCTTATTCCTATTTTCTGGATACAGTCTGTTTTTACTTTGTTCTACCATGAAATGACAATCTACTGTGGAAATCTCCTGGGAACTCTGACTGTATAATTAACTTCTTTCCATGAAATTAAATATGGGCCAATATTCCTAAGGTCTAAAAGAAATTACATGTATATGAATGTACACATGTACTGACTGGCTAGGAGTATGATAACCAGCTCTTCCATAGGGTATCTTTTGGATGTCTTGATTACATTCTTTAGGTGGAGATGATGGTCTCCAAAGGAAACATCAAAGTTTTTTTATGAAAGTATATTAATAGGCTCACTGAGGAAGTTATAAGATACATCTGTGTATTCTTCTAAATTTCTCCTTTGTTTGACTTTTTAAGAAATTGCCATGTAATTGTTGAAGGGAGTTGCTTGAATTCTCTTAGCCTAATAATATTAAAAATAATACCTTTCATTTGTTTAACACACTGAAGTTTCAAAGGAATTTCACATACCTGAACATTATTCTTCTTAAAGGAAGGTTGAGATGACTAGAAGAAGGAGTAACAACGGAATGTGTAGAGTTTAAAGCCCTAATGTCTTTTGAAAACACTTCTTGGAGAAGACAAAGTCATTCTCAAGGAACATGGGGAGAGCACCATTACTTTTGCATGCATTTATGTACATGCACATACACAGACACTTATCTAAGAATAAATATTAGTAAATCAACTTAATCCATCATGAAGGAACATTGTGTAAAAACAGTGTTATTTTGGTTGCTGTGGCTTCTGTTCCCAACCACAGGAGTATCTGGTAGCTATCTGGGAAGAGGTGGGTTGGTTAAGGAGATGGGACTGGCTGTAGTAAATGCAGGTAGAGCCAATACATATTTTGTAGACCTGGTAAAAACATTTTTTCCAGCCTAATAATTTTCAAAAAGTATTTATTGGCAGAGCCAGGGTTAGCCCACTGTTAAAAATGTGCATAGAGATGCTGGACCCGAGTTCTTTTATCCCACCCTTTTCCTCCATCTTCCCCTTTTTGTCTGTCCTTACTTCTCAAATTACACCTCCACACTCCACCCTATTAACTTTGCCCAGTACATCAATATTTATATACAGACAAATTCCCAAACACATTTACATGTGTGCAAAAACACAGACACAAACATGCATTTCCAATATAAGATGAAATTGGTGGGACTAGACAGTCATTACTATTATAGTGATTTTGAGTGTTCAGATGAGAGAGTTATGTTTCACTGAAAATAGTGCTTCCATATGAAATTGGAAACACTATTAATGTTGAGGGCACCACCATTTTTCCAGTCACCCAGAAGAATAGTCATGTCCAAGTGAAATCATCATGCCATGTATTCTGATTTTCTTTCCGAGTCTATGACTGGTAAGCTCTGAGCATTTAATATATATTTCTTCCTAATATTTCCCCTTCAAAAATTTCCAACAGACTTTCCATTTCTGGGAAAGCAGATAGACATGCCTGGATCCAACTCTTTTATCTTTGAATCCCAACTGTCTGTTTTTTTCGTTCATCCTGTCAAAATCTCATATTTTGACTAGTTTTAAACTGAGCATATAGCAGACCAGCTTCTCCTTGATCTTTTCTCTTCTGATAAAATCTTGAATTATCATTAAACTTTTCCCACAATGTGTTTATTCCCCAAGCACAAGATGCCAGAAGTTTAGTTTCTCCTTTCCCTAGGCTGTGTCAACATCACAAAAAATTTGAAGTTTGATCTTTTAACTGAATCTTCTAATCTATTTCTCTTCTTCCAAGCCTCACAAAGATCTTGAGTTTTCAGCATGAGAACTTGTTATAAAAATAAAGATGGGAGAAAATATAAATTCATTTGTGGGGAGACTTTGTACCTTTATGCTCCTCTGGGCTTTATTCCTGATTTTTCTGGACTTGTTTCCTCTACCCTATCCCAGCATTCTTCTCACCCTGGAAGATTCCTTCACCTTTCCTTTCTTTGATGAATCACTTCCTCCTGGAACAGATATTTTAAGGAAATTTCCCAAGCCAACCATATTCACTTTTTCATTCTTTAATGATCTCTCTACTTTTAACTCTCCAGATTTCTTGCTCCACCATGCACCAACTCCACGTGTTTCATAGATACCTTTCCCTTCTTATCATCTTTCACCTTTGTTTTATGTGTTGTCTCACCCCCATACATACACACATTAGAATATAAATTCCTAGTAAGAACTATCTTTTTTTTTACTTGTTTGCATATCCCTAACACTTAGCACTAAGTCGGGCACATAGTCAGCTTTCAATAAATGTTTGTTGGCTTAACTTTCTAAATTATTTTCGTTTAATTGGAGACATTGTGCTACAGGCATCTACATAGAATCAGGGAGAAAATATTCGGGCTTCCCCAGGGGAAAATACTGATTATATTTTAAAACTTTCACAAGATGTATCCCCTGCCCCAAAGTTACTTGTCTTAATATTCAAATAAAAAAGATCAAACTGCAAAGGAAAGCATCCATCATCCTTCAGATCAAATAGTAACAAGGCTGTGATTCTGTGCCAAGTGGAGCCAAACTCAATAACAGGGATGATATTAACTGCTAAAAGTATTTTCAATTGAATACGTCCATTTGTAAAATAGAAAAAACTTGGCACCAGAATTTCCATACTTCCTTCCTATTACCTGTGGTCTGTACCTTCTCACCCCTCTACTTCTTTACCATCACCACACCATTTAAAAAAAATTGTAATATGGTTTGAGTTGGCAACCTGCTGAAAGCATCTTTCTTGTATACAGTCCATAAATAGTGAAAGAGTAAATTGGGAGAAGATTTTTCTGGGTGATGATTATGCTTCACAGGGTGTCAGAAACATTTCTCCAGTTTATTTATTTCACTTGGCCTCCAGTGAACTCGCTTAGTTTCTTTGCCATTTTACTGAGAATTCTAAAAAGTAAATGTCCCATTGAAAAGTCAGAAATCCTGAAAGACCTGAAAATACCCCAAAAAAGTTAGTGAAAAAACTTGATTAAAAAGCCCAATAATAATGGGTTGTCATTAGATCCTCCTTTCCCTGAGTCATAACTCAGGGGGACTGGGGCTTGTCCCAAGGTATTAAAATGTAGAACAATAGTTCTTGACATTTTTGTGTCATGGTTTTCATTGGTAAAGCCTATGGATAGAAACCTATTTTCATAATTAAAGGAAAAGATAAATTTCAGTTAGAGGTTAGTGAAAACAAAGATGTCATTTGTTCTCACCCAAGTTAATGAACCTTATGAAATCCATGGGCCTCATGATAAGAACCCCTGATGTAGGGGATCCTAACAACATTGCCAAAGATTGTGCTTTCTTCCTTCAGTATTCATTGCTACACCTCAGGTGAGCACTTCCTCATCACCTGATCTTCTTACTTTGTTCCATGTGCAAAATTCCTAGTTATGGCTCTGTTCCTTCCTCAAAGAAGGGCAAAGTACTTTGCAGATGTTTAGTGACAAATGGTAGCATTTCCCTCATTTTGCAACTGGAGAAATCAATTGAATATCTCTCTGATTAAGTTATCTAGCATTATTTAGTAAATAAATGTAAAATGTGACTGAAAATGAGTTCTCATGATTTGACCAAGCATCTTGTTCCCCGAGTCCAACAAATGTTCAGTGAAATCATCCTACTTGCCAAGTCAATAATTGTCTTTTCTTTGATGCTCCTCAGTTTCTAGATTTGTTTTAGCTCCTCTGCCAGAGCTATAAACTTTATTTATTTATTTTTCTGTGTAAATGTTTGTGGTTTTTGCTAAATGGACCAGTTATATCAACACGTCCTACCACAGTATTAGTTTTTATCAAATAGCAGAATGTCCGCCCTGCTGGCCAGGATGTGTTTGGTGTCTGTCTATCTAGTACAACGTGCATAATTTCTGTAGTAGAATTTTCCCTGTTAATGTGATCCATAGATGCAAAAGTGTTTCATTCGCTATTTCTCTGTGCATGGAAATTTTTGACTGTTGGGGAAAAAATGCTGATTGGTTTGATGAAGAAAAGAAGGAAAGAAAAAGGGGGAAAGAGTTGAAGAATGGGAGGGATGGTAGAAGGGAGAGAGGGAGAAAAAAAAATAAAGAAGGAAACAAGTTTGTTTTTCCATTAAGCTCCTATTATGTATAAGACACTATGCTAAGCATTTTATAAATATTATCTCATTTGAGCCTCCCAACCATCCTGGGAGGTAGGTACATTATTATCTCTATTTTCACAAATGAGAAAACTAAAGACAGATAGGGGTTAAGCAATTTGCCCAGAATCTTACAGGTAATAAATGTCTGAGGCTAGATTTGAACTTTCTGACACCAGGCCCAGCACTGTATCCACAGGTCATCCAACTACCTCCTAGTTATTGTATGCCCTTATATTTATCAGCCTAGGTTTTTTGCCCATTAATTCCTTGTGATCCTTTTTGGTGGCCACCACTCTGTCTGGGGGCTGTGGAGTTCTCAAACATTTGGGTTTGGCTGAAACAGCAAATATGCTGCATCCAACACATTTTCTTTTAATTGCTAAGCCCATGTGTATTTTAGGAGGAAATTTGATCCATATGTTTATGATTCATCTACATTTAAGTCACCAAAATGTTTTGTAAGAGAGACTTAAAGGCCAAAATGCTTGATGATTCTTTTTTTTCCCTTAGAGACAGGAAGTCCAGATTGTGAAGAGGAAATAATCCCCCAATCCTTCCTGATCTAGGGTTCATTGATTAAAAAAAAAGTCAAACATGATGAGGTCTCATGGGATTTCACTGGTTCCCAAGCATTTTCATAATGGCTTTCCATTCTAACCTAAGCTACCCAAGTCAAAGGTACCTTATTTGCCTATGGAGCATATGAGATCAGATCTCTTATTTTCAGATGGAAGATTCTCTGTAGAAAATGACTTGGTTTTGCATCATGGTTTGTACAGGAATAGAAAAAGGTATGTGCTGACTATTTTGCAAAGGAACAACTCTGATTTCCTGATGTTTCCCTATAACTGGTTCCTCTCCAGTGTTATTAGTCCATAGGCAATACAAGGAGAGAGAATGGTCCTCTAGGGATTGAGGTCTGGCCAGAAAGTGTTATGTGGGCTTTCTTGACAAGCTTCCTCCACCCACTGTCATTTGCCAATTAGGCCTGGGATTTGAAGCAACTTTAAAGTCAACCAGTGTTTATCCATGTGGATCACAAGGTCCAGCAGTTTCATTAGCAGAGAAAAACAATTGGTGAGAGGGAGAATGTCTGTGAACCTAGAGCAATAATGATGTTTGGATGCTTTGATTTCTTCAGAGATTTCCCCACCACATCGAATCACTCCCCCTTATCTTTCCAAGCCATCTCACCAGCCTCCCCTTGTGACCCACCTCTGCATGCTAACTTCCTAAACCAAAAGCAAACTTACCATTCGCTGGCCAGACAAGGTTTTCCAAGGTCTCTCTGCTCTAATTACTGAGCTGCTGCTGCCACTGCCCTGAAAACAGTTTTAAGATGTGTAATGCTTCCTTCCCGTGTGCAAAACACATGGCTACCAGATATTCTGGTGGTCAAGAGTACAGAGCTACTCAAAAAGCCACTAGCATAACCCTGATGATAATGCTGCCCTATGCAGTCGTGGTCCTCTCGGTGAGGAGTTGGGATGCTGCCCTAGCACGTAGATTCATCCCTTGAACAAACAGGAGGACACGTATAGAGTTAGCTTCAGGGTGATTATCCCAAGACCCAGAATTCAGAGAATGCTGTTCTGCTAGCTATTGGGTAGTTCCCTGTGGGGGGAAAGGAATGTGGTTCTGATAGCTTGTTCTAAAAGAGACCTGACATTTTCTGGAACATTGAACACATATGAATGCACCCAAAGAGTGAGTTAACCCTGTTTCACAAAAAGGTTTTAGTGCTCAAAGCTCAGAGAAATTCTACATGGCCTATGCAATTCAGAGTCAGTTTTCGCGGGCTATTCTTTCATATTTCTTTAAATATGCAAAGGCTCTTGGGTTTGAAGAGACCCTAGATGTTGTCTGAGTTTTCACCCATACAAGCTGAATATCCAATCTCTGCTGAACACTTGTAACAGCAAACTTACCTCACATACTTCAAATTGATTTGTATTAATTCTCTTTATATTTATTCTGTATATGACCACATAGGTACCTGTGATCTCCTGAGGAATTCTATGAGAACAGAGATTAGATTGTTACTTGTTTTTGTATCATCAGTGCTAATCTAATATACTATTCCTTTAAGGATTTTCCAGTAGTTTAACATTTAAAAGGGCAGAAAAAGGTTTTTTTGTGTGTGAAGAAAATATACTTCAAACAGTTGTTAAAGGACATGAGATATTGCTGCATTTTCATGGCTAAAAGGAGGAAGAAAGAACTCTAGTTTAATAAAAACTGCTAAAATACATGCATGAAGAAGCACAGCTTTCAAATGGGATTTGAGCAGTCTGGGACAGAAAATGAAAGCAAAATAAACACAAAGACTCAAAATCCCTTTACAAAAAAAAAATGTATAATGACCACTCATTTCAAAATTGCCTTGTATTTATTTTTGAATACTTTAATGTATACATAAATACCCCAAAAGAAAGTAACTTCCTACAGGGCAGAGGTTTTTCACTGTTTTTCCCAAATATGACACAGTGCTTGGCACACAATAGGTGTTTAATAAATGCTTGTTGACTGATTGTTTCTGATTCTTACTTACCTAATCTATTGCATTGATCTATTTTAAAAATTTTATTGTTTTTCAGTCATTTCAGAGCCTTTGTGACTCTATTTCAGATTTTCTTGGTAAATGGTTTGCCATTTCCTTCTCCAGCTTATTTTATAGGTGAGGAAACTGAGGTAAGGTTAAGTGACTTGCCCAGGGTCATACAAGTAGTGAATGCCTGAGGCCAGATTTGAACTTATGAGTATGAGTCTTCCTGATTCCAGGGCCAGAATTCTATCCACTGCATCATGAAGCTGTCCCCAATACACACACACACACACACACACACACACACACACACTCACTCATTCACTCACATACATCCCCCCCACCAATACCAAATGATTTTGTTAATTATAGTTTTATATATTTGAGGATTTGAGGTCAGGAAGTGCTATTCCCCCACATTCCACCCCCATCTTTACCATGGCTTTCCTTTAGACTCCAGACATTTTGTTCCTCCAAATGAATTTTAACCTGATTTTGTCTAATTCTAATAATTCTGTATAAGTCTAACAATTGCCCATTGGTAATTTTATTGGTATAGTACTCTGTCTGTAATTTACTGCAGATAATATCATCTTTAAATTATGTTACCACGGTCCAATTATAAACAATAAATAGCCTTTTAATTATTTGTCTTTACTTTTATAAAGAGTGTTTTGTAATTTATTCATTTAAGTCTTGACTGTGGTAGACTTGTCCCAGGTACTACATACATTTTTAGCTATTTTGTATGTGATTTCTTTTTCTATCATTTCTTCCTTCTTTTGATTTTTTTAAATAGGAATGCTGATACTTTTTGTGTATCTATTTTGTATCTTGTTACTTTATTAAAACCTATTTAGTTTATTTGCTGATTCTATAAGATTTTCAAAGTAAACTATCCTGTCATCTGCCAAAAAATGATAATTTTTCCTCTTAATTATTGGTTAATAATGATTCTAAAATTATCACTTTAGAATCATTCTCTTTTAATATATTTATTGCTAGCATTTTTAGAACTATTGCAAATAATAATGGAAAAGAATGGAATGGAAGCATTTATTTTAAATACATAAAAGGGAACAAAAGAAATCATAGATAAGTGAGACATCTTTGAAAGTGACATGCTTTAAAAGAAAAGCAAATTGTACTTAAAAGAGATTTGCAATGTTATGTATAAAACCTAGCACAGCATCTGGCACAAATTGGGTTTTTAATATGTTTGTTGACTGATTGTTTATGATTCTTCAGTTTTCTGTTCTAATATGGATATGAAAATATCTATTTTATTTAGTGTTTCTTAAGTACAGAGTAAAATAAAATTCAAAAGGTGGAAAAGAAATATCAAGTCTCCCCAATCATCTCCCACATGGCTGTTTGACCAGATCATGCTCTTGCCTAATTGGCTCTGTCTACTACCTTTAGGGTTAAATATAAATTCCTATCTTTGATATTTAAAGCCTTTCATGACCCACTCTACTTTTCTTATATTATTATATTACTCTCCTTCACACACTTTTCAGTCTAGTCAGATTGGCCTTCTTACTGTACCTCATTTGTGGTAATAAACCCCCCCCAAAACTTCATGCCTTTGAACAAGCTGTTCCTATATCTGCAATGTCCTTCTCTTCACCTCTACCTGTTAGAATTCCTAGTTTACTTCAAAAGTCAACTCAAATGCCACTATATTGTATCATAAGTTACATTTTTATTTCAAAAATTTTAAATGATTTTAAAAGTCTGTTTCCAAGATAAGCCTAAGGTTAGTAGATTGCTTGAGCTTGAGAGTTCTGAGGCACAATGAACTAAATTCAATCACATATCCTAATAAGTCTGGCACCAATATATCCAAGTCGGGATGTTATAGACTTATCTAAGGCAGGACAATGCAGCTCTGGATTGAAAAAGGAAGAAGAAATTCAAATTCTAGCATCAAAAATGAAAAGAATTAATGTACCACCAATGAAGATAAAATTAAAACCATTATTAAGTATTATTTAATTCAGTTATTTTCCAGTAAACTGATAATCTAAGTGCAATGGATGTATATTTACAATATATAAACTATACTGATCAACAGAAGAGGAAATAGACTAGTCAGAATCAGAATAGGTTAAAGATTCGCCAATGGTATGGAACCACTCATGGCTGCTGTACTTACAGTTAAAGGAGATAAGGAGATCTAGTCTCAAAAATAATGAAAAAAAGTCACAATTTCAGACTCTAATCCTGCCTTTTAAAAATTATATACTACATGTTTCAAGGAATTTTTATATGATGTAAAAAGGGACATTTTATGAAATATTTCATTTATGGTTTTCCATGATAAATATATTATGTCATAAGTGGTCATTGAGTTCATGTAAAAAAGAAACAACAAAATAGTATATATTTAGACATATTGCTTTAAAATTTAAGGAGAAATTTGATTTTTACAGATGAAAAAAAAAGGAACAGGTATTTAAAACTTCATGAGATATATATACACATATGTATATTTCTGCAACTTTCCTAATATTATGAATTGTTTCAACTAATTTTTTGGTTAATTCTCTATGGTTCTCTAAGTATACCATCATATCATCTACTAAGAATGATGGTTTTGTTTCCATATTACCTATTCTTAGTTTATCAATTTCTTCTTTTTGTCTTACTGTTATAGATAGAATTTCTAATATAATATTGAAAAATGGTAGTGATTATGTGCATCTGTGCTTCACTTAAAATATTATTGGAAAGCCTTCTAGTTTATTCTCATTATAGATAATGTTAATTCTTGGGTTTTAGATGGATGCTACTTATTATTTTAAGGGAAGTCTCTCTTATTACTATACTTTCTAGTAATTTTAATAGAAATAGGTATTGTGGTTGAAAAAACTTTTTTGCATCTATTGAGTTAAACATAATTTTTGTTGTTTTTGTGATAGATATGTTAAATTATACTTTTAGTTTTCCTAATATTGATGCATGCCCGATATAAATCCCACCAAGCCATAGTATATAATCTTTGTGATATATTGTTGTGATCTCATGTTAGCATTTTATTTAAAATTTTGTGTATCAATATTCATTAGGGAAATTGGTCTATAGTTTTCTTTCTCTGTTTTTGCTCTCCCTGATTTCAGAACTGCATTTGTGTCACAGAAGAAATTGGGTAGGGCTTCTTTAAATGATTTCTAAATCACTTTTTTAAATGATTTCTAAATCATTTCTAAATGATAGATTCTCCTCCAACCCCTTATTTTAATTCTGAGTTTGGTGTGTTTCTTATAAATGGCATATTAATGGATTCTGGTTTCTAATCTATTCTGCTATCTCTTCTTTTTATGAGTGAATTCATCCCATTCACACTCACAATTATGATTAATAATTGTATTTTCTTCTATTTTATTTTCTTCTTTTTATCCTTTTCTCTCTTTTTCCCTATTCTTCCTCAAAAGTTTGTTTTGCTTCTGACCACTACTTTCCTCATCTATCCTCCTTTCTCCTTTTCTCTTATCTTTCCTGTCCTATTTCCCTAATAGATAAGATAGATTTCTATACCAAATTGAATGTGTTTATATAGTCTTCCCTCTTTGAACCTATTCTGATGAAAGTGAGGTTCTAGTGTTGCCCACTCTCTTTATTTTTTGCTCAACTATAAAAGTTTTCCTTGTGTGTCTCTTTTATGTGAGTTAATTTTCCCCATTCTTCCTCTCCTGCCTTCTTTCTTTTTTATGCCTTTAATTTTTTGGAGATCATCCCCAAATAACTGATTCATGCCCATGCCATGCCTGGAACATGCTGACTACTGTATCTCTCAGATGCCTTACTGTTTCAATTAGGTTGATTTGCCTGCTCTGAGTATAAGTTTGTTGACAGTTGAGGAAGGTGGGGAACAGGTAGCCACTTCTCCAAAGAAGTTATCTCCTTAAATCGTAGTCAGGAAGGCTGGTCTACAAGTCAGACCCACAGTGATCTGAAGGGTTCTGCCATTCCCAAAACTCCTACATTTATCTACCTATTGGTGATAGTTGGTCAACAGTTATTTCTAGTTGTGATGGGGAAGGTGAGTCCCTTATTCACAATGATTTCTCCCCTCAATGTCTGCAAGGGCTAAATTGGAAACAATTCTAGTGATCTGGGGAGCGCTGCTATTTTTGAACATGGACAATCTGGGAATGTGTCTTGCTGAGCTATGCACATTTGTTATAAGATTTTTTACTTTTGGGGCCGGGAGTTAACTATTTAATCCAGGGACAATGGGAAGAAGTTCTAATAAATGTTTATAGTGATAAATTAATGAATACATTAATTAGAAAGAAAAAGAAAAATTAGGATCAGCTCTCACTTTGCTAACATTGACATAATTTTACTCTTTGAAATGTGAGGGCAACTAGATAGCACAGTGGATAGAGCATTGGCTCTGGAGTCAGGAGGATTTGAGTTCAAATACAGCCTCAGACACTAAACACTTTCTAGCTGTGTGACCCCGGACAAACCGCTTTATCCCACTTGCTTCACAAAAAAAAAAGAAGGAAAGAAAGAATACAAATGCAAAAGAAAATACATATTAAAATACTGACAGTTTTCTTAATTGAAATAAATTGAGAGATATTGACATAATAAATATTAATGAATATTAGAAACAATGGAAGGGATAGTTTAAAACAAACCTAAGTAGATTTAAAGAAAAAAGGAGAATCAAGAAGAAACATAGGTAAGACCACTTTGAAAATGCTGTACTGAATTTGTTGCATAATTAGAGAGAGAAGCAAGCTATCCATGCTGCATATTCATGGCCCATGGGCAGTCATCTTTTTCTGTTCTCCTTTGTATATATATTTGTATAGTTCAAAAGAAGAACTGATGTGGACTAAAGTGAGTAGTACAAGGATAACGAGTTATACAATAACAATAATGTAAGGACAAATAATTTTTAAAGAACTAAAAACTGACCAATCATGGTGTCAAAAGATGAGTGACAAAATATTTTGCTTTCATGACAGTAAGATAATGAATTCAAGATGGTACAGGGTGAAATATAAGTTTTTTTTGTACATGGCTAAATATGGGGATTTATATTTATTCAACTGTTCTTAGTTGTTATAAGGGTTTTTCTTCCTTTCAATTTGATGATGGAAGGGGAAGAAAATAGATACAAAGAGAGGTCAGCAATAGGGTTATTAAAATGAAAAAAATGTTTGCCTAAATCTTTAAAAAATTTTTAAAATTTAAAACCAAATACAAAATAAGAAAAAAACAAAATAGTAAAGATAGAAAATGACAATTTTAAAAAGCCTCAAACAACACATTATTATGTATTGAGCAGAACATCAGAGAAGATTCAAAATATGTTAGAGTAAATTTCCAATTCAAGAAAGAATATGTAATAATAGGATAGATTATATATTCATGACTGTCCATCTTTTCTTTGTTTCCTTGTAACTTATTCTTTTGCTCTCTGCTGTGTACTTCTTACTTTATTTTCCCCCACTTTCATCTTCCGTTGGCCGTCCCCAAACCAACTACGGTTAAGCGCGCGCGCACACACACATACACACACACACACACACACATTTGCACCTACCAACAAACACAAACATATCTATATATACACATGCATACATACACTTACCTGTATACATGCACAATACCCATACCTATAGATACACATTTACACATAGTAGATATGGATCTAAAACAATATTAATATGGCTGACATATAATCCAGATTTCTCTCTGGATTCAATTTTTAAGTTTGAGTTTGTCTGACATCAGTGATTGTTAACCTATTTTTTTTCTAATGAATTCTACTTCTGATCCTTGTTATATCTTTGTGTATATCTCTTATCCATTAGATCAGCCAATAAGCATTTTATTGAGAATTCTGGAAAGATGGCAGAGTAGGTCAGAATATTCCAATATTTCTAGATTTCCCACACAAACAAAACAAAATTATACCTCAGGAGCAACATAGACTGATGAAAAACAAATAAGACTTGGGGCAGAACAAGAGTCCTCTTGGGACAAACCCAGAAGACCCAAAGAAAGACTCTAAAACTCTAAAAAATGCTGAACTAAATGTATATCTCTTTATTTCCTATTCCTGCTAACTCTTGTACTTTAATTCTACTCTTTAACTTGCCTTGCTATTAACTTCCCCTACCCATGGATCTTCTCCCCCCCCACACACACCTTTTCCCTCTCTCTTTATCCCTTCCCATTAATCTACACATTTTCCTTACTTCTATTAATCTAAATATCTTTCTGAGCCCCTTTTTATGCTATATCACTCTTTCCTCTCTTCTTTACCTCTTTCCCATTAATCTACACACCTTATTTCACTGACATAACTATACCCTCATCTTTATCCTATGTCTGACCTTTATTTCTTTAAATAAATTTAAATTTCTTTTTATTTTGAAGGGTGTTTATCTTTCATGATACATACATGCATTGTTCCCTATTTAACTCTTTCCTGATGTGAGTAGGTTTTCAGAACTACCAGCCCTTCCCCCCCCCCAATGTCTCCGAATCAGTTTTTCCTCTGCATCTCATTAATATAGCATAACTACTATTTTATCTTTTTCTAGACAGTTTTGCTTTTTAGAGTCAGATCATACTCAGCTCTGCCTCCAAAATTCTTTTGAGCTATATTGATATCAATCTTAAACATAGGGTATACATTTCCATGTAAAAAACTTAAAACTATTTGTCCTTGTTGAGTTCTTTGAAATTAATCTTTGATGTTGGCTCTCATATGTTAAGTTTTCTATTGAGTTTTGGTTTGATTGAGACAAAGTCCTGAAAAATCTGCATGTTTGTTGAATGTCCTGTTTTTGGCTCAATATTATAGTTACTTTTGCTGGATGTGAAATTTTTGGCCATAAGCCTAGTTTTTCTTTTTTTGGTTGTTTTATTGTTGATATATATTATTCCAGGACCTGTGGTATTTCATGATAGTTGCTGGTAAATCCTGTACAATTCTAATTGTAGCTCTTGCATATTTGATTTGTTTTATTGTTTCTTATAGAATTTTCTTTTGATCTAGGGGTTTTAATATTAAGCAATAATATTTCTATGTGTTTTCCATGTAGGATCTCTTGGAAGGAATAATCAGTGGATGTTTTTCCTGTTTCTACTTTCCCTTGATGTTCCATCATTTCAGAACAATTTTCTTTGATTTTTTAAAAAATTATTGTGTCAAGGTTCTTTTTTTTTTTTTTGGTCACAACTTTCAAGAAGCATAATTATTCTGTTTTTCTCTTCTTGCTCTCTTCTCCAGATCTGTTGTTTTTCTCACAAGATGTTTCACATTTTGTTCTATTTTTTCATTCTTTATATTTTGTTTTATCATTTCTTCGTCTCTTATAGTTTCACTGGCTCCCCTTCCTCAATTTTAATTTTTTTAAGGATTATTTTTTTTAAGATTCTGTATGTCCTTTTCTAATTGGTTAAGTGTTTTCATAATCTTATTTTTCTTTTTTTAGTTTTTCCTCAATATCTCTCATTTGACTCCTGAAGTTTTTTTAAAAATTTTTATAATTTTTTTTTCTTGACAGGGACCATTTAATGTCACTCTTTGAGACAGAAGCTTAAAAAAAACCTTTAGTTTCCTCTTCTGAAGTTGAACCCTAGTCTTCTTTATTTCCATGGTGAGTTTCTATGGTTAGGTTCTTCTTCGCCTATTCATTTTTTTAAAGAGAACTTTTAATTTAAGCACCTCTAATCCTGTGGGCAGGAGGGTGGGGAATTGTACCTCTAGCTTCATTTCTGCATTTTCCTCTGACCTGGAACCCCAAACCAAAAGCTCCACCCTCCTGCAAGTGCCTGCAGCCAGCAGTGTCTAAATCCCAATATGTCTGCACTTACCCCATGGGCTGGTTCCTTCTTGCCCATGGCCTGTCTCTCTGCAGCACAGCTGGATCTAGCATTCCTAATCTGCCAAGGTTCCCTCAGTCTTCTCAATCTCAGACCTCCAATTTTCCACACTCTCTAGGAGGCAAAAATTGTGATTTTGGGCTCAAGTTCCTTTAAACTCACCTAGCCCCAAAGCTTCCTACTTACTATTTCTGGGGAGCTAGCCTGAAGGTATTTACACTTCACAGTGGTTAAACCCTGATTTTAGAGTCTCTCTTTGGGTCTTCTTGAGTTGTCCCAAGAGGACTCTTGTTTTGCCCCAAGTTTTATTTGTTTTTCAATAGTCTATGTTCCCCTTAAGGTATAATTTTCTTTTGTTTGGGGGGAAAATTTAGAAATCTTGGAATTTTCTGACCTACTCCGCCATCTTCCCAGAATTCTAAATGATTATTGGCTGATCTAATGGAATGTTTTGCATTTTCCCCCATATTTGATTCTCTTCTCTATACCTATTCTTCTGAAATAGATTTTTTCTGAAATAAAATGAAACACACACACACACACACACACAATTAAAGTCAGCAACATCTACATTATATGATCAGGGCAGAATACAACAAAGTTATTTCCTTGATCATTCTTCTTGGACTGAAAGTGAGATGAGGTGCTACAAATAGTAACATAAGTATTTTATCAATAATGTAACATAATTTATGTTGTCAGTAAAACTTTATTGAAGGATTAAGGGAATCTTTCTATTCTTCTTGGTGTACTCTAAAATCTTTATGTTGACTCTAGTTCTTCAAAACCATAAAAAAAGAGAAACATAAGGAAAAGGGAAGCCTGGTGGTTAAAATGCTGAACTAAATTATCTGTCATTATGTTAAAAAACATATGTACAGACACAATTTTAATAGTATAAAATCTCAATTGGCAGGAATGTCAGAAGTTCTAAATTAGAATTACAGAGAGAGAGAGAGAGAGAGAGAGAGAGAGAGAGAGAGAGAGAGAGAACGAGTGCATTCTCACAGAGTGGTTATTCAGACTCCATTTAAAACATAGCAATAGATTCATGATAAAGTATGCTAACCACCCTCAGAGAAAAAACTGTGACTCTGAAAATAGAATGAAGCAGGCTATTTTTAACTTGATTTTTTTAAACTCTTTAAAAATTTGAATCTTTTTGTACAAAATGGTTAATTTGGAAATGTTTTAGATAATTGCACACGTAATTGCATTGCTCACTGTCTCAGAGAGGAGGGAGATAAGTGATAAAGAGAGATAGAAGTTGGAGCTCAAAACTTTAAAAATGTTTAAAATTGTTTTAATATGTAATTGGGGAGAAAATAAAATATTATATAAAAAGAAAGCACTGGACTTGGAGAGAACCACAAAAATAAACAAACACAGAATGATAGAGTCTCCAGTACCTTTTGAGGCAATCCAGACCACTTTTGTATTATTTTCACTTTTAGGGAGTTCTTCATGTTAGCTCAGTTAGTCAATCAATAAAAGTGTTTCCAGAGAAGATAATCAATAATATTGAGTATTGTAAGGATAGACTTGTTATAATAGACTAACAAAAAGCTGTTGGCTTTAGTTATTAGGTTACTGATAACCTTTTTAGGAGATATGGGATAGAGGATAGTGTACTTTTATCTAGCTGTATTAAACTGACTTGAAAACAAAGTGGTTTCAGAATTGGCTGAATGATTAACTTGAAGGCAATAGAAATTAATGGATCAATGTCAACTGAGAGGGAAGAATCTAATGAAAGTCCCCAGGGATCTGTCCTTGGTCCTGAGTTGTTTAACTGTTCAGTGACTTATATGAAGGCAGAGTTGATATGCCTATCAAATTGTCAGATAATATGGGAGGGATAAGCTGACAATGAAAATTTAAAAATATTTCAATGTTTTAGAATATTTGTAAGGTATTACATTTAGGTTTTTATAAAAATCAGCTATATACATTTAGGATAAGGAAATGTAAGCGGACAACAGTGCATTTTTTTTTAAGATCTTGAAGTTTTAGTGGACTAGATGCTTTCAAGGGGCAAAACAAAAAAAAATATGATTAATTTTGTGAAAGATTACACTAGTGAATCATAATAAGTAGAATGTTTCTGTTTTAAATATGTTGAGTCAGAGATGACAAATGGAGACGTTTGGAAGATTACTGCAATAGCTTCCTGATTTTGTATACATGTTCTAAAAGGCTTTGATAAAGATTTGAAAACTATTAACATCATTAATAAAAAATTCAAATCTAAACAAATCTGGTATTTCCATCAAATTGGGAAAAATAACAAAAGATAAAAAAATAATATTAGAGGGGTTGTGGAAGAATCATCACACAAACTTCTAACCAAGATGGCTGCTTGAATAGGATGCAGACTTCCTAGCTTCAACACAGCTACAATAGCAAAACCCTGAAATTTATACCAGAATGCATAATGATCAAGAAATCCAAAGATAAATTATTGTAAATGACTTCTTACATTTCACATAAGAACAGCCAGAAATCCATGGGCTTTAATAAAGGAGAGAAGAGGCCTCAAAAAGGACTCAGGTTGAAAAAACTCCAAAATGGGGACTTTGGAAGCACCAGGGCATATTAGTGAGCAAAAATTGGCAACCAGCATAGTGGTACAAAACATATACCTGGTCAATTCATGTTCTGGAGCTCTGAGTCCCTAATTCTTTGTCACAAAATCCAAGAAAAGGTCCTAATGATTGAGTTCTCCGAATGGCTAAGATTTAGAGAAGTTTAATCCCAGAATATGAAACCAGGTCACTCAGAGTAAAATGAAGCAGAGTCAACTATCCTCACCCAAAAGTGTAGCCAAGGGTGGATCTTGGTTCCAGCAGAAAATATACATTCAGGTCTCTCAGAAGTAACACCAACTAGTATCAAAAGTTATTGTAAATCTAGAAATTGCCCAAAACAAAGAATGTATTATCATAAAATGTGGGCATTCTAAGTGAAGCATTGAAAGATTCAAGAATGTGAAAAGTAAACAAATGGAATTGAATATCTTTGCTACATCATTCAATATGGAACCAGTTGATGTACCTGATAACCTATAACATGAAATCATTCAGCTGCAAAGTGATGATGAGCTCAAAGCTAGATACAACACCCTCCTATTGTGTAGATTCTATAAATGTTACATAAGTAATGATGAATTTCTCACTTTGGGAAAGTTGTGAGTAGCAACACCATCTAATACCAGCTAGCATCACATGCTCCACCAAAGAGAAACGGTTTCAGCCATCATATTAATAGTGAGTTAACCATTCTCCAATTGATAAATGGTCAAAGGATATGAACAGACAATTTTCAGATGATAAAATTGAAACTATTTCCACTCATATGAAAGAGTGTCCCAAATCACTATTGATCAGAGAAATGCAAATTAAGACAACTCTGAGATGCCACTACACATCTGTCAGATTGGCTAAGATGACAGGAAAAAATAATGATGAATGTTGGAGGGGATGCAGGAAAACTGGGACAATGATGCATTGTTGGTGGAGTTGTGAATGAATCCAACCATTCTGGAGAGCAATCTGGAATTATACCCAAAAAATTATCAAACTGTGCATACCCTTTGATCCAGCAGTGCTACTACTGGGCTTATACCCCAAAGAGATACTAAAGAAGGGAAAGGGACCTGCATGTGCCAAAATGTTTGTGGCAGCCCTGTTTGTAGTGGCTAGAAGCTGGAAAATGAATGGATGCCCATCAATTGGAGAATGGTTGGGTAAATTGTGGTATGTGAATGTTATGGAATATTATTGTTCTATAAGAAATGACCAGCAGGATGAACACAGAGAGGCTTGGAGAGACTTACATGAACTGATGCTGAGTGAAATGAGCAGAACCAGGAGATCATTATATACTTCAACAATGATACTGTATGAGGATGTATTCTGGTGGAAGTAGATTTCTTTGACAAAAAAAGATCTAACTCAGTTTCAATTGATCAATGATGGACATAAGCAGCTACACTCAAAGAAAGAACACTGGGAAATGAATGTAAACTGTTTGCATTTTTGTTTTTCTTCCCGGGTTATTTTTACCCTCTGAATTCAATTCTTCCTGTGCAACAAGAGAACTGTGCGGTTCTGCACACATATATTGTATCTAGGATATACTGTGACATATTTAACATGTATATGACTGCTTGCCATCTGGGGGAGAGGGTGGAGGGAGGGAGGGAAAAAGTCGGAACAGAAGTGAGCGCAAAGGATAATGTTGTAAAGAATTTTTTTTCAAAATTAAAAAAAAATTTAAAAAAATAGTGAGTTAAGGGGCAGTTAGGTGGCACAGTGGATAGAGCACTAACCTGGAAGTCAGGATGACCTGAGTTCAAATCTGGTATCAAATACTTAACACTTCCTAGGTATGTGACTCTGGGCAAGTCACTTCACCCCAATTGACTCAGCAAAAAAAAAGTGAGTTAATTAAATGTTTGACCAAATATAGTAGACTAATTTTTAAGTTGATAATTTTGTATGGCCTATGAATAATGTTATAAATAACCAAATGACCCTTGGAAGAAAAAAGGTTCTCTATCCCTGTCCTAGACACTGAGACTATAAATTGCTTGGCATATCCAATCTGCATTAGTAAAGGGAGTTGACTCTCTGAGAATTCTCTATATTGAAGACATCACAGTTCTTGTCTAAAATTCAACATGGTAGGCAAGGTTTATTGAATTATATCATCCACCTCTTAACTCCCACATATTGCATCATAATAAACAAATGTGCATACTATATATGTGAATATTGTATGTGTACATAATTTTGGATAATTCTGTTATTACATTATTATATGCTGAATGTCTTTATCTATAGTATGTATATGGTTTATCTACATTCAATAGGAAATGATTTAGAGCTATATAGCTTCTTAGGACTTATCTAACCAAATATACTCATTTTACAGATAAAACTGAAATCCAGAGAGATGTCACACAAATAATAAGTGGTAGAGGTAGCATTTGAAATCATGTTCTTTGAGTCCAGACCTAACAACGTTTCCATTTCACACATCTTAAACAGTGTGTCAGTGTTTTCACATCCATTATGTCACTTAATTTCATATTGTTAGGGTCTGAAGGATCCTATAGCTATTAGATATTAGATATATATAAATTACAAAAATTAAATATCTATTAGATTTGGTAGTAAGTATAAGTAAAAATTTTTATTTTGCTAATATTGACTTAAATTTCCAGTAACTCAATTCTCTATCCCTTAAAATAGAGGAAATTGTTAGGATTTTCTTATGGCTGTTTTTGTTATGATTTTTCTAGTACTTAGAAAATGACATTAGTTATGTAAGAACAAACTAAGTTCTGACTTTAAGAAGAATAATGTGGGAAAACAAGATGATCCAGAAAGAAAATATTAGTTGAAAACAGCTTTCTGTTAATAACAACGATGTGTAGTACAGTTAAGAACTTATTGGCTGGAACTAGGATTTATTTTCCCATTACCTTAAATAATAAGCATCTTAGGTTCCTCTAACTGGTAACATGAAATATTCTACTAATTGCTTTAGCAACCTGAGGGCAAGATAGGTGCTTTTAATGCCTGTAATCTATTATTTTAAATGACCTAATGATCATGGTCACCATTTATCTTTCCAACTTCCTACTCATTGTTATGAATTACTAGAAACCAGAGAATCCAAGTTGAATTCAGGGGCCCCAGCTATCTTTGTCTATCCTGCCCAACAAATTTTCTAGTCCCAGCATTTTTATATTGTAAAAATGCTAAATCTCTGTATCATATTCTAGATATTTGTATTCTGTGTCTATTCCCCAAAATTATAAATTTTTGATGACATAGCTTTTTTAATTTATCTTTTGATCCTTCCTGGTGCCAAAAGATGATGATGATGATGATGATTATGATCAATGAATAAGTAAGTCACAGAATTTTAGAGATCATCTTGTATAAGCCTCTAGGTTTTACAATTATGGATAGCAAGCCCCCAAAATTTTTATTGCCTAATATTATCTCCAACATTTTGGACAATGTTTCTGTCAATATATCCTAAGATTACATTGGCCTTTGGGACTCTCTTTTCAGCTTATTAACTCACACTGAATTCTTAATGTATTTAAAAATAAACAACTAGATCTTACTCACATGAATTATTATACAACAATGGCTTTCCTATCCTCTATTTGTATAGATTATAGTATCATATAATGTAATGTTGAAAACAACTTTTTAAAAATGATCTAGTCTAATCCCTCATATGAGAAAATAGACCCAGAAATGTTGTCATTTGCCCAAGTTCATGAAAATATTAATTGGCAAAACTGAAATGTGAACTCAAATGTTCTGACACCAATTTTTTAGTCCAAATATAGGATTTTTTTAATCAATCCCTCTTCAATTTTAATACATCAGATTTGTACATTTCATTAAGACCTTTTTGGACTCTGTTTAGATCCAAAACATCATTTTTGTATTCTGTCATCCCAAATGTTAGCTGAATCCAATAATGTCATGTATGCCTTTCTCCAAATCTCATAAAAATGGCCAAGCTTTCAAGACCAAGCACGAAACCTTGCAGTATTCTAAGAGAAACTTTCCTCCAGGTTAACATTGACCCATTAATTCCCTTTTTGCTCATTCTGATCATTCACCCAGTTCCAAATCTATCTAAGTATAAAGTCCACATCACCATCTATCCTACAAAGATAACATGAGGAATTACATCAAATGCATTGCTTAATTCCAAATACATTGCGACTATGATACTATAACATTATATTGTTTGTTTTGTAGAGTAATTATGTCAAAAAAGTAATATTGTGAAACTGGCATCACTTGCTCTTGAAGAGCCAATATTGACTCTTACTGATCGCCCCTTTCTTTTCTATGTTCTCATAAACATTCCATTATTAGTGTGTGCAATAATTTTCCTGAAAATCAAATCCAAGAATTTTATTTTTGAGAGAATTATCCATACTTCCATTGTAGATTTTAAATCATTCACTCTATGTATCCTTTTTTTTCTGAATTCTTTGTAATCAGTTCTCATATAATATAGGATACAGCGTTCAGTTTTATTTTATCTACCATGAACTCTAAGTTGAAGGATTTTACTTTAGCAACCTTCCTAATGGTCAAAATTGATCAGAGGGCCAAGTTCCATTTAGCAGATGAAGAATCAGGAAACAATTCTAGCTTAAATGAAATATATATAGAATTGTTGCCATAAGCCCACCACTTTACTTTCACCTCTAATGTGTTTGTTCAAGTCATTTTGCAAACTTCTAATGTCTACCCTGAAAGAAAGCTACACATCTCTTCAGTCATCTGGTTAAGGGAAAATTCTTGCAGTTTGTGATATTAGGTCAATGAACAGCAGAATAGAAACCAAGTGCACTTTTAAAGATCCTTATACACATGGTAGTATGTAGGCCTACTTATAAGATAGAGCCAAGTGGAAAGCATCAGCTACTTCTCATGAGTAAAATAATATTTATTGGGGTATAGGGCTTGGTGAACTAAATAATCAAAATCAAACTCTGCTTTTTAGAGTAACAGGTATCAAACTAGATCCCAAACATCATTTAAACTACCACCAAACTGAGTAAATTTTATGGTCTTGCTTTTTATGACTGTAGATGTATACACTAGCTATCAAAATCACTTTAATTTGGAAGCCCATTCCAGGCCTGAAACAAAATATCCTCAAAGCTCCTATTACAATAATTTAACAGAAAGCAGAGACATCTTTTCTTTATCTATGACAACTCAATGTCATAAATACAGCTGCTTTTCATCCATAATTATATAAACAATAAACATGCTGCCATTCACTAGGATTTTAATAGTCAATACACGTAAGCAATATTATGATATAATGGGCTGCATCTGTATTCTTTAATCTTCTTCACTTTACTCTTCATCTTTGTCCTCATCTGAAAAATGAGGCACAGACTTCTTTGCCACCACATTGTCCAGTCTCTGCCCTTGCAGATAGGGGTTCACATTCTGAAAAATACATAGTTTAGTGATATAAAAAGGATCAATTATGCATAACACAGGAAAACATATGGAAGCAATGTACTATGATATGCCCAAAATGTGAGCAAATGACCCTATCTGTATAAGCTAGATCACTTTATGATGGCTTTACTGAAGGGTTCCATTAGTTGAATTATTATTTCAGGGTTCTAATGAAAATTTATGTTATTTACCTGTAGAATAGTTAACAACCAACCTCCTTCCTCATAATCTGGCTTGTTTTACCAATGCAATATGAATGTTTGGATGAATAAGCTTCCCAATAACCTAGCTATTGATCCCTATATATAGCAAATTTTCTTACTATGTTTCTGTGGACAGTTTTATTTTTTAATTCATCAAGTACTTTTCTGAAAAAATAGCTCTGAAGATTTATAAGCATACTAGAATTGAAATTAAAATTCAAAAGCTACTGAAGAGACTTTTTTCATTGTCACAAGTGATATTTTTCCATTCAAGTATTAACTTTAGTAGTGAAGTAGAGATGCATAGTGGGAGTCACTAGTACTTTCATAAAATCAGTTGGTCATATTGAAAAGCTATACACTTTGGAAAAAGCCTGTATTTCAATACTGGTCTCTATATTCTGTAATACTCCTCCATCTGGTAGCATGCTGAATGAGTCAAAGTTTTTCCATTGCTGCTCCAACTCACATCTATTTTGTAGTATTTTGAGTTCAAATAAGTAATTGGAGCCTTGCAATATTGTCTTTCACAGGAAGTAAAATTGTTGCAAAAGCTTTTGAAGATATTTGTTTATTGAAAAATCTTTCCAAAGACCCAACAAAAATAAGAAAGGAGCTTTGGGATTTTATGATTCCAGAATGATTACAATTCAATTACATGTAAAATTCACATGGACAAATTCACCAAGGCAACATTGCTGGAACTTTGTGTCCAAATAGGGCAACACACTGTTCAAAAAACCACATTTCCTTTCTAAAGGCTTCAGGTAGAGGTGCAATACTCAGAGCATTTAACTAAACATGATCCCTTGAATGCTAGATTGGAGGATCAGTTTTTGCATCTGACAGCTAAATGATTCAATCACGGGAAGGTTTTCAAGCTCTCCTGCAAACACTGTATCTTTTCTTGTTGGGGCTCTACTTCAAAGCAAGTCAAAAATGGGCTCAGAAATGAAACAGATCAACCTGATTGAAATTTGTGGAAATTCCTGCATGAAGGGTGATGTTATTTTTTTTAAAGTCACTTTCTGGGAAATCATTTTTCTAGGTAAATTTAAATGCTTTTAGACTAAATAAAGGGGAACACACCAATGTTAATTGAATATGTGTAAAGACTGAACAATGAGGAAGACATTTAAAGGTTGAATGTAAAGTGTTTTGCAAGTGAAAATCTGAATGTTTGGTTGGTTTTGGATGATCACATAAAGTCTCATGTAAACCATATGCAGCACTCTGGACTAAGATGGAAGTTTAGGGAGGTTACCACTGGCAATGGGTTTTTATGTGACATTTTAATGTTTCCCCATCTACCTAAACCCAGGAAGTACCATATTGAGGAGCAAGCGAGGAAAATGTAGTGAAGATTGAGAGCAGGAAAAATAACAGGAAGGGAGAGAAAAGGAAAAGGGCATTTATTTGAATGTTTTTTAAACCACCCAAAAAATTCCACTCCAATTCAATTTCTCCATTTGTGAGAATATTTCAGTTCTCTGTTAAAATTATCTTTTAGGACCCAGCAATTAGCAGATACAATCTGGGAAAGCAGTATCAAACACGAGAGACAGCATGAAAAATGGGTGATAGAACATACTGAATTCAAAAGAGGGAACAGCAGGGTTCAAATCAGATACTTGTGACCACAAGCAAGTTTACTTAATCTCTCACTTTCCTCATCTGTATAATGGGGATAATAATATCTACTTTATAAGTCTGCTATAAGGCTCACATGAGATAATGTAGGTAAACCTAGAAATGCTCTATAAATGTCAACTTTTTTATTATGTGTGAGCACTGCCACCCCCTCAGTTATGGTTCTGTGAGAGTTGCTAAATCTCCCCAGTATTCAATTTCTTCACCTGAAAAATGAGAATAATAATTTGTGTGCTTCCAAGACTCATAGGGTTGACATAAAAAAGAGATATGAAATAAAATAATACTAAAAGTAATATTTATATATCATTTTAAGGTTGCAAAGTGCTGCATATGCTATCTCATTTGATTCTCACAACTCTGTGAGGTAGAGAAACTTACTTTACAAGTGAGAAAACTGAGGTAAGGCAACAACTTACTATGGGCCAAGTACTTTGATTGACACTGCTTAAGTAATTTTCCCAGGGTCAAATAGCTGCTAAGTGTAGATTTAAACCTGCCTCACCTTTGGAAACCATAATTTGTCACCATTTGGAAACATGGAATCACTGAAATCCAAAGATATAATTTTAAATTTTGGAATATGCAGCCATTTGAAGGATAACCAAACTTTGTAAAATGTTTTTTTATCTAGCATCTTTCGTCTAAAGAAAGGAAGATACTTTCATAGAAAACTCTCTCTGAGATCAGAGATAAGATTAGACAAGAATTTTATCCCTATTTATAACCTGAAGGATTGAGACGCAACAAAGTTTGATTTAGCCTATGGAATACAGTGTATGAAGTTAATGGAGCCAGATCTAGCACTTGGGTCTTTACTTTCTTTTTTTCTTTCTTTCCTCTGAAATAAAAATAAGAATTGGACCTCTGCTCTTGATTTTTTTTGTCTAAAAACCCACAGTCTAGGCTAAACTCTTTGGGAGAAGTCTTGCTTTTAAACTAGTCCAGAATTTCTTTTTTCTGAATCATGGACTTAATGAGATGGTTAAGGTCTTCAATCAAACTGTGAAGGCCATCTGAATACTGATTATAAGGAAAGCAGCTTCTGTTACCCAAGGCTTCTGGCTTGAGGGCATGATCTTTGTCCAGAAGAACAGACAGTACTTGATACTAGGTCACATTGACCTTCATGGACATAAATTCTAGGCCTTTTCCATGTGAAGGAAGTTGAGGCTAAAATATAAACTCTGGCCAAAGTTCCAAAATTTTGGTATCTGGGTTTGATAAGGATAAGACCTAAGTAGTCACCCACTGACATTCCCTAAGTGAGAATAGAGGTGGTGGTGGGATAGGAATTGGAAAAAATTGAGGATCTTTTCTGAGTTATTTAAGGAAGGTGTAATTTATGTATCATGGAGAGTAGAGGACATGGAAATCATGGGCATCTCCCTGGTAAATCTCCACATAATGGCCAATTACTAGCACAGTTATAAGGATGTAAGGACCTGGAATTCTGCATCTTCCTCCACGGTCACTATTCCCTAGGCCCTTTTCCATCTCCAACTATAAGATTGCAAATGGATATTTTATTCATTCTCAAATGACAAAGATTCCTAAACAGAGTAATTAATTCTGCCAAATAAGATATTTTTTCTATCCTTTCAATATCTTATGAATCTTTCCTATAAAATCTGCTTTTGGAGTATCTGTTCTTTCTCAAACTAAGACAGAAGCTTTGGATCTTTGTGACATGGAACTGTGGAGGTAAATGATATTGCTGGACAGACTATACAACTCTAAGGCCAGAAGAAGGAAAATTCATCAGTAGTAAGGAAATAGATTAGGCAATATAATTCAGAACAATTTTGCAACTATTTTTGCCTGGCTCCCCCACTTTTGATAGGGCCCATTTGTCTTGTTTTTCTGCATTAAATTCCATGTGATATACTTGTGTTGTCATCATTGTTTTTTTTTTTTAATGCAACACAAAATAGGTGTTGACTAGGTAATAGCTGTATTCTCATCAAATTGAAAGGGATGATACTGTAAAACTCCTTTAAGGGAAAAATGTGGGATAACAAAACTTCACCTGTTCAATTTTAGAATATCAGTACTCAAAAATTTATTAAAAACCTAAGTCCATTCAGTTCTTTCAAGGAAATGTCATAATTGTCAAACAAGAACATAAACAGTTGAGTTCAACGTTAGATAACTAAGATGGAGAAATGGTGTTGAAATCTCCAAGCAGAAATAAATGTGATAGGTGGCAAATGAAATGGCTCAGGAAATTCTACCATAATCTGGACAGGAAAAGAACAGAAGGATTTCTAGGCAAATTGAAGGAAAAAAAATGCTGAATTTAGCTTTTCTAACAAAATGCTCATGTAAATTATTGGTTGAACCATCATATTTAGCCTTTGACTCTATTGAATTTTTTGTGTTTCATATATGTAAAGTATCTCTTTGCTGCATGCAAACCTATTACATGGAGACTTCATAAGGAAAAGCAAAGAACTGGGCTCCATCAAAGGTTCGTTGGCAGAGTCCATTTTAGTGGCTTCTTTGGGACCTCCCACAGTACCTAGCACAAATTTAGGTACAGAGTAAGCACTTACTGAGTTTTTAATGAATTGAACCTATAGCAGGTATGATGACTATGATTCTTAATACTGTATTCCAAAACCTCAGCAGCCAATTAGAGTCTAGTTCATACTTTCAGAATACGATCTCTCTTTATGTTGTACCACTCTCCTAATTTTTCATAAATACATATGCCAAGTCCCAGGATGCTTCAAAACAATCCAACATCTCACCATTTGTCAGTTTTTCAGATAACATCACATAGAAAAATAGTCAAGCAGTTAACTGTAGATTACCCTCTTCCTCCGTCTCTGTCCACCTTTCATCTTTTCATAAAAAAGCTTCTTGTTCTAGAGAGAGGGAAGGGGAGAAGAGAAAAAAAAAACAAATGCAGAAGTATGGATCAAATTTGGTGAATGTCTATTTTAAAAGCAATACTCTGTGTTTCCTGTGAACATTTGCATACACATATTTTGGAAACAAAACTAGATGAAAAGAATGTCGTGTCAGAAAGATAAACCACAAGAGAAAAGTTAGTGGTTTTTCAGCTTTTAATAAAGTCCTTTGGAGTGCCCAGAGGCCCAGCAGTGTCATCAACAATCATATAAATAGGAAAATACACTTTAAAATACAAGCACTAGAAACCAGTCTAGCACAGATCTAGCGCCTCCCCATGAAAAGATATGGGTGGAACTAGCCATTGGAGTTTGGGAATGTTTGGGGAGAGAGTGAAAATGAGAATGGTGTCTAACTCCCTTTTAATAAACTGCATAAACTAATTGCTTCAGGGGTGTAGTGTTTGATTATTTGTAACAATCCTCCAAGTAAATAAATTCAACATCATAACTTCTGCAACCAATCCATCTGTAGTTTTAAGTTAGTGCCCCCAGTAAAGATGCTAAGAAAACCATTTGGTCCATAACATTTTTAATAGAGTGAACCTTTTAAAAACTGCCAAAAAAACTTCTTGGCAGAAAGGAAAGTTATGTTGAGAAAAAAAAGTTCTGTTACCACAGTTTGTATAAGTGTTTCCACATACTGCTATATTTCAAACACATAGTGGAGTTGAATAAGCTCAAGAATATAGGACACATGCTCAACAGATTTTTCTTTCTATTATGATTATAAAAGACAGAAAACTTAACCTGTGAGTGGGATGGGAGAAGAAGAATGGTGGTGTTTGTGTTGGTTGTTATTTAGTTTAGTTTGGTTTTTTAAACGAAGGGAAAATAAAGTATAAATGAGGTGATTCATCTTATTCTAAATAAGCTTCCTTAACTTTGATAAAGGAAGTGAAGCATAAAGTTTTGGTGAAATACAAATTTATTCTCTGCTTGTATCCTTTTGAGTTGTTTGAGTATATATATTTTTAGAAATAATAGATGTGGAGACAAAAAATGACAAGTGCCAAGAATGAGCTTTGTACTTTTTATGTTCATTAAAATCCCCCTGATTCACAACACTATCTCTTGCCCAACCTCAACTATGCATGGAAGTTGTGCCAGGGAAGGAAAGGCAAAGAGCCCTTCCATCTGCCAAAGAGGGATGTTCTTGGCTGCAGTCACACTTGTCAGCTTTCTTGGGGAACAGTTCAATTTAATATTTGAAGAGAGAAAAGTCAGACATGTAGATTATCCCTCTAGGAATAAGTCTATTACACTCTTGGGCTCTTTAATTTTGCAGTTTGACAATTGCCTTCTCTATAAATGTGATGTTATTCCCAATGCCCAGAGTGGCACTAATATTAGCATCACCAGGCAGAAAATCATCTCAACATGAGTTTAAGTTAGCAATACAGAGGATTTAAAAAGGGATTATGTTGAAATAGAAATAAAATATCTTAATACAAATTCAGGAATTTTCAGATTAAGAACATCAGTATGATAGGGAATCTCTCTCAGCTTTGCAATTATGGTCTGCTGGAACAATAAAAGGCAGTGGGCAATGATTTTATTTCCATTGAGAAAAAATATCACAGAGCATCGTGGCATTTTGAAGTCACTCTCTTAGCTGTTACTTTATACTGTATTTTTCAGTAAGTGTCTTCCACTTCTGGAAGATTTTCCTCATTGGCACCTTCCTTTGACAGGCTGCATACTGCTATTAAAAGTCATTTAGTAAATTGTAAATTGAAGTATTAAACCCACTTCAATGTCATGACAAATGACCAACCAGTTTTGACTTCTTCAAACATGGTCAACTGAGTAGTGAGAGATTCAGTACCAATCTTGGGACTACCTTGTAAAGAATTACTTTCTCAGGATAAATGATCATGCTATGTTTATCAAATAGAGCTGTATACAGTGAGGAGAAACCAAGTCCAAACCATGGGTCATGCTAAGGGTATGTTTACTACCAAGAGTTAGGTGTAATGACATAGGAATCGGGTTGAGAGCAACTAAATTCTGGTAGTTTTAAATACAGATTGTATAGAGTTGAGAGACCAGGTTTGGTGGGAACTCGGGAACCCAGTCATGCCATAAACCCAGAAATACCTAAGCATAGTCCTGAGTAAAAGAGCAATGGCCATTTGAAAGAAGCAAGTTAAACTAAAGACAGCATAGTGATTTCATTGTTAATTTACGTTTGCAGCACTGAACAAAGGGGACTGTCCTCATCTAGCCCATGTTCACCCTACCATTTGCTTTGTTTTACTGAAAATGCTCAGGAGTCATCCAAGGTGCTGATCAAGAACAGTGCTGCCTCTTTAGAAAGGGCAAATACTTGTTTTCCTAAGTCAAAAAAATTTTTCCCCTGAGAAGTATATACAATTCAAGGATAAGAGGGGAAGGAGTGTGAAATTTATAAGAACGAACCACAGATTTCAAGTGTAAGTTGTTTAGCATCAGAGTGTGGCTATTTATTTCTCACAGAACAACTCCCTCCTCCCCTTGTTTGTAGACATGATAGACTCCCAAAAGATATTAGTGAAACATAAGTAGTAAAATGATACATTAATTTATTCAGCTTTTAAAGCTCTTTGGCCAATGTTTAATGGATGTCTACATAAAATTACAAAGGAGAATAAATAATTTAGTGAAAGGGACAAGAGAGATACTGATGTTCAGCTTAGAGATGCAGTGGATAGAGTAGTGAAATTAAGTAAGGAAGATATAGATTCAAATTCTGATTTTATCACTTAGTTATTAGGCATTGACCCTCAGCAAATCACTTAATATCTCTGAGATCTGGTTTCCTCATGTGTTTTAATTTTTGTCATATCATCAGAAAGTTTTCACGTGCAAAGTGTTTTGCAAACCCTAAATAACTACATAAATAATAATTTCTAACAAAAATTTATGAAAAAATAGTAAGTTATTATAGAAATAATCAGAATGTACATATTAGATCTATGATTTCAATTGATATGAGAAAGTATCAGTGTGGAAACTCCTATCAATTCAACTCATCTCTAACACATCTATCTCAGAGAGTTGCCCAGGTCACTGATTAATTAATTAAAATGTTAATTGTGTTGGTATATATTTGAAATATGTGATATATGTGTGACATGCACATACATATATATTATATATATTGTGTTATATATACTGTAAGTACAGATATAGATATATTAAAAAAAGAGAGAGGGAGGGAGAGAGAAGAAGAGAGGGAAAAGAAGATAGAGACAGAAAGACAAAGACAGAGAGACAGAGAAGGTGGGAGAGAGATGGGAGGGAAAAAGACAGAGTTTGGGTTCATACCTCTGACACATACTAACTGGGTAACCATAGGCAAGTCAATTAAGATATATGTATATGAGTATGTTGTACACACACAATATGTATATGTACTTATTCCATTGTCCTTAAAAGGAATGCATAAGAAACTATGCTTTCTTGAGAAGTCTTAATCTATGGAATACTGATTGGAGGTAGTGAAACCCTACTAAAAAACCACATGTTTGCAAATTAAAAACTAATTACCTTAGTACCAGTCAGTAATAAGGCAATAAACCAAAGAGAGCTAAGTTTTAAAAAATGATCATAATTGATAATAAACGTCTAAACATGACCTAACTTAATGGATTACTAATAGTTCCTTCCTTGTATAGGGATTTCAAGTTCTAACCTTTGGCCTTAATACATACATATAAAACAAGTAACAGAAACATAGATATAATATGTATATGTGTTAATTCTTCAAGGAGGTGAACTAGAGACTGAGTTGTTAATAGAATGACTGAAGAGGAAGGCAACCAAGTGGCACAATACATAGAGTACCAACCTTGGCAACAGAAGGGACCCGAGTTCAAATCCAGCCTCAGAAACATGATGCTAGCTTGTGATCTGGGTAAGTCATTCAACCCCAACTGCCTCATTCTCTTTAAAAAAAAAATTGGGAAGAAGGAAAGAAGATATTTTCTACCTCCCCTATTTCCCTACACCCACCAAACCTATTTTCTGCTTTTATTGGAGCTTTTATTTACTTGGTACTTCTGACTCCACCTAAATTCTCTCTCATCTTCCCGAGGTTAACTAATTCAAAATTGCCCTATCCAGTACTCTGGATTCCTTCCTCCAAACTTGATATGCTATTACCTAACTTTTTCCATCTCCATACTCTGTTTTTTCCACTCTTACTCTTGGACCACAGACCATTACTGGAAGAAAACACAAAACCATGCAAAACTGAGACCATTAAAGACTAAAGGAAAGAGTTCTAGCTTTGATCCAACCCTTGGTTCTGCTGTATAATTTTTTTTTATTCCTCTCTTACCTCCGGTGCCAACTGAAGACCTATAAATATATATTTTTCTAAAGCTGCCACTTCTTCACATCTCATTCTAATAATGTGATATCACTCTCCAAAGTCATAGAACTGATTAATATAGTCTAACCTCATATCTTCACATCACCATCTACCTTGTCAACCTTACATGCAGAGATCTCCCTTTCTTATTCTAAAGCTAACTCATCCAACTATATTCAGGATTCAATTTTTATCTCCTTCATTGAGAGTTTACAGATACCCTTCTCCATTCCCACTAATATCTTTAATCCCTCTTTTTTACACACTCATTTCTATCTCAATTATGAATGGGTTTTCCCTAATTAAAAACAAACTCTCCACTTCATCCTTCTGACTCTTCTAGGTACAATCAAAATTTGACTCCTTCAAGTCCTAGAAAGTGTTGTCTGCCTCTGATTTCTTTCCATCCGTTACTGCTTATCCCTTTGACAACTAGTTATGTCACCATCTTGCTGAAATTATGCTCTCAAAATTTACCATTTACTTCCTTCTAAAGTAACACTACTCTTCTAATCTATTAAACCAAAAGCCTTGAGGTCACCCTAGTCTCTATCTCCTTTATTAAATTTCCTTTTCCACTTTCCATGTCTTGTTAATTCCTTAATCAATATTTTTTCCTTTTCTCCCTTTATGGTTATTACCATCACCTTAGATGCTGATCATCTTTTGCATATGTTGCTATAGGGACTTTTCTGAAACTATCATGGAGGAAAAGGAAGGATTAAAGAAGGCTCAGAACCACCACTACTATGGCTGATTGATCTTCAACAGCCTTATCTGTAAAATAGGAATAACAGCAGCATCTTTCCCAGAGGGCCATGCTCATTAGATTGTGAGATTTTTGAACATACACAGAGATAGGAGAAATTATAGCAAAGTGTGATAAAATTGTTTTTTCAAGTATTAGAAAAAAATTGCATCCATTGATACATCAAGAAAGACAATCACTAACTTCAAGAACTTGAAGGACTGTCACACAAAACAGGAAATAAGGTTTTTCTGCTTGAATTTAGGTGACAATGTTGGAAACTGTAGAAAGAGAGATTTTTGACTGCATGTAAAAATATATTTCCTAATAATGAGAGCTGTCCACAAGTAGAATGAATGACCTTGGAAGATTGCATGCTCTTGCTCAATAGACATCTTTGAGTGAAGCTCTGAAATTTGCACATTGGGAATATTACAGAGGAGATGGTCATGAGACTGTATGTGTCAAAGAAAATGACTTGTGAGATCTTATGATTTGTCTATGATTTTAAAATTGTCTCCTAATTAACATTAGTTGCCAGACTAATCTTAATAAAGAGCAGTTGTTATCAAATCAATCTCTTCTTCAAGATTCTAAGTTTGTTTTTCTTTCACATCAAGTTTAAATTCCTAGAATACTGGATTTGCAATCAGAACACCTGGGTTGAAATTCCATCTCTGCCACTTATTAATTGTGTAAACCTGAGCAAGTCATTTCATGACTCTGGGCCTCTGTTTCCTTATCTGTTAAATTGGGGGATTCAGAACCATATAACTTTAAGGTGCATTTCATCTCTAAATTGATATTCCTGTGATCCTTTCTAAAGACTTTCCATAATTTAGTTCCAAACTACCTATACAAATTTCTTTCTCCCTGCTCTGAAATACAAATCCTCCATTCCAATTAAGCTAGTTACCCTGATTATACCCTTTCATTTCCTTCCATTCCCATGTTTATTTCTGAACTCTCTTTTCTTGTTTTCCTACAAATCCTACCTATAATCAAGACATAGCTCAAATCCAATCTAAAGAGGCACTGTGGAATAGTAGGAAGAAAATCACAAGATACTGGATCATAAGGTCCATGGATTTAGACCTAGGAGAGAATTTATAAGGGCACTTAGTTCAACCCTCTTATTTTACTAATGAGGAAACTGAAGGTCAGAGTTAAATGATTCACCCAAGATCAGTAAATAGCACTAAGTAAATAGAACTAAGTTTTGAACATAGGTCCTTATGGAATGTTGAGTAAGGAGAAGAATAAGACAATTATGGAAGGAAAGTAGGAAAAATGCATCAATTAAGCACCTAATACATTCCAAGCACTATGCTAGGTGCTTTATAAAAATCTCATTTGATTTTCACAACACACTCAGGAGGTAGATGTTATTAAGTCCATTTTACAGTTGAAGAAACGGGGTTATGTGGCTTGCCTAGAGTCATAGAGCTAAAAAGAAAAGTCCCAGGTTACATTTGAATTCAAGTCTTCCTGAATTCCAACTTGAAATATTAATTTCAGGTCTTCTGTACTCCAGGTTTACCACTCTATCAACTGCACATCCGTAGCTACCTAAATTGGAATAGAATGTACAAAGATAAGTGATATAAAATAATTCAGGAAAGATAAGTTAGCTCCAGATTTTAAAGGGCTTTAAATGGTAAACTGAGAAATTTCTATTTTATCCTATAGTCAATATGTCACCAAGGATTTTAGAATGGATTTGGGGTTGAGGGGAAGATGTATCTGTGCCTTCAAAAAATTATTTTTCCAGCTGTGTGAAGAATAAACTAAGAGAGATGAGGTTGGAACCAATGGCACCAGTTAACCAATTAGGAGGTTAATATAATAGTTCAGCTAAAAGATACTAAGGGTCTGAACTATGGTACAGGCTGTTTGAGTAAAGATAAAGAGGAAGAGGATCTATAGAGAATGTTGACAAGGTTGATTACTGATGAGAGGGATGAAAGAAAAGAAAAAAGTCTAAGATGATACCTTAGAGGATGGTAATGTCCTCAGCAGAAATAGAAGTTGGGAAACAGGTCAGGAACAAGTTCTGTTTAGGAAATGCTGAGTTTGAGATGCCATTAGGACAGCCAAGTGATATTGAGCAAGGCAGTTGGCAACGTCGTTTTGAAATTCAGGGGAGTCATTAGGATGAGACACACAGATTTCATTAAGAAATAATTACCATGAATTGATTCAGCCATTCTGGAGGGCAATTTGGAACTATGCCCAAAGGGCTATCAAACTCTACATACCCTTTGACCCAGCAGTGCCACTATTAGATCTGTATCCCAAAAGGGATAAAGGAAAGAGGACTCACATGTACAAAAAATATTTAGAGCAGCTCTTTTTGCAGTGGCAAAAACTGGAAATTGAAGGAATTCCCATCAATTGAGGAATGGCTGAAAAAGTTATAGTATATGAATGTAATGGAATACTATTGTGCTGTAGGACATGATGAGCAGGCAACATTCATAAAAACCTGGAAAGACATCCAAGAACTGATGCCGAGTGAAATGAGAAGAACTAGGGGAACATTGTGTACAACATAATAATAACAATATTGTGTGATTTCAACTATGATAGAATTAGTTGTTCTCAGCAATCACCACTCAGAGTGATCTAAGACAATTCCCAAAGACTTATGATGGAGAATGCTATCTACATCCAGAGAAAGAATTGAGTCTAAATGCAGCCTGAAGCATACTATTTTCAGTTTTTTAAGTTAATTTTTTGTTTTTTCTTTCTCATGTTTTTTCCCTTTTGGTCTGATTTTTCTTTCCCAACATGACCAATATGGAAATGTGTTGGGTTTTTTTTTTCCAAAAGAAATCATCACCATAAAGCTGATAATTGAAGCAATGAGAGGAGTAGTTGCAGTCACCCTCTAGGGTCCTATAATGATGACAAGTTGGATCAGCCTGTTCTTTCTCCAAATAGCAAATCTAATAATATAAAATATAATATGGATAAATACAAAGTCTTATGCTTGCATTCATAACTTCTAAAATATAAGATAGGGAGGAGTATCATCTGTAAATGATCTGGGTAATGTAATGGACCACAAGTTCAGTGAGTCAAAAATGAGATACAGCAGACAAGAAAGTTAATGCAATCCTAGGCTGCATTAAGAGAAGAATAATGTCTAGGATGAAGGAAATAATATTACTGTATTCCACTCTGTCTGGCCACATCTGGAGTATTGTGTTCACTTTTGGGAGTCATATTTTAGGAAGCACTTTGGAATGTAAGAAAATAGTCATAGGAAAGTAACCAGGATGCTGAAGAGTCTTGAATTCATATCATAAGAAGATTGGTTGGAAGAATGAGGGATATTTAACCTGGAGAAGAGAAAATGGAAGATGGATACAATCACTGTCTTTAAAGTATTCAAAAAGTTGTCAGGTGGAAGAAGGATTAGACAGCTAAATGTCATAGTGGAGAGAACATTGGACTTGGAATTAGGAAGGATGAATTCAAATCCTTCCTTCATCAGACATTCATTACTCTTAACATATTATATAAATGTTATTTATTTATTATAATTGCTTGTTTTGCTTAGGGGGATAGCAGAACTATAAGCAATAAGTAGAAATTATAAGGAGACAATTTAGACTTCATGTATGAAAAAAAATGTATTACCATCAAAAAGTGGAATGGGTTACCTAAGGAAATAATAAGTTTCCCATTTATTGGTGATTTTCAGGCAAAGGCTATGAGAACACTTCTTGGGTATGTTATACAGAGAATTTGCCTTCAGTTGTAGATTGCTTTAGATAGTCTCTGAGACTCCTTCCAGTCTTGAGATTCTGTGATAATACCAGGGAGGAGGGAATAAAGGCAGAAACGATATATGTATCTTGTATAATATCTGGTGATCTTCCTGAGTCCTGAGATGGGGAAGGGAAGAATAGAGGCTGAGGTCAAATCCTCAGTGTCAGGAGAAGTCTTCCCATCTCCTACTAATGGAGGGCTAAGACATCGTCACTTTTTCCCCCAATGGTTCAGGTGAGATAGGGCAGAGTAGGTAGTGTTTCCACACATGACAGTAAACCTTTAGTTGGGAATACCTCCAAACTCAGAGTCTAAAAGCTGGATCCCTGCCCTCTCAGATTTAGTAACGACAGAATAGACTCCAGAAAGAGATCCTCTAACATCTGCAGTAACAAGAAATTCACTACCTCAAAGGAAGCCATATTAGATGATAACAATACAACAAAATGTCTCAAAAACACAGCATGGACTTAATTAATACTGCCTGATTTAACTTAATTTTAAAGATATAGTCATATTTATAAAGTCTTAATTTCTAGAATTAGTGTCTGGATTATTTGTGTTATGGTATAATACATAGGAAATAACATGCTTATCCTGTGTCATTCCTAAACCAACAAAATATTAATCTGAAAGACTTTTAATGCTTACCTATTTATTCAATATGTTTGCCAGGAAACTGCTGGAGCTGGTGACAACAAAGTTAAGGGCCTTCCCTCTTCTAGGCTTTTAATAAATCTGTTTCTAAATAGTTTTCTGATCCTAAATTTCCTATATAAATTAGCTCTACTTTACCACCTTCAATAAACAAGGCACGGGGTGGGTCAGTGAAGAGAGTTCTGGGCTTGAATTGAGGAAGACCTGCTTTCAAATCTTACCTCTAATATCTATTAGCAATATGACCATAGTCAACCATGCCATCTTTCTGAGCCTTAATTTTTTCATCTATTAAATGGGAATAATAATACCTGTGATACCTATTCCACAGGTTTGCTCTGAGGCTCAGTTGAGATGTTGTACATAAAGCATTTTGCAAATTTTAAAACATTATACAAATAGCAACTATGATCAGTAGTAATTAAAATTGAACTCACCCATTTGCCCAAGCCAGGATAGTCATGTTCAGGATCAAAAAGGTGTTGATGTAGTTGAAACTCTCGGCTGAACTCTGCGGTGTCAGGGGAGTTTTCCAAACATCCATCATCTACTGCAAACAGCCAGAAGTCTTTGAGACTAAGCACCTCATGCATGCTCTCATGGGTAAAGGTTAATAGGAATAAGGCAGGCCACTGAAGGTCAGAATCACATTCCCATCTGCATCCCATGTATCTATTTCTGCTTCTTTTTGACTCACTCTGTGATCTCAGGTAAACCACTTTCCCTCTCTGGACCCGTCCCCCATCTGGAAACTGAAAATGATGATGGCTACTTCCTTCTATTTACTTCAGAGGGATATGGTGGAGTTAGTGCCTAGACTTTTAGAAATTCCTTGTGCTTCTTAGAGAAAAGTGTAATATTATCATACTGTTTTACATTAAACTTATAACACAGAATACATTTTGCTTTAAATACAATGCTAATAATGCTTTAGATTATATATGTAATATATAGAATAAATATAGAGAATATAGAAATGTATAATTATACATTTCTATATTCTCTATATTTATTCTATTTTTCTATACTTAATTCTATATTTAAAGATAAATATAACTTGTGCTCCTTAGTGAAAAAATAAACATCAATATATTTTATATCTATATTTACATAAATATTGATAATTATCAATATGATTAATAAACCATAACATTATTGTATGCTTTATTATATTTTTATATTAATATAATTATAAATATTAATAATCCCTTGTCTGATAAAATAATTTTACATAATAATTTTTATATATGTAAAACACACATATACAATAGTTTAGTGCTTAACACAATACCTGGCATGTACAAAGCACTTAAGGAACTTTTACTGATTGATTGATTAGGCACAGCTGTATTCAGCTTGAGCCTAAATGGGACTCTGTCCCAAGACACTTAAGGGAGAAATTGTGATCCTTCCCTCCCCTGCTGATAACCTTGACTGTCCCTTGATTCACCTTCCTAAAGCTCTGGAGACGCAGGACACAACCACATCCACAATCTTCTCCTGATTTCATTTTACTCACCTGCCCACAAAATAAATTTGTCTCAGGTAGAGTTTGGGCTAATTATAGTTCTAATAAGAGATGCACATTCCTGGGGAGAGGGGCGGGGGAGAAGAGCCGATTTTGCCCAACATTACACTTTGCAAAATTTTAATGTGCCCCACAGTTAATAAATAACACATGACACATGATAGACCCATAAAGAAATGTGTGTGTGTGTGTGTGAGTGTGTGTTGGGCCAGCATGACTGCTGCTATAGGCAGTGTCTTTCTTATTGTCGGTATTTTGGGTCCAGATCTATTTCATCGTCATATGGTAGCACTAAAGTGAACATTCTTTCCAAGGATGCAGAATGGCACCATCTGTGGGAGTTACCTGAGGCACTCAGTGGTTCAGCAACCGTCAAGATTGGGTAGCCATTAGTCTAAAACATACCCACTCTGTGTTCAATGGATATGTTATATTGATATTGATCTGCGGTCAAAGGCAAGACTTGAACTCAGATCTTACTGAATCAAAGGTCAGCTCTAAACAGATATACTATCTTTCAGAAACAATGTCTTCAAAAAATATTAATTCCCCTTTAATAAATGTTTTATTGATGCCATTTTAAAGCATTACTATCACCCTTCAATGACTTCCCTCCACAGAACTCTCCCTTGTAACAAGTCCAGTCAGGTAAGTTAACATATTGTCCATGTTCTGTATTCCTCGTTCCACATCTATACTCCATCAGCTCCCTGCAAAGAGGAGGACAAAACTCCTTTGGTCTCAGCACTGTTCAAAGCCTGGATCTTCTCTGGGAAGGATTCTCTGCAGATGACTCATTCTGATCTCTTTTATGTGCCTTGGACAACCAATAAAGAATGGAGGGTGTCCGGGTTATATGAGAAACTGAGGAGAGGGCTGAGGACTCCTTTTCAAAAGGCTGCTGAGACATCAAATAAGTGCTGAAAATGGGTGCCTATTTACAATCAGCCAGGTATGTCCTGTGTCTAGTTTCTTGGAGCATTTCCAAGTCTTTCCAGAAGGCCTCTCAGCAGCATGGACCTAATGTGGAAGTTATTAGCATACCAAAAAATCTCTAATGCGGCTCTACTGTGTCTGCTCAGTGTTCAGAGCTCCTGACTGGGAACGTTATCTAACCCCTACATCTGCAACCATCAGCGTGTCACTCTGGCAGGAATGGAGAAAATTATAGCAAAAATAGGTTCTCAGATACATTCTTTGGAAGCTAACTTAGTGGAGTGGATTTTAATCCTTTACTAGAAGTGATCTCCTGGGTGACATGGAAGAGTGGGAGTCTGCTGGGGCCATGAGCACATAGTAGGAGGCAAATAATTTACTAGATACCAGAAAATTTAAAATATCATTTCTGTGGCTAGGAAACAATATAGATAAGGATTTCCTACAGTTTCCACAATGACGCAAAAAGCATATTGAGAGAATTAAAGGATAAATTTCCCCTAAATTAAAGACTAAATTTCCAGGATAGTATATTGGAACCATGGAGGTCTGAAAACTGAACCTTGGGGCCTATACGATAGCCCATATTGAACTCTTCCTTCTCTAAAATCCAATATTATTTATGGCCTATCCCACATATCCCATAGCACTTGATAATATCAAACAATAAATAAGCATTTATTATGCAATAATTTTGAAACAGATAACATATTAGGTGCCATATATACATAAACAAACAAGGAATGGATCCTGTCCTCATAAAGTTTACATTCTATTTATAAAGCTTTGTATTGTTTCTTAATTTTTTTGTGACTGTCCATCTTCTCTTCCCTCCCTACTCCACTCCTCACACCTCAGACTATTCCTTGAGAACAGGAACTGTATTAAACATCTTTTGGTCTCTGATACATTACCTAATATAAATGCTTGTTGACTTGACTTACCTGAATTACTGTGACTTCAACTTTTTTGTTCCCCTCCTCCCTTCACAGCTCAAAAGCAAATGTGCCATTTAATCTTCATCTAGAAAAGCCCTTACACATAGTAACCTTTCAATGATATATGTAGAATTCAACTCATTTATCGAGGGAAAAAATGGTATAACAATATAAGGAAATATATGACAATTTGAAATGAAAAATATAAGCAATAAGAACTTGAGAATTTTAGAAGGAAAGACCTGTGTAGTATAAATTGAGTTCAATAAACATTTATTAAATACTTACTAGGGGACGTGGCCATCTCCAGCAATGAGATGAACCAAACTAGCTCCAAAAGAGCAGTAATGAATTGAACCAGCTACACCCAGAGAAAGCACTCTGGGAGATGACTATGAATCATTACATAGAATTCCCAATCCCTATATTTTTGTCCGCCTGCATTTTTGATTTCCTTCACAGGCTAATAGTACACTATTTCAAAGTCCGATTCTTTTTGTACAGCAAAATAACTGTTTGGACAAGTATACTTATATTGTATCTAATTTATACTTTAACATTTAACATGTATAGGTCAACCTGTCATCTGGGGGAAGGGATGGGGGGAAGGAGGGGAAAAATTGGAACAAAAGATTTGGCAATTGTCAATGCTATAATTTAAAAAAAATACTTATTATGCAGGCCATTGCACTAGGAATTAAGAATACAAAGACAAAAACTAAATATCCCCTCTAATCAAGGAACTTACATTCAATTAGGGGGGAGAGAAGGAAGGAAGAAAAATAAAAGTAAAGAATAAATAAAGCAATTTCAAGATGCAGAGAGTTTTAATAATTGGGGTGGCAATCAAAAAAGTCCTCATGTAAGAAACAGCATTTGAGCTGTGCTTTGTGCCAAGCTAGGTATCCTTCAAAGCAGAAAGAAGGAGAGCATCCAGACATGGGGGACCACCAGAGCAGAGGTATAAAGGTTAGAGCTAGACTGTCAAACACCAGAGAAAGTATATAAGCCAATTTGCCTAGAAAGGAGAGTACTTGGGGGATAATATTATGAAATAAGCCTAGAAAGGTAACTGAGAGCCAGACTAAAGTGAGTCTAAATGCCAGACTGAAGATTTTATATTTTATAAAGCATGTAAGACTTGAGCCAAGCCTTGAAGGATGGGTAGAGTTTGGAGATGTAGAGAGGGCTGGGGAAGACTCTAACCCAAATGTTTGACTCTGAAAACTCACTTCTAAATACACGAATAAGGCCCACTGCTGTGTCTAATCAATCCAGCCAGCTGCCCCTGGGGACTGTTGTTCCTTAAACTTGGTACAGGTCTTTCCTCTCCTCGAATCCAAAATTCTACAAGCAAATAATATGTGGCTGAAGTGATCTGAGCCATGCAGTGATTCAGGTTTTCCTGCAGTCCTGTTCTCAAATCTAATTTTTCACTGTGCCGGCAGACCCACATTGCTTAGCCACACGCAATCACATAGATTCCAGTTAGTTACAGTGACCATGTTTTCTGAACAAAAAAAAAAAAAGACACATGGTCTAATAGAAGATATTCTTTTTGTGAAGTCTTGTTAAAAGAACACTTTCTTTTCTTGGAACTGGGGCTATCCCAGATTTTCCAGAACATATGGTTGCTGTGCCATCTTAATACCTCCCCTAATGGCGCCAGCCCAAGAGAGATTTTCATGAAGCAGCAGAGTCCAAAGCCTACTTCTGAACATCCCCTATGATGTCCCAGAGACTCTTTCTGAATTCTCTATAATTTTTGAAATAACATCGAGCATCACTGAAATCGATTATTTCAATAATGAGGAAATTGCACCACCAAGAGACTAAGACTAGCTGTATTCAGTCTCATGGATAACCTATTAGAATCTAATGCTCTAATTTGGTTTGCTTTGCTCAACTTTGGATTCCTTTTCATACAATTGTAAGCTGGTTTTTGTCCCTGTTTTTTGAGGGGGTTTTTTTTGAGTTTGGGTTTGTCCCTAAAGGGAATCACCCTTGGTAAATAACAAGATTAAATCAGAACTTTTGGATCTAGATGTAGACACAGCAAGCTATCCTAATTTGAAATAGAAATGGCAGGTGGTAGCTCTTTGCATTTTACTTTGAAAAGTAGAAAAAAAAAAAGAAATAGGGAATCAAATCAATCACTAATAGTTTAAAAACAAAGGTTTTACTCTAAAAAAAATCCTGAAAGTAGGGGGAGAGGGATTTTGGGGCCAGGGCTGACAAAACTCTCAATAGGAGATCAAGATGCAGGCCTATCATGGAGAAGGAAGTTACCATATCCCAAGAAAAACAACAGTATAAGTAATATGGTACAGGGCAGCTTTATCAGGAAATGCTAGTAATAATCTAATGCTCTCACTCTTATTGTAATGTAATGGTGTATGAAGATCTGAGAGGAGAGAGCCGGGAGAGGAAAGGAAGGTGGTAAACTGGAATATTAAAGAAAATCTCACTGTGTCTCCATATCTGATCTTTTATCAGAATTGTTAAAATGTATTTAATTAACAGTTATATTTTTTGCTTAACCTTTATAGGTTAAACAAAATCATAGATCCACAAACTGGAGGGTCCCTCAGAAGCTATCTCAAACAATCTCCTCATTTTATAGATGAGGAAACCATGGCCCACAGAATTTAATTGGCTTTGCCCAAAATCAAATAAGCAGGATGTATCAGAGGCAGATTTTGAACCTAGGTCCTCTGACTTAAAAGCTATGTCTCTTTGCACTATAGCACACTATATATTCAGAGAAGCACTGTAAGGTAATAGAATGAATATAAGAATTTAGATTAGTACTCTTCTATTTATTATATGCCCTTAGATGAGCCTAGTCTCCTATCTATAACATTAGGATAATAATAAAAAATATTCAGTAAGATGAGGGAACTGAAATCATTTTGTATTTATAAAGTGACACTTATATAACTCTGAGCAAGTCACTTTGTTTAAATTTCCTCATTTCCAAAATGAAGGGAATCATCTAAAAAAAGGTGAGGTCCCTTCCAGCTGGACCAATCAATCAAGAAACATTTATTAAGCACTTACTATTCAACAGGCATTGTGCTGGGGATATTGGAAAAGGGAAAGATGTTTTAAAGGAATTTGGGAGAGAAGATTTATGGAGATTTTTTTTAAGTTCAGGAAAATATGATAGACTGAGAATAACTAAAGGAGAGGGACAGCTAAATGACTCAGTGGATAGAGCACTTGACCTGGAACCTGGAAGAACCAGTTCAAATCCAGCCTCAAATACTTAGCAGCTGTCTGATTCTGGGCAAGTCACTTAACCCCTACACCTTAATGCACTGGAAAACAAAATGGCAAATCACTTAGATATCTTTGCCAAGAAAACCTTGCAGATAGTATGGTCCATAAGACCATAATGACACAGAAAGAGAAAGGGAGGGAAGGAAAGAGAAAGAATATCATGGAATATGTTGGCAAAGATCTTTATATAGCCGAGTTTCATGACTGAAGTATATACTGAAAATTAAATTCACTTTACTCCTTCACTTTCTAACACAGGGCTGCCCTGTGGAATTAAATTGCTAATTGTTCTAAATGCTTACCACTAGCCCTTTCTAGTTTAAACTGCTTATAAGTTCAGACCTGTTTCTCCATGGGAATACATCAGCATGTTTGCCCATTACCTGTTTTTCCAATGGGGCAGGGATTTGGGGGATCCGGATAGCCCTGGTCCTCACTGAAGTCCTTGGGGATGTTATCACCAGTCAACTCAGCCACAATATTAGGGATGTTTCCATAAGGACCCAAATGCTGTAGACCTTCATGGGCACCACCTGTATGGAATACAAAACAGTCTCAGGTGCATTTAGATAAGGAACCCAGAAAGACACTCACTTCTCAATCAGAATGTGTTCCTCAGGGATGTGCTAGAGCCAGTTTAAACAAGTTCTTGAGAGATGATTGTTAAATTTTCAGTGTGAACATTTATATGTTGCAAACTGGCAAATGTTATAAATCAGGGTTTGATTTATTATTCTGTTGATAGTCTGGACTTAAGTGTTGGAAAATATGAATAAATAGATAAAATTGATAAAGATGACAAAATGGCAATAGTCAATGCTGGAGAGGATGTATAATGATAGGCACACTAATATATTGTTGGTGGAACTATGAAGTGATACACCATTTTGGAGAGCAAGTTAGAATTTTGCAAGGTGATTACAATGTTCATGCCCTTTAAACCAAAGACCTCCATTATTGGATTTATACTCTAAGGAAGCTATCAAGTCCCCAAATAAACCAAGATATTTATACCAGTATTTTTTGTGATAACAAAGAATTGGAAACAAAGTAGATGGACATTTTTTGGGAAATGGCTAAACAAATTTTAGTAATGGAATATTACTATGCTGTAAGAGATTACGAGTGTGATGAATACAGAGAAGCATGTAAAGATCCACATGAATTGATGTAGAGTCAAGAAAATAATCTGTACAATAACTACAATATAAATGAAAAGAATGACACATGAAAAAATCAAGTGAATGTAACAAAATTACAAAGAACCAGAAGGATTTGAATGAAGAGATATGAGAGGACACCCAAACTCACTCCTTTATGGTAACAGAAAGTCCATAGGGGTTTCACATTGCACATGCTTTAGTATTTTTGTATCTTGTGCTGATTATTTTTTCTCTTAAAAAAAATACAATTTGTTAAATAGAGTGACTTTTTGGAAAGAAGTAGGATACTTGGAAAACTATGATAATATAAAAAACAGAAAACATCTATAAAAATCTCATTTTTTAGAAATACAGATTAAATTTAGTGTATTTTTTGTACACTTTTTTCCCCTGGAGAGGCAATTATTAAACTTCTACAGTGCACTCCTCTCCTGATGCCTTTTGAAAACCAAGGCAAATCCTACTCTTTCAGAAAACCTTTTCTTGACCAGGCCCAACCGATTCTATAACACATCTTTCACAAACTTTAAAGATTTTATGCCATTTTATAAGATCATTGATTTAGTGGCAGGAAGGACCTTTTCTCTGCCTTCTCAAACAAGGGAATATTTAACATTAAATTTAACCTTGGTCTGGTTGACTCAGGATCATCCTTGTAAATCTTTCATTTTATAGCAACAAATACTTTTTTCATTGTCTTCTTCACATTATCCTAAAAATAACTCTCTGAGGTAAGCAGAATAATATTTATCATTATCCTTTATTGATATTTTAAGGAATCAAGATTTCATTAGTATAAGTATTTCCTCTGGCAATATGAATCTCAACCTCTCCAACCCTTGCAGACTATTTCATGAATTGTTATAGCTAAAAAATTATCATCATTGGTTGATGACCAAATTTTTGTACAACTTTCAATACAATAAAAGATTGGGCCATGAATGGTACCCTCATAGATCTCTGACATAATCAAGCCATTTACTTCTATATTAAATGGACCCAATCTGCAATGCTCAGTGAATAAAGTACAGGACCTGGAGTCACAAAGACCTGAGTTCAACTCCAGCCTTAGATACTATATGTATATGTATATATGAAAATATATAATATATATATGTATACACACATATTATGTATATACATATATATATATAGTCACTTAACTTCTGTCTATATTAGTTTCCCATCTGTGAAATGGCAATCATTATCATCATCATCATCATCATCATACCATCCCAGAGTTGTTGCAAGGATAAAATGAGTTAATATTTGTAAAACACTAGGAAATTTTAAAATGCTTGATAAATACTAGCTATTTTGTTATTAAATCTGTGTCAGGATGGAAGTTAGAACTTTTTCTATCATTGTGACCTCCCCTTCTAATTTAGTGAGTCTATCAATAATTTAGAGTACAAAAAGGGTAAGTCCATTCATTTCCCCAGGGACATAGCCCTGAGGACTATGCCCAGTAATGGAGGAAGTGAGAAAAAGTAGTAATACTAGTCTCTACTCCCTCCTCTTCTTCTTTCAATTCTTCTAGTTACATAATGTTTTCAATTTTTGCAAATGTTACCACATTTGTGATTTTGACTTAATTCATTTTTTTGAAAAGAAAATTTATCCATTCTTTACTTTGTCTGAGATAGTATTGATGCTATTGTTATTGGATGATTTGGTTCAACTCTTTGTGACCCTATAAATCATACTGCTCCTGAAGTTTTCTTGGCAAAGATACTGGAATGATTTGCCATTTCCTTCTCCAGTGGACTAAGGGAAACAAGTTAAATGACTTGTCTAGGGTCACACAGCTTTAAAGTGTCTGAAATCCAATTTGAATTTAGGGTCTTTCTGATTATAGGCCTAATGGTCAATCATCTACTGGGCCATCTAGCTGCTTATCAACATAATGCACCAGGCACCAAAAGAAATATATAGATAAATAAAAATTTCCTGCCCTCATGAAGCTTTCTCACTAGTGAAGATAAAGCATAAACACATATAATCATAGCATCCTCACAGGACTGCTGTTAAACATCCAGTGAAATCATGAGAGGATCCTATTATGAGTTTCTCGAATAACTCATCGTTTGGTTCTGTACAACTTTTCATGACCCCATTTGGGGTTTTCTTGGTAAAGATACTGGAGTGGTTTACTTTTTCCTTTTCCAGATCATTTTACAGATGAGGAAACTGAGGCAAATAGGGTTAATTGACTTGCCTAGCCCAAAATGAGTTTGGGCTCAAGAGGTCTAGGGGACTTATGTTCCCAAAACTATTCTCTTTACTTACAACAACTCACTATGAAGCTTCAGAGTGACTGAAGCCAAGTCCCCATTCTCGGCAGACATTGGCAGAATCCTTCTAGGATGGGACACTGGCCATTATTCTTGCTACTGTGGTTCATTAATGTCTGAGTGCCAGCTCTATGCCAAGAGGTTTACAGCATCCAGACCTAGCCCCTACACTGCAGACTTTCACTCGCAATGTGGTAACGCCCTGACAAGCTCACAGCCAGCCAGCCAGCCAGCCGAGTCTCATCAATAAACCTTCTCTGCTGTAACCCAATGACGCCAAGGCTGCCAGTTGGGCCAGATGACTGGACATTGGTACTGCACAATAATGAAGAATTGTAGCAGGACAGTCAGGTGCCAAGTTACCAGTCACCCACATCATAAAAAGGGAGTTCCATGAGGGCAGCCTGGCAGAGAGTGGGTGCAAGCTCCTGAATACCAGCCATTCAGCTAAAGGGGAAAAAATCCAGCAGTTTTCAGTTATGTTACCCACAAACAGCAGGCACTAAAAATATACTACAGCCTCTTCCTTCAATCTTCAACCATCCTGGGCATACCATTTCTAAAGATATGACCTTTTTTATGATCTAAAAAGCCCAAGAAATCATATGGGTTATTAAAACCAACTCCTTGAGTCTGCACCCACCCATGGTGCTTCCCAAATATTCTTGCTAGTGAGCAAACAGTGCCAACTGGGATACCTAAGGGAACAAGGACAGAAAAAAAAAAAAAGGATCTGAACTAAGAGAAAGAAGTCTTGTGTTCAAAGAGGCAAAGGCAATTTTCATCTCTCAAAAACCCAAAGAGCAATAATTGAAAGAGATAAGAGATGGATGAGAGTAATTCCATTCAATTCAATTTATATTTATTAAGATTATATCAATGCTGTGTCTTTACAAGGCCCTCTCAATTTTGCTTGCTATCTCAATTTTGCTCTTTTCCCTAGATCATGAATTCTGCTTCCTCATTAAAATCCTCCTTCTCTTCTTTTCAACTGATCTGTATTTATTGTCTGCAAAGCACAGTACCTAAAAAGTAAACTCAAAGCCAAAGCCAAAATAGTTCCTGCAGTCAAGAACTGTGTGTGTGTGTAGGGGAAAGTATCACATGCACAGAGATAAGTAAATACAAACTATAGAGAAGATTATGTCAAGAGGAAGAGGACATAGACACCTGAAAGAATTTTTTTTAACTCCTCTTCTACATACTTTGTATTCTATCAGACTTCCTCTATCTTATCGTTCCTTACTTTTAAGATTCTCTCTTTTCTCTCCATCCAGATCTTGTGTGGTGGCTGGGTTACATTTCCTCCTCATATCCACCTCTTCAAATCCCAAGTTCCCTTCAAGACTCAGCTTAGACACCACCTTCTGCAAGAGGACTTTCCTAGTATACAACCCCACCCTCTTCCCCCCGACCTACTAGTGCCTTACCTTCCCCATAATTGTTTACATAGATTTTCCAGATACCTATCCTTGTACATGTAGTTTCCTCTGTTAGGATATATAATCCTTAAATACAGGAACTGTTGTCTTTTACCCACAGCACTAATCACAATGGCTGACACAGAGGAATCATCACTTATTTTGCCTTATTAAGTTCCTACTATATGCCAGACTCTGAGCTAAGCACTTGGGATACAAAGAAAAATAAGATAATCCCTGTTCTCAAAAGCTCACAGTTCAAGAGACAATATATAAACAAACATGCAAAGCTAAGATAGATGCAGAATAAATTGGGGATAGATATTTTATAAAGGCTCATTGATATTGAAAAAAAGACAACTGACTTGATTCCTTTGGGCTAGAGAGGTCAAAATAGAACAATGATGCCAAACTCAAATAGAAATAGAGGGACCAAACCCTATGATGGGATCCCTATCTAAGCTGCATATTAATTTAGAAAATAATATATTTTCTATGTTTTACTGTATTTTTATTTGTTTTTGTTAAATATTTCTGAATTACATTTTAATCCAGTTTAGACTACACTCCAATTCTGAGACCCACAGTCTCCTGTTTGACACCTCCATCACAGAACAATGCTTATGTCCGATTATGTTTTCATGAATTTACTAATTTTTTTCTCTTCCTTCTTTTTTTTTGAATTCTTTGATAGGAGATATGGTTCTAAGGGAGAGGAAGGTAAACTAGACAGGGTAAAATAAAAAACAGCAATAGCAATATTTTTTTAAATGGTTGTTGATTGGTCAATTAAAGGAAAGCAATAATAGCAGGTAGTAGTAAGGAAACAGAATCTACAATCTAGGGAAGAGCCAAGAGGGAAAAAAAAGCAAGCATGACAGATCGTAAGGCATAGCCTCTGATACAAATAATTCATATCCCTCCTAATAAAAGTATAAACAGAGCACTGATATTGGATGTTTCCAAGGATTCTTTAACATAAAGCAGCTAAATATTTTAATGGTACCTAAGTCACGCTTACCATTTTAATAAAAGATCCTTATGTGATTAGTCCAATTGATTTTGGGGACTAATCTAATTTATCTCTAATTCTAACTGGCTAGATAAGTGCCAGTTACAGATATTGATAAATGATAAATGATACAGATATTAAGTATCACAGAGGAAAATACCAAAAGAATTATATATCTTTTTTTTTAATCGTATTTTATTTTTCCAAATACATGCAAAGATAGTTTTCAACATTGCAAAACCTTCTGTTACAAATTTTTCTTTCTCCCTACCCCCAAGACAGCAAAAAATCTGATATAGGTTAAATATGTACAAGAATTACATATCTTCTTTACCATGGAAACCCAACTATAACTCAATAGCTGTCATAGAAAACAACCAGATACAGAGAAAGTAAGTGCTTTGCCCAGCCATAGTGTCAGTGTCAGCTTTTGAACCCAGGTCTATTAGGCTCTACATCCAGCATTCTATTCATTATGCCATCATACTTCTACAAAATAAGAAACAGAGATAGCCACAAGACAATGAAAATGTAATCCTTCAAGTTTAAAGAAACTATTATTGCCCATATTGTACTGGTAGTCAAACAGTGCTTGAATTGTTTATTGATGATAGCTGGCACTGGACCATGCACATTTTCTTACCCATAATGTCATGACAAAAATCAAACTGATTAGAAGAAAGCAGACAAGCATCTACTCTGTATAGTCTGTATATTCACTAGTCCTTAAGGCCAGAGAGATAAACAAGATGGCAATGTGTAGTATAACTCTATGACTGACTGTTCATATGGAATCCACTATATAGTATTAGCTTCAGTATATATCATTGACCTACGCTGGGGCCTTTAGTCACCTTTAAGGAAAAATATGATTTGAAATGAAATGGAGAGAAGTTGAACAGAGGAGTAACTTGCTTCTCAGATGTGTCTTATTAATAAGCATTGGTCTTCATTTCAATTCTTTTTCTTAATGCAATGTTGTCTAAGACGCCTAAGAAGATAGCTCATTCTTGTTGGGGGTCATTCAAGACCAGAATCAATTCTACTTAATGAGCATTCTCCATGGCATGCAAATAATGCAGGCAGTAAGGACAGAACATAAATGGATTGTTCTTGCAGCTTTCACATCTCCATATGGTCCCAATTTAGGATCATAAGCAGAATTGTTTATTTTTTTAAAAGCTTTTTAGTTCACTTTTAAGGTATTTTGCTGAGGCACAGCCTGCTGTTAAAAGAGAGAAAATGTGTGTTTTTTCCGAAGTGCTGTTTGTTTTGGCTATTTACTCATTTGCAAAAGTTCAAATGTTATTCTGTGATTTTACTAATTTTCCTGCAGCAGCCACAACTCCAAGAGAGGGAAAATTTTTTTTGCAAGGAAATATTTTCAGGGCTGCCATGAATTTAGTAAGATTTGCAAAAGTAATTTTGAATAGGTAATTTGTTATAGCCCTTTCAGTCACTTAATTTAACTTTACTTGCTGCCTGTAATGAGGTGTCAATTTGGCACTTTGTATGATGCCCAAATATATTTGCACATGGAGGCCAAGGTCTCTCTTTCTGGGGCTTGAACTTTAAAAAAATTCATGTCATTTAATGTTTGTTGAAAGACAGGTTATCAGGGGACCAATGTAAACCTCAAGTTAAGTAAGAGTCAACAGTTGCTCAAAAATACTGGGATCTATCAAAATTATGACTTGCCCTGAACTGAACTGTGAAGAGATACACTGTATTTCTCACTTCCCCTTGTCTATAAGTATCCTTGAGAAGATATGCTCTCATACGGCTATCTCTGGCTATCAAGGTTTCCCACTGAAGTTTCTCTTCTGGGCTTTCTGGCCAGATATTTCTGATTGTCCATATTTTTGAATCCTCAACCTTATGGCTCTTTTCCATTAAAACCTAGCAGTCCTCTGGCCTCTGAATCTGGGAAATTTGGGGTCAAGATTAGCCACTGAGCAAGTCACTTAACCTGCCTCAGGACCCCAGACAGCTCTATAGAGTTACCAATACCAAAACAAAAAAAAATGGAAGGAAGAAAGGAAGAAAGGAAGGAAGGGAGGGAGGGAGGGAGGAAGGGAGGAAGAACCCTAACAATTCTATGCCTCTTTTACTTCTAGATCCTGCTTTCTGCCAGTGTGATGGTGGGTGCTAACTGGGCTCAGTGATTTCTTTGTTACATACTTAAGAGACAGAACCTTAACCCAAAGGAATGGCTTTTAAAGTAGATATATCAAGCACCATAATCCATCTACATGGAGATCTTAGGGAACTGAAAAAGGTTTCCCATGAATGTCATAGCATACCACATAAGCAGTTACTTCTTCTGTTATATATAGAACTAAAATTAAATTTATTCCATTTGATATAGAAATATGATATGAAAATCCTTTAAAAGAACTGAAGATATTTACTCTAGAAATGGGAATACTAAGGTGGGGGAAGGTGGGTAGGGAGGGAGAAGGAGGGAAGTGGGAAGAATATATAGTAAACAAGCATTTGATTTGAAACCTCATTTCAAATTTTGGCTCTTTGCACTAAAGCTAAGTGAAGTTAACAGCACCAGAATAATAATCTATATAATGACTTCAGTCATATTAAGGAAAACAATTTAATAAGTATTTATTCTGTAATTTAGGTTCTTTGAGAGATGCCTGGGGCACTGAAAAATTAAGTGTTTCATGCAAGATCCCACAGCCAGCGGATATCAGTGGAAGGATGTAAACAAGGTCTTCCTCATTTGGGGTCTAGTTTACTCCCACTATATCATACTACCTCTTTTGAGAGAAAAAATTAAGAAGAACTCTGGGTTGCTTTGCCAACTCCTGGACCAAGTAAAGAAGTTCCTCTGGATGGAAAAGACATCTAAAGGAGAAAATATTTAGAAATTTGTTATCATCATCCTTGAATCTTTTCTTGGATGACATGGCCTTTCTTGGAAACAAGAGAATAGCATAGTCCTGTCCTCTGGGAAAACTTTTGTGAGATTAGAGTCAATCATATCAAAGAAAAGAAGTCCATGATTTGGTCTTGTTCAGTAGAGATGCAAGAAAAATGATGCTTTTTTCCAGGCAGGGAGACTCTACAAGAATTCCCTTTTGCAGACACCCAAAGATAGAATAACTTGGTATTGACATTGAGGGTTGCCTGATAGCACCCATTAGGATATACCTAGGACTGACTAAAAGAGAAGCTCTTTTAGAGATCAGTGTCTAAAATTTTATAATACACTAGGGAATGACTGCAGGTTCTTGTTGGGAGTCCATGACCTTACTCAGATCCCTTCTACATGGGTATTTGGGAGAGCTGCTTGGTCATTTGAGGGGTTCTCATCTTCCAAGAAGTCTGATAGGAATTTTACTCTTTTTTCCATCTTTCAATAAAATTTCCTTTTTTTTTTTTTAAAAAAAAAAACTTTGTGAACTGCATGTTTTCCAAAGGAGTTGGCATTAATACACTGGGCAGCATCAGTAATTTTCCAGATAGGGATGTGTGTGCATGAGAGAAAAAGAGGGGGAAAGAGAGAAAAAGAAAAAGAGGGAGAGGGAGAGCAGGAAAGAGGAATGGAGGGAGACAGAGACAGAGAGGGGGGGAGAGAGAGAGAGAAAGAAGGGGAGAGAGACAGACACACAGGCAGACACACACACACAGACAGAGAGTTAGAAACAGACTCAGAAAGAGATTACTTAAAGTGAACCTGAGTTTTTGTGCTGTGGGAGTCCTCTCATAAAAGAGTTAACAGTATGATTCCCGTCTATTCAAGAATCAATCACAGTGTAACTATACTGAATCTAATAAGGATAGTGCATAACTGGCAGTACCTAACTAAATAAAAGGTGTATGGTCTGGAAGAAGGAGTAAGGTCTGGTAGGCAGATAATAACTTCTGTGGGAGGGTAGAGGCACAAAGGGACTAGGAATAATACTTAGATACCATCTGGTAGCTGCAGAGTAGAGAGACATCCATTCTGTTAGATGGTTTCGTAACATGATCCTACCTCCTAAAGCATTCTAACTTTAGAGTCAGAAGACTGGGTTCAAATCCTACTTCCAATGTTTACTACGTTAGTGAGAACAAGTCAAAAACCTCCCTTGGCTTTAGGTTCCTTTGAGTGAAAGGGGGAACTGGGCTAGAATACCTCTGACTGGACTAGAATGATCTATTCTAGATCTATGACCATGTGATTCTTATGGATGCCCTGGAATGGGAAACATTCTCACAAAAAAAAAAAAAAAAAAAAAAAGAGGTACATTGCTAGCAATTTTCTAATTTGACAAGAGAATGTCAGAGAGTAGCAGAAAAGTAAATGGGCCCAAGTAATCAACAAACTGAGAATCACATCTAGTCCAAACCATCTATGAACAATAATCTCTTCTCTAACATTCCCACAACTAATAACTCAAGATCTGCTTTAAAACCTCTGACAATCCTAAAGTTGAGCCAAAATTTGCCTACCTTGAAATGTCCAATTATTAGTACTAGTTCTGCCTACTAAAGCCAAAGGGGAAATTCCATCCCCTTTCCATTTGACATCCTTCATATACTTCAATACTGACTTCTCTCCTCCAAGCTAAACATTTCTAAACACTCCAAATTCCTTTCACCAATACTTGTATGGCATCATCTCTACACCATAGAGCTATCACCTCCTCATCATTTACTCTCCCCTGGACCTACTGAATGATAAATGAGAGTTGACCATGTTACAACTTACTGTTTAAACAGACTGCCTGAGGCTAATCACAACTCAGAATGGCTGCTAAGTAAGCACTTTTGGTTTCCTATGCAACATTCACTTTAGGCTGGCTAGAAGGGGACGAGGAGACGGGTTGAGAGGAAAGAGGAGAGGAGAGGAAGAAAGGGAAAAAGACACAGAGAGATGTCTTTTTTTTTATGAGATTAATGTTAGCCCAGCAAAGAAGGTAGTGCAGCTGAGCCATAGGGAAGAAAAGTCAGCAATTTCAGTCAATATCCTGGAAGTGTATATTGACCCCTTACTGAAACTAAAGATGCCTGAAACCAATATATAGGAACAAGAAGCAGTAGAATTTGCATTGTTGGTGTTTGGAAGTTGGCCATCATCATACAGTATTTCCTGTGCCAAACACTGCAGTGATTTTAGGAAGAAGAAAGGCAGGTGGGAATAGTGGGCGTATGGGGGTTATCGTTTGTGTCTTTATTAATATTCCTCCTGTATGTTCCCCTGGAGGGGTCTGGTTTAGGATTTGTGGACAGTGAGAATCAAAAGGGCTTGCTATGACACATCTGTGTCACAAAATCAGGAAAGACTGTCTTTGATAGAGGCTTCTGAACTTCTTCCTCCTCTTTAGGACTCTTGAGATTATGATAATAGTATATTAAGGATAAATATGATGATTAGCTTACTTTTATGTGGAATTTTTTAAAAAATATATTTAATGGCTCATACAAGATACCAAAAGGGAAACTTGAAATTTTAATTAAAACCATTCCTTAAATATCCTGCTGCTTTTCTACATATTTGTTTATTTCTTTCTCAGTTTGATTTGTTAAGAGCTTTGGAATTACTGGGAGGGGGGAAGCTTGTAAGGCTGTTTGAAATCCATTATTCAAAACAGGGTAAGACACTTGAGTGATGGAATTGGCTATGACATCAGAGGTAACTCAGTCACTCTTCATGCCATTAGCTTAAAGTCATCAACTCTGCCCTTCATGAAGATGCTGAGAAACTTTCCTAGATTTTTAATCTTCTTTATTCTTTAACCTTTTATAAGATTCATTCTGAATGAGGGTAAAACTGATCCTAAAGACAAAATTATTTTGTGATAGTTGTGAGGCCCCTCAAACCTTTTCCCTTCCAAATGGAAGGGAGATTTTGATTAGGGACAAGCCAAAATCGTTTTATTAAGAGACTGAAGAGTTGAAAGTTTTCAGGTTGCTTCTCTTCTACAAGAATTCGATAAAATTAAATATATCTATGAGGATAAAATGAAAAAACAAGAGTAAATCTAATTCTTTAATAAAGAATGTTCAGTCTAGCATTTTTGAAGACTTCCACAGATTCCCAATTATATCTCTAAACTTATTTTAATGTTGCTCTTCTTCATGGACTCTCCAAAACAGTCAAACTGTTCTGCTACTTGTTTCTGATATTTAACACTCCATTTCTTGCCTATTTGTCTTTGCACAAATGGCTCCTGTTAAGGGCTGTCCTGAACTTGTCCCCTGAACTTGTCTTTTCGAGTTGCCTTATCTTCCAGAAGCACTGGACCCATAGCATAAAGGAGAGCCTGAATATGTCAAAGATGACCTTCCTCCCAAGTTGACATTATTTGTTGTTGCATTCCAAGAGGGAATTCCTGTATGTCCTTGGAAGGCAAGACAGGTGACAGCCAGCCTGCGCCAAGCTGTGATAATGCTTGTGCAGTTAAGGCCCTTTGCAGATAAGCAAACCCTTCTGTATTCAAGGTCTAGCAGATCCAAAGGGAAAAGACAGGCTTTTGCCATTATCTTGCTCCTGCTTGTAGGGGTGTACCTTCTCCCCACCTTGCTGCACTGATCTCCCTTCCATTTCACATCCTTTTCTGTTATCCCCTACTCCCTTTGTCTTGTTATTATAAAAAGATAAACTTCTGTAAAGACTGGAAACCCTTTGTGTTCCACAAGCATGTTCATTTCTCTTTTATTAAATATAGTTTTCACATAAGTCTCATGATAATGTGATTGCCTGTTGACAACTCCCATGTCTGGAATATATTCTCTCCTCACCTCTGCCTATTGGAACCTCTTAATTTCCTATAAAATACAGTTTGGGAGTTTGGGATGAGGATGGAGAGAAAGGGAATCTCGAACTCAGAGTTTTAAAAATAAATGTAAAAAAATTGTTTTACATATAAGTGGGGAAAATAAAAAATTCTTTTAAATATACTCCTTTTTACAATACTCTTCTTTATGTATTCTTTCTGTATCAGAATATAAACTATTCTATATTTATGTTATTACTTCTATTTGTACAGTGCCTACAACATAGTCAGTACTCAATAAATGCTTAATAAACCACAATAAATAAATAAGCAAGCAAATAAATAAATAGATAGATAGATAAAATATAGCAGAAATGCTGCCTTCCACTCAAGGCCTCTCAAGGATCCAGTAGTTAATTAAATGCCATAATATGATGTATTGAATGCTGAACTTTAAAGTCCTGGTTCAAATTTTGCCTAGATACTTGCTAGCAATATATTCTAATTAATTAATTTTTCCTCTCTTCCACCTCCTCATTTTCTCATTTGTAAAATGGAGATAGTGATTGCACCTATCTCATAGAGCTCTTGTAAAGATTAAATAAGGAAACACATTAAAGTACTATACAAAACATAACATTATACAAAAATCAAGCTCTATTAGGGCTCCTTTCTTCTTGAAATTACTTTGTAAAAGCTTTTGCATACTTAGTCTCTGTGTGTGAGGAACAGGACTGCTTTTGTATGCCCAGTACCTATGTCATATACCTCTTGGTACTCAATAGAAATCTGATGAATTAAATCAAATGTACTGGCATTGAATACTGAGGTAGAAGGACACTGACAATGAGTTCAGAACAGAAATTAATAGATACATTTTTGTTGGAAATTTGCTCCCAACTAAATATGTGTATGTAAAATACAGGCGCCCACATATACATACATACGGACAAGTGTGTGTATATGTTTATCCAAAATATTTCAGCAGACTTAGGGCACATATTTGGAGAGAAAGTAATTGTTTAAATTGAAAGCAAGTGACTAATGACTTGGACCAATTATACTGGTACATTACACTGGTAATTCCATATAATTCACAGGTTCGGAATTGAGAGGCTATTCATACAAAAACATTTTCCCTCATATTTACAGTTTTCAGCTGTCTTGATGAATCATCATGCTAACACCAGGAGGTAAGCAAGGTAGGTATTATTATCCTCGCTTTACAATTGAGGGTCTTGAGGCTCAGGGACATTAAATAACTTGCTAAAGGGTCAAACAACTAGAAAGGACAGTTGGCGCCTAAGCTGGTACTCTTAGTACTATGTTAGGATGCTTTGTGATAATAGTCAATTTGAGATCTTTTCCAGCTCTACCTTTATGGCCCCATGATGTGGACTTTTCATCTAGGACACTTTTGAGTATCATCTCACTTATCCCCACTGCAACCCAATAGATAATGAAAAACCTCCCACTGAGGAGACCAATAATAGAGAGAAAACCTGTCTAAAGTCTAACTGTGAACCCCAGGTAGAGGTTGAGCTGTCTTAATCGGAGCTGGCTAGCCCCAGGAAAGACTATAAAACCAGTTATTCCTCTCTTGAGTGCTCTTATAAGAACCCTATTCCCTCTGGGCATCTCCCACCAGCTCTTCAGTGAACTGATGTTAATCCCATTGGAGCACATCATCACCAAAGATATTAGCCTGTATTTCCAGTTGTCTTTCCTTCCATCCAAACTTATCACCACATATTAGCTCTCTGAACTTTGCTTTCTATCATATGACATTATATGATAGCATATTTTAACTAAGTAGGCACATTCCTCGTGATTTGTTAATTAATAGATGTGATTATTCCTCTTGCTTAACTCAAAGCTTTTAACCTGGCTAAAATTCACTTCTTGAAAAAGCCTACAAGAAATGTTTAAAAACTTCAGACACAGATTTTTGGTGATATGAATGGTTCAACATCCCTCAGTGGCACCATGTAGATAGTAGCTCAGTGTGCGTATATCTGAGATCAACCTATCCTTTCCCATGCTTACACCCATTATTAAACCAACCATGGAGCCACTTCAGCAAAGTCCAACTTGAGAGTCAGTAGGGAAAAACAAACCACTTCCTGACTTTTGTTGACATCATCCCTCTCACCATCACACCAACAACACTAATAAAACAGTAGCCTAAGCATAGGGTAGTGCCAGGTATTTGGAAGTTAGTTAAATGGACACAGTTTTAAATATAATGTCACTAGGAAATGCCCAAATGAGTCACTAAGAAACAAATATTTCAGAGACAAAGAAACCAGCAGGGGAAACTTCTCTTTCTTGTGGCTTTGTTCTCTTTTTTCCTTATTTCATCTTGACATGAAAGAAAACTTTCTGATAATTTGAAGCAGTAGTTCTGCCTCAAAAGGCAGAGGAATTTCTTTCTTTTCTTTTTCTTTTTAAATTTAATTTTTTGGTTACATTTTTATGTTTCAAACTATTTTTCACCTTCCTTCCCTACTACACACTCAAGAAGGCCATCACTTGACAAACCAAGGTGGGAGAGGGAAAAGAGGAGAAGGAGAGGGAGAACCTTACTATCAATACTTCTATTTATCAGTTCTTTCTCTGGAAGTGGATAGCATCTTCTTTCATAAGTCCTTTGTAGTTGATTTGAGTATTTGTAATACTCAGACTAACCTAATCAATCACAGTTATTCTTTGATTATTGCTGTTATTGCATACAACATTCCTTTGGTTCTGCTCATTTCACTTTTCATTTTCTTTCATGACTATGTTTTTCTAAAATCAACCTGCTCATCATTTCTTATAGTACAGTAATATTACATCATAATCATTGTTACAACTTGTTTAGCCATTTTCTAAGTGATGGACATCCCTCAATTTCCAATTCTTTACCACCACAAAGAGAATCAATATAAATATTTGAGAATACATAGTAGGTTCTTTTCCTTCTTCCCTGATCACTTTGACCCACTACTACCACTATTTGGTCTGTTTCCCAAAGGTTACATACAGTTTTATAACTCTTTGGATATAAATGGAATTCCTTTCAACAGATGTCTTCAAGTTGAGGTTATATTACTACCCGTCAGAGATATTATAAACAGGATTGAGTTGGCCTGTATGTCCTAAAAGTCCATTTCAATTCTCAGATTTGACATATAATTTAGCTATGAAGATGAAAAAGCCATTTGTTACAGGGTCCTCAGTTTCCTTATATATAAAATGAAGATAGATTTAAACTACATACCTCAAGGTCTAATAAGAGCCCTTTGATTACCTTAAGCACTATTTAAATATATATTGCTATTTTTCCTGTCAACCAGACTAAATGGGTTAGATGCACTCTAATATTCTTTCTACTTTAAAAAAAAATGACAGTAGAAAGAAAATTTGGATAGAAACTAGGAGATCTAGTGATAATGGCACCACTTCTTGATATAACCAATCAGGCAGAACTAGGTATGAAAGAGAACTGGATACCTCCTTAAATCAAAAACATTTCAACTGAATGCTAAAGAAAGATGGTTCCACTTGCTGAGGGACTTGACAATACCTTGTAGGATCTACATATTACCAGATAGTTAATTTAGAACCTGAAAGATTTGAATGGCTGGCAAGAGGACAGAGAAAGAGATAAGAAGGAATCACTTGGATTTGGAGGGTGAAGGACTTTTTTCTTGTTACATTTTTACATTTAAGATTGTTTCTACCCTAATTTGTGCTGTGATCTAGATCTCCTCCCACCTCCATCTGAAAGTTTCCAAAAAACCCAAAGATTTTATATTTTCCACTTTGCCACTTACCATTAACATTCCAAAAGTTTCCCAGGATTGGCTGATGACAGAGTCTGCATTGGGAATCAAGGACAAGACTGGACATGATGAGGAAATAGATTCAAATGTTTGCAAAGATTTCAGCAAAAAAAAAATTCCTCTAGCATATCTAAAGGAAGCGTCCTAAAAACTCTAGCTAAAGTATTTTAAGGAGCTGTAGGTTACTCCTTTGCCATGTGCTTTGGCCAAAGCCTGAATCTGCTTTACCCCAGGCTCTGCATATAGTGATGGAAGAATATGTCATAGACTTTGAGATAATATCTTCTACCAATTGTTTTTACAATATAGTACCTCTTTTGTTTAAATCTTTTTCTAAAAGCTAATTATATCTAATTGATAACCAATGATTATAGTGACAGGAAGCACAATTGTAGTACTTATATGTTATAACTTTAGAAAATGACTCCAACTCCTTAAGGTTACCTCTAAACACCAGAAGGGGGACCTACAAGACACTTTCTGGGCATCTGAGTAAAGTCAGAATTGAAAGAGATGGCTCAGAGCTTATATGTGCTACATTGTTGCATTGTTATTAAGTCTTTTTCAGTCCTTTTCCATTTTGATTCTCTGCAACTGCAGTTGGGGCTTTCTTGTCAGAGATATTGGAGTGTTTTGCCATTTCCTTCTCTGGTTCATTTTACAGATGGGGAAACTGAGGTTGCCCAGAGTCACACAGCTAGTAACTGCCTGAGGCTAAATTTGAACTTGGGAAGATCAGTCATCCTGACTCCAGGCCTATTGCTCTGTCCAATATGTTACCTAGCTGCCCTATGTGCTACATAATGTAAAAGAATAGAAAATACATTAAGACCCTTAATAGCTATTACCTTGGGCAGGTGCTGAACCTCAGTATCCCAACTGTTAAAACCAGTTGGGGTTGGGCTCTAATATCCTGAATTCTAGTCCCCAGATCTGCCACCAACAATTCACACGACATTAATCAAATTACCTAATTTTTCTAAGCCTCAATTTCTCCACCAGTAAAACAAGGCGGATGTAGCATTCTGTGATAACCTTTTCTAACATTCGCTTATGATTTTATTCTAATTCACTGGCTTTTATACAGTGATGTGTACTTTTCAGAGCAGGGCAGGTAGGGGGCATAGTGGAAAGAGTGCTGGCTTTGGAGAAAGGAAGACTTCTTCCTGAATTCAGATATGTTCTCAGACATTTACTACTAGCTATGTGACCCTGGGCAAGTCACTTAACTCCATTTGCCTCAGTTTTCTCCTCTGTAAAGAGAATGAGAGAAAGAAATGACAAACCTTTCTGGTATCTCTGCTAAGAAAACCTTAAATGGAGTCACAAAGAGTTGGACAACAGCTGAAAAAATGAGTGTATCATAATGTGCTTTTTCAGAACACATTCACACATTCTCTCATTTCATCTTCAGTACAACTCAGTAGGAGTAGGTAGGATAGTATTATTTCCATTTTACAGATGAGAAAACAGATGCAGAGAAAATGAACTACTTGCCTAAGGCCCATATCCAGTCCCTAGAAAAGCCAGGATAAAAATTCCAGTTCTCTGACTTCAATTCCACTGTTGATTTTCCTACTACACATATAGGCATGACACCTACGTGACAAACACTTGATAGTTGTATCTTAAAGAAAGCCTCTGATTTTTGCTTCCCATAGATATATATTATTATCCTTCAGATTCAAAGGTGACATATTGACAATGATCAGAACCCAAGTATGTGAACGTGACAAAAATTTTCAAAACATTGTTCTTTCCTTATTTCTTACCCAAGTTCTGTCCTATGGTTCAAAGCAAAGAAATTTTACACAGAAGATGTCAACAACTGTGGTTCCTTAGGCAATATTCCTTCTCCAAACCCATAATCAGATATGGTAGTCCTCTCCCCATCCCTCCCTAACTATATACTCTAGGCTACTCATCTGTCACTTATTTTTCAGCCACTCATGACTGTGCTGTGGCCTTTGAGGTTGGTTCCTAAAAGGAGCAGTGTTTGCCAGTATATACAAATAGTCAACAAGCAACACTGAGGAAGGACCCACAATTAGCAAAAGTCTATATTAGCCACGGGCAATTAGGTGATGCATTAGATAAACCTGGGAAGGTTATGTAACCTTGTTTGCCTCAGTTTTCTCATCTGTAAAATGAGCTGGAGAAGGAAATGGCAAATCACTCCAGTATTTTTGCCAAGAAAACTCCAAATGGGGTCAAGGAAAGTTGGACACGATTGTATTGACTAAACAACATGCTAGTCATTAGCAATGGCTAGTATTTATAGTCTGAGTTACTGTCCAAGTTGAGAACATACATATTAATCTTAGGAATATCATGGACATATGAATAGTATATGTCTTCTCACTATCCATGCTAAGCCTATTCTCCCTTTTCTCCTCCAGTAGACTTCCATACCCCTTAGCTCTAAGCTATCAAGTTGTCAGGGGCCAACAGTGCCATTTGATGACCCAATCAATGTCTCTTCCACATTACCTCCTTTCTTTTCCCTGACAAGTAGATTGTCTGGCTCTATCTTGCTTTTTGTTATTATACATTAAGCACCTATTGTATGCTAGCAATTGAAAGAAGTACAAAGTTTAGAAAACCCTTCCCAGAAACATGCTGACACAACCATCATGCCAGAAAGATGTCAGAATGGTTTCCACAGGCTTCTGCAGGTACTAAAAGCTGACTGTTTTGATGATGCCAAGGAAAATTTCATATCAGAATAAGTGAACCCTCTACAGAGCAATAGAGGAGTAGACATAAAGACGACTATAATAAACAAATATTATTTGAAAGTTGCATTAGAGAATTGAAGAACAAAGTGTTGTGTGAAGTCTGAAAGGACTAATATTACTATTAATAATAGTAAGCATTTGTATGACATTTTCATGTTTTCTTTTTTGTTTTCCAGTCATTTCTACTGGCAATTTCTCTAGGAGATCAGTTTGCCTGGCATTGTTCCTATTCTCCAAATAGGGTCAATGAGTCTTAGAGAGCTTGCCTGACTGATCCCAGGCTACAGGCCAGGTTTGAGGGAAGTTAAAAGAATTGATTTAGATAAGCTGCATTTGGGACATTGCCATAGGTCTTGTCAAAACCATAGACCTTGAGATCTATAAGTTGACCATTCTCTTAAATGCAAGGAGTCTCTGCTTTGTCCCCAGACCAAACCCTAGGTACTAAAGCCTAGCTCCCATAAGAAAAAGAAAAGGCACTTTGCAGGTTCCTGTGTGATATAGACAAACCTAGTTAAATAGAAGCTGACTGCCAAACACATATATGCAGAATTCTTTCTAATATGATTATATAGCATCATTTACTGTCAGGATAACTGCTAGGTATTATTTTTCCCTTCTTTCAGAAACATTTCAAGACAATAGCATCTTTATCACTGCCATATTTTTGCACACTTCAGTGACTAGCGACTATTCAGAGTTTGGATGGCCCTCAGCAAATCCACTGTGGATTGAAATTAAAAAGAGGTGGGGGAAGAGAGAAAGAAACTCAATAAATAAGTTTAAGAGGTAGATAGCTTATAGCCACTTTCAGCAAGGGATTTATGTTAATTCTCCTACATATTCTTGCTATTTAGGAAGTAAATGCTGGTTGCTTGGCTTAAGAGAGACAAGAAATAAGGCTTGTTGATAAGTAATCATCATAAATCATCAAAAAGCAGCAGAAATATGGTTAATTGCCTCTTACAGGCTTCAACAGATTTAACAAACTAGTAGCTATATCAACTATAATCTCTAAGAAAAGGCCTATGACAAGGATGATGTCAAGAGGATATCAAAGGAAAATCACCAGTGTAATGATAGATCTAATACTGACCAGAACCAGAAAGTCGTACTACTCTAGAGTCATTTTAATCTTACAGTAAGCATCATTCTTTATCTAGGCTGAGCCAAATCTGTTCATATGATTGACCTTGTTCTTTTCACAAATGCCACCAATCTTAGGGCCACTTTGTTACTAAACTGAAGAAAGCAGAATAAAGCCAGTCTAAGTTGTTGGAAAGGAGCTGGTTCTAAAGTAATCAGCTCTTCAACCCCATATTACCTTACTCTCATCCTATACACAAATTCAGACAGCTTGGGTATATATTTCCTTCTCAATTCCATATGCTTAAAACCTTAGTTTCTCCTTTTTCTTCTAGAATCAGTGCATATATCAACTTTCTTGATTTCTCCCAGTTAAAAGTGATCTTTGTCTTCAATGCTTACCAAAATATTTCAAATGATTATCTCCTTTGCACATTTACCTTGTATTGTATTTGTTTGCCCCCATGTTAACCCCTCCCCCATTAGACTGTAAATTCACTGAGAGAAGGGAGAATGCCATTTTAAAAACTGTATATCTAGCATCTACCAGAGGATTATACACTTAGCAGGAGCTTGATTAATGCTTGTCAAATTAATTAATACTGAATGAACATGTAGTATGTGAAGGGCTTTTTTGGGTATTAGACAGTTTTCATTCCAGGCTGAAGCTGTAGCTAATAATAATAACAGTTAATTATATAGTATTTTAAGGTTTGCAATGCACTCTTTACATATATTATTTCATAGGATCCATATAACAAGCTAATGAATTAAATGTTATTATCCCCATCTGACAAATTAGAAAACTGAATCTGAGAGTGATTAAGTGAGATATACAAGGTCACATAGTAATAAATCTGTGAGCTAGAGTTTTAATTCAGGTCTTCCTTACTCTAGGTCTAGTGTCTCATCCAGTATGCCAAACAAACACTTGTCATGATTCTAATTAGCTCCCTCATGTCAAATTGAATAAGATCAGGGGATACAAACCATAATCATTCTTTTTTAATACTTCAAAAGATCTGTGACCTACACAAATGTTAATTCTAAGAAGTATTATCTTACAAAATACTGAAGAACAACGAATAGGAATTTGTAGAAGATTTGACATGATGTCCAAGATTTAATTGGAGGAGAAAAAGAGCAAAACAATGGAACATATCTGTCAACATTTCTATAATAAATCATTTTCATCATCACTGATTATAGAACCATAATATTTGGCTTCTAACACTTCAGTCTTTGATATGCTATATAAGAAAATGAAATTTGCATTAATAAAGATGAAGACAAAATACAAATTTCATCAAGGCAAGTGTGCATAAAAGAAACATATAGTTGGCAACACAATTTTGAAAAAACTGCAGGATCATTTTTTAAGCTATCAGAAAGTATGGAAAGTACCAAATGACTTGGGGGGGGGGGGAGGAGAGGTATCATAAATGGTATTATTTTGATAAAGCAATTAAGACATAAATAATTACTGATACAAATGCCTGGTTTCTCATATTTATAAAATTATTGAACATCATACACAGCAATAACAAGATTATGTGATGATTGACTGATGAATGTGGCTCTTTTCAAGAATGAAGTGATTCAGGGTAATTCCAATAGATTTGTGATGGAGAGAGCCATCCACATCCAGAGAGGACTATGAGGGACTGAATGTGGATAATATAGTATTTTCACTCTTTTTGTTGTTGTTTACTGACTTTTTTTCCTCATTTTTTTTTGTTTCTGATCTGATTTTTCTTGTGCACCATGATAAATGTGGAAATATGCATAGAAGAACTACACATGTTTAACCTATATTGGATTACTTGCTGTCTAGGAAAGGTGGTGGGAGGAAAGGAGTGAGAAAATTTTGGAATACAAAGTTTTGCAAAGGTGAATGTTGAAAATTATCTTTGATGTATTTTGAAAATAAAAAGCCATTATTAAAATTTTAAAAATATATTTATAAAATCAATATGTTCATAAAATCTTTGTGAAAATGTTCTATACACTATCAAAAATAGATTTGATGAAGATATGAGATGAGAAGAGACAGGCTTTTCAAACCACTCAGCCCTTGATAACTAAATGAAACATAATGGATCAAAATTTGTCTAAGCAACATAATAAGATCACACTATCATTTACTGATCATGAAAAACTATTTGAAACTAGATAAAAATGCAATAATATCAAAGCTTCTCCTCTAATAAAGTGCCATGAATTGAGATCATAAAATATTCCTTGGTAGATGCAGAGATAATTTTGTTCAATGATCCTTTGAATATTAACAACTATCAAAGGATAAAACAAGAATTTGTATGCCTACAGGTATCTATCACTGTCATTTTCTTTGTTTGTAATGAAGCCATGTCAGTTTTAGTGCAGATGGAGAATTTACTACTGATAATTCTGGGTTTCACTGGTATTTAGAAAAGTATTTAATTTTGTCCTCTAAACTTGTTGTTACCTCCCTCTTCCTACTCTTCCATCTTCAACCTGTACCATCCCATACACCTACCACACTTCAGTTTTATGGAAAAATCCATTTTGAATTCCAAACTCACCACTTAGAAATGGACTTTTGGAACACAACACATTTGTAAGTTAGAGTTCGCTTATATCCACCTATATTCGTTGGTGAAGATTATCTGGGAAAACATGGGCTTTCTGCCTCAACCCTATTGCCCAAGTAACTGAGCAGGGAGTGAAATCAGAGCTAGGTACAAAGGATCTCAACCTACGTTAATTTGTGTTTGCATTCTAAAATGAATTGGGCAGTATCTAATGTCTTATATTATTCACATTTAACTTTTTCCTTGATTTGGATAATTGGGACATATCCCTTTAGAAAGGGGTTCAGTGGAAACAAGTAACTAAAATCATTTTTGCTTCTTCTATTAGAATAGTACTAATAAAATCTGATGGAAGTGGATTTCTTGGACAAAGAGACCTAATTCAGTTTCAATTGATCAATGTTGGACAGAAACAGCTACACCCAAAGAAAAAAACACTGGGAAATGAATGTAAACTGTTAGCATTTTTGTTTTTCTTCCCGGGTTATTTTTACCTTCTGAATCAAATTCTCCCTGTGCAACAAGAAAACTCTTTGGATCTGCACAAATACATCGTATCTAGGATATACTAGGACATATTCAACATATATAGGATTGCTTGCCATCTAGGGGAGGGGGTGGAGGGTGGGAGGGAAAAATCGGAACAGAAGTGGGTGCAAGGAATAATGTTGTAAAAAAAGTTACCCTGGCATGGATTCTGTCAATAAAAAGTTACAATAATAATAATAATAATAATAATAATAATAATAATAATAATAATAATAAAAGAATAGTACTAATAATAACAGTATTACTAATATTCCATTCTGAATGGAGTTGAAAACTTGTGGTTAGGTAGTTATATCCACTATTATGGTATAGTATGTTTGATTTTTCCCTTTTGGTCTGATTTTTCTTGTACAACATGACAAATATGAAAATATATTTAAAAGGGTTGCACATATTTAACTGTATCGGATTGCTTGCTGTCTTGGAGAGAGGATAGATAAAGGAAGGAGGGAGAAAAATTTGGAACACAAAGTCTTACAAAAATGAATGCTAAAAACTATCTTTACATGTATTTAGAAAAATATGATATTATTAAGAAAAGAAAAACAAAGATAAAGTGTTAGAAGTTTTAGGGCAAAAACAAACAAGTAAATAAAACTAAAGCCCTTTTAACATTTTTTAAATGGTACATATGAACGTTTTAAATGCATGCAGAATTTCATATTAAGTATCTTTTGGGAGGGGGAAGGGAATATTACTAATATTGAAATTTTCCCCAGAACTCCTTTCTGAATCATTTGGAATACCAGGATTTGGGGGAACATGGTCTGTGAAACAATAGTCCAATACAAAATATTCCAATTTCCCCAAGAGATCACTGGGGTCCAAAAAGATAACTACTCCCTGACCTGCAATAAATGAAGCTATGTCATAGGGCCTTCTATACCTAGTTTCTCCTTAAATATCCAAATCAAAAGCCCCTTTTCCAAAAGCATTTCTCATACTTGCTAATACTTCTATAAATGAATAAATATAATCTACTGATTTATTTGGAAATTACCAATTTAAGAATTACCGATGAATTATTACAAAAATCAAAACTAAATCTTTAAGAGTCTAGATATGATGGAATTACTGAAGTAGACCAATTATTCTCCTGACTTCACAATTTTGCCAGAATAAATCTTGTTCACAATGGTGTATAACCAACAAGCATGTACTTAGTGATATGGGAAAAAGTGAAGATTATAACTTCCATGTTAATATCAGTCATTTTTCTTTAAAAAAACATAGGTCCTAGTGACAATTATATTATTCCTAGAACCTGACTTTCCCTTCCTCATTCAAATAGGTATTTTATCTGGGAGCTCAGAAATACAATAGTATTTAGGCTCCAAGCATGAAATGAGTAATTCACATTGACCTTCTCTGGTTTAACCAAAATCATGAGACTTCAGAGGTCATCTAATTCTTTCATTTTGAAGAGGAGAAAATGGAGGATCCAAAAAGTGAATTAACTTTGCCCAAGGTCACACAACTAGGTAAAGGATAGAACCAGGATTCCATGAACTGGATCTTCTGGTTCCATAAACAATTTTCTATCACACTAAATTTCTCTCATTTATATACTGATTCACTTAACCACAATTTATGAATCTGCTACTATGTGCAGGAAATTATGCTAGATGCTGGGTCTTATGGACCCAGAGGAGAAAAAATAACACAATTCCTGCCTTTGAGGAATTTGAAATCCACTAAGATAAAGTTTTTAATGTGGGCTTAATGGATAGATTTCAGGGAATTCAAAAACTTGAGAAGGGAAAAATCATATATTAATTTTCACTAATCTCTAACTAAAATTTAGTTATTTTTTTCAATTATGAAACCAAACAAACATTATTATATTCTGAAAATGTGTCCAAAGATTCCTGCCAAAGGGGTCCAGTGACACACATAAAAAAATAAAGAATACAAGGTGGAAGGAATGATACATACACATAAATAAGTATGACACAAAGTAGCATAGGGACAAGAGAAATCCAATCAAAGGCTCTAGGAAAATTTGAAGAATAAAAGTCTACTTTTAGTTGGGGGTGGGGGGGAGTCAGAGCAAGTTTCATAAAGGCAGTAGCATTTTACTAAGCTTTGAAGCAATTGAAGAATTTTCATAGGTAGCTACAGAGAAAGAGTGTACTCCAAGAACAGAGAATGAATTATATGAGTGCATGGGACTAGGTTAAAATAAGTCAAATTTTAGCTGGACACTAAGAGATGTGAAATAAGACTGGAAAAATAGTTGGAGTAATTCGTAGATGTTACATATTCCACTTAATTTTTAGTCCTAGTTCTTTTTTCTATCACAAAAGAAAATCTGAGGAAAGAATAAAGGTATTCACAAAATTTTCTTCAGCCTATTATTTGTGAGATGATACGTAACATGGGGGAAGGAAGACATTGAGTTATTGTATTTCTAGTTTTGCTTTAAGGAAACAGTTTGCTGTGGTCCTGAGTGATTCTGGCACATCTGGAAATGTCTCTGATCTTAGTGTCAGAGGAAAGGATGGAGAGCTAATTGGAGAGCTAATCAGAATGAGTGCAGGTTGGACCAAAAAGTATCTATTTCCATTCCATCTGGTAAAACTGTGATCCATCCCTATTAGAACTCAGGGTTTAACAGAGCAGAGATGACCTGGAAATGAGGGAACCTTCTTGCCCTCTAAAACAAAAACCAGCTCCGTCCCAAGGCTTTGGGGAACCAGAGAGCCACCAAATGTACAGCTTGTGGCTATGGTTCATTTTGTGTCAGCTTTTCTTTCTTTTCTACAAAAAAAGAAAAAAGAAAAAAAAAGATGCTGCTTCTGCCCTCTTGTGCTTGAATGGAAAATTGCAGCTCCCTCTTTGTGAGCTCCAAATGACTTGTATCATTTTCTGAATAACTTTTCATACCTGAAGGGAAACCAACTGGGTTAATTATTAATTTGTGTTATCCAACTTTGACTAGGCCCCCACTGGCAGCTAGGTGGTACAGGGAATAGGGAGTTAGACATGGAGTTAGGAAGTCCTGAGTTCAAATCTTATCTTAGACATTTTGCTGTATGATCCTGGTCAAGTCAGTTAACCTCTCTGTGACTCAGTTTCCTCTTTTTAAAAATTAGGATAATAATAATAATACCATACAGTACCTCCCTTCTGGACAAATCATGGTATATGAATCTCATGTAATATTACTGCATTATAAGGAATGAGTATAATAAGGGTAGCTAGGTGGCCCAGGGAATAGAGTGCTGGATAGTGAGATGATCAAAGGAATAAACATATCTAAAGTGTTCTGCAAACTTTAAAGATCTATATATTGCTAGTTATTTTTATTATGAGGTAACTAGATGATAAGAGTGTTAGTCTTGTTGTTTGGTCATTTTTTAGTCACGTCTGACTCCTAGTTGGCCTAGTTTGTCATTTCCTTCTCCAACTCATTTGACAGATGAGAAAATTAAGGAAAACAGGATTAAGTGATCATACAACTAGAAAGTGTCCAAGGGTAGATTTGAACTCAGGAGGAAGAGGCTTTCTGATTCCAGGTGTGGTGCTCCTGTGCCATTCAGCTGGCCCAACAATGCTGGACCTGGAGTCAGAAAGATGAATTTAAAACCAAGAGCTAAAAAATAAAATCAAATCAAAAGTTGAAAGACAAAGAACAAACTTTACTTCTCAATTGATATTTTAGGCCACCACTACAGCCCTTCTTAGATACTTCACTGTGGGTGGAGTAGACTTAGCTTGTTGAAAACTATATCAGAGGAGCACAAATTCTAGGGAGATATAATAAAAAGAGGAAAGGATATGATATTAAATCATGACCCTCACATTTGTGGTATTTTGGACAAGTCACTTAATCTATCTAGACTGGTAAAAGGAAAATTAGATTTTATGATTCCTAACGTTCCACCTGGAAAAGCTGTAAACACACTCCAGTTATGGCTACATATCATTTGAGGACCAGGGCCAAATTTGGAGAGATTCATAGACTCATAGATTTGTTAGAAGTTAGAAAAGTTAGAAGGGACATCAAGAAGTCATCTAATGTAACAGAAATGCCTTTTGATTTTGGCTATACTTTGTATATGTTTTAAAGGCTTTTTCAAACGTATTGATCTGTTAAGTTTATTTATTTATTTGTTCTTTTTAGGTGGTGCAGTGGATAGAGCATCAGCCCTGAAATCAGGAGGACCCGAGTTCAAATCTGACCTCAAACACTTAATACTGCCTACCTATATAACCCTGGGCAAGTTACTTAACCCCAATTGCCTCAGCAAAACACACACACACACACACACACACACACACACACACACACACACACAATGGGTTGAATTTTTGAGAGGAAAAGAGGAAAGGATATTAGGGGGAAACCAAGGGAATGTGAAAAAAAGACATCAATAAAAACATTTTTTTTTAATGGTAAATTGATTGGTTGACCATAAAGAGAACATCTTTCATAACCCAACCCCTTCCTGTCTTTGTAGTCTTCTTATTTCCCTGCATGTATCCTACAATTCAATGACAATGGTCATTTTGCTTGTTTTTTAACAAAACAATCCATCTCCCAGCTCCATGCATTTTCCCCGGCTGCCCTTGACACTTTCTCTTTCTTTGCTTCTGAGCTTCTCTTGCTTTCTTCAAGTCTCAGCTAAAATTCTACTTTCTGCAAGAAATCTCTGCCAATCTGCCTTCCTTCTGAGATTGCCTATAATTTATCCTATTTATTTATTTGTACATATTTGTTTACCCATTAGGCTACATGCTACTTAATAAGAAACTAATTTTTGCCCTTTGCAAAATAATAAGTACTTAATAATTTGCCTATTGATTTTTTTTACTCAACTTAATTTATGTACCTTTTGTACATATTCACAACAGTCCTATTTGTAATAATGAAAGGCTGGGGACACAATTGCATGCCCAGTGATTGGGGAATGACGGAACAAATCACAGTATATGAATGTCATGTATATCACTGCACTATAAAGAATGAGTAAAATGCACTATATAAAAGTAGTTATGTGGTACCAGGCCTTGAAGTCAGGAAGATTCATCTTCCCAAGTTCAAATATGGTCTCAGACACTTACTAGCTACATGATCCTGAGCAAGTCACTTACCCTCATTTGCCTCAGTTTTTTCATCTGTAAAATGGACTGGAGAAAGAAATAGCAAACAACCCTAGTATCTTTGTCAACAAAATCCCAAATGGAGTCACCAAGAATCAGACACAGCTGAACAACAACAACAACAATAAGGGATGAGAAATATGAAGAATTCATAAAAAAAAACCACAATTAAACATAAAAATTGAACCCATCCAACTGAATAATCAGAGCAATTTATTCTTAAATACATTAACTTTGGAAATAAATAGTGATATTAATCTCCCACCTACTTGACATAGATACTATGAAAACCAGTGAAACAAGTACAAATTCCCTTAAACTACATGGATGAAAGCTAAAGAAATTCAAAGTGTAGTCAGCTTTCAAATGTTCTTGCTAACAGAAAGAAGGAGGAATGGCATGAAAAACAGAAAATGGTAGTGGGTACTGAGGGAAAACCATTTGGAGATGGAAAATTGGATAAAAGTGACAAGATATTAGTACATATGACTAAATGTTTCCTTTTATTTATTGTATTGAACTCAGAACTTAGTAAAATTCCTAGCATATAGTAAGTAGGCACTTAATAATGTTAGTTGGCTGAGTGGTTGTATCAACAAAAAGTAATTTTGAAGGTTGGTTTACACCAGTCTTTGACTGAGGTGCTTTATGAGACACCCAAGGATCAGAAATTGCTAAGTCTTTGCCTAATTTGGAAATCAGAGCCCACCAGCTGTAGAAGACTATTCATAAGCAGAAGGATCAATATGGCTTCTTCCAGATACCTGTATTTCTGGATGGCCACTTGTTGAGTGAATGAAAAAGTTGCATTACTTCTTCTGGCTCTACTGGGTAAGTGTGACTAATATACTTTGTTACTATGGTAACTACAGTCATAAAATGGCTAAGATTAAAAGATATTTCTATGCCACTAAGCTCATAACAAGACATTTTCTAAGTCTGAGAAAGAGACAGATTTTTTTAACTGAACATAAAAAGAATCTCTTCCTAACTTGAACAGAATGATTTTCTTTTTTTTTGAGCCTAAGAGATTAAAAAACATGTTTTTTGGTCTAGAGCACTGTTTTCATTGTTTACAAAGTTCTTAGTAAGGAAACTCCTTCTACCAATACACATTGACATATGCTCAGCAACTTGTAATCTCTTTGCCTAAAGACTGAGAGATTGTTTACCCAGTCACATAGCGTGTGCCTCTGTGTGTGTGTGTGTGTGTGTGTGTGTGTGCGCATGTGTGTGTGCACGCGTGTGTGTGTGAGACAAAATCAGGACTTGAACTCAGAGCTTCCTAAATCTAATATTGGCTGCTCTCCCCTAAGCCATAAATATTGCAAATAAGATCACAGATCTTGATCTGGAAGGCACTAACTAAACCATCTAGTCCAAACCCTTATTCCACTTTTCTTGCCCTTGGCCAACTGTGAAAAAAATAGAATCAATTATATTGTAGCAATGTCAAATTAAATCAATTGTATCTTTTGTGGGAGACTGTAGCAATGAGAGGCACTTTAGTATAGGTGAGTTAGGAAAAACTGAGTATGTATATAGTGTCTCTGATATGTCCACAGACAAGTCATGTAAAGACATGCAACTCTCTAAAGCTTCCCTAGTAGGACGACAGAAAGAACCTTATGTGTTATCTTTCCTGGCCCTCTGATGTTACATTTGAAGAAAAACTGAGGCAGGTAGTTTAAATAATTTGTCCACGGTCACACAAGAATATTATAAAAAGTTTGCAGGTTCAGGTCCTATGACTTTCCCTTGTACCATACTGTTTCCCAAAATTTCCTCCTGTAATAAGACATATGAGAATGGGTGAATTTCCACAAAATCACATAACCTTGATATAGTGACCTAACAAGCAAAGTGACTTTACTTTTCCTTTCAAAGTGGAAAGAAAATGTAAGAAGAAATAAGATTAAGGTAGAGAGAAGAATTCTGAAGAATAGGCAACAAAAATGGCAACATTCCAGCTGGACATTTTAACTGATCTTGGCATATGGCACCACTGAAGCAGTGTGTTTCAGGGATATTTTTAGATTAGTTTTGTACTGATGCCAGGGTCAGTTCATTTGGATATTGCTATCCAAATGGTTCTAATTTAACTTTGCCTGTAATTTGCATATTCTCATTTGACAATGCCATAATGAACATCGTTAAATGTTTATCAAAAATAATTAAATATAGCATAAAAATATGAAATATGGATTGGCTGTGATATAACAAAAGAACATTACTGTAGTTTAAAAAGTAGGGAAGAGCTGTGATTTTTAGGAGAGCTTAGAAAACTTGGCAGAGGAATTCAGCTTTGATATGGTACACCGTAGGCTGTTGATAATCCTGACATTATAATAATCCCTTACATTTATATAAGGCTTGGTGGTTACAAATGTTTTGAGTATATTATTTCATTTGATCCTGTCACGAATTTTGTGAGGGGTAATTTGATTCAATGTGTTTTGTAGGATTAATCTGGCAACAGTATGTTAAATGAATTGGGGGTAGGGATGAAGAAAGAAGCAGGGGGAGAAGCCTAGAGGAAGGAAAATCAGTTAGGAGGCTATTACAATGATAGGAATTGAAATGATGAGATAGCTAGGTGACAGTAGATAGAGAGCTAGGCCTGAAGTTAGGAATACCCGAGTTCAGATATGACCTCAAATACTAGCTTTGTAACACTGGAAAAATCAGTTTCCTCAACTGTAAAATTAGGATAATAATCATACCTATTTTCCATGGTATTTATGAGGATAAGATGAAACAATATTTGTAAAGCATACAGTATCTGGTACAGATTAGACATCCAATAAAAAGTTGTTTTCTTCCTTTACTCACCCTTGCTTCCTTCCTTGAACATGGATATTGGCATTAGGAATACACAGAAAGGGACAAATCTATTCTCAAAAGGAAAATGAACAAGATATAGTGATTGATTAGATGTGAGAAGTCAAAGAGAAGAGAGCCCCCAAAATTACTCAAAAGTTTCAAGCATGAGAGACTGGAAGAATAGTGATGCTTTTTATAAATAGAGACAAATCAGAGAAAGGACCAATTTAACAGGGTGAGGGGAGATGATGAATTTTGATTTAGACAAGTTGAGAAGACAATGATAAGACAACAAAAAGAACCCTACCCTCAACCACAGAAAATATAGGTTCTAACCCTGACTTAGCAATTTATTAGGTGTGGACCTCAATTTCATCAATAAGAATACAAGATCACTGAACTCAAACTTTAATTGCAAGTTTGCTTTAAGTTTATAACATTCATGTTTTTGCACTACTACAATGTAAATTTTTATTTTTCTTCCCCAAAACTTGAGAGCAAAAATTTTTAAGACTGCATAATATTTACCATGTCTTTGAAATCCTAAATATAGTCTAAATTTCCTAAATTATAGGATTTTTAAGGTCTCTCCCAACTTTGATATTCTGTGATTCTGACATTGACCTGGAAGAGTTGCATGATCTCATTCAAAAGGGTACTCCCTCCAAAAGTACAGATTACCATCTATACATACCTCCCCATGCTGTGATTCTTGCCCATACGCTCCCAGCATATTTCTCTATCCAACATCGTTTGGGAACCTTCCTTTTGCCAGGATAATTAGATGATAACGTAGGATATAATAAGCTTACAATTAATTGACATAGGCCTGAGAACAAAGCCTGAGAAGAAATGGGGATGGGATAAGAGAGGCATGAAACTTCAATGACATAGTAGGGATCCAAATTCCAAAAGGTAAGTTATTCTATAGGACTACATAAACATATAATAGGAAGTTTAGTACAAGCCCAGCCAACCTGTCCTGAAGTGGACCTGAAGGTCCAGATCTTAATGGATGGCCACCAAAACAACAGGTGTTTTTAGTCACATAAGCTCATGATAAGTTTCTATTAAGGCACAGAAAAGTTTCAAGTTGCATTAATGGAGGAAGTGCCCATACTGAAAAAATCATGAGCCTTTTGAAATAAAAACTATCCCCCACTAAAGGAGGAATCATACATTTATAAAGTTTACCAGGTACTGTGTTAAAGCTGACAATACAAAGAAGGACAAAAAGAGTCAATGCCTTCAATGAATTTAAATTTTAATGAAGAGATGGAGTTCTAGGCTTTGTGTATTTGAAATATAGTTATATATTAGTTGGGCAGCTATGTGACACAGTGGATAGGGCACTGAGGTGGTAGACAGGAAGACTCATCTGAGTTAAAATCTGCTCTCACTTAGCAGTGTGACCCTGGACAAGTCACTTAACTCTATTTACTTAAGTTTCCTCATTTACAAATAAATTAGAGAAAGAAAATGACAAACTACTCCAGTATCTTTGCTAAGAAAATCCCAAATGAGGTTATTAAAAAAATGGATATGACTATAGATATACCCCAAACTGCAGAAAATGGGACACTATCAGAAGAGTCCCAGACAGTAAATATGTGTGTGGGTGTGTACACACACCCACACACAAGTTCTTAGAGATGTTTCAAAGCATTTCTGAGAGCATAATTCACCATGTATGTAATAGTACATACCATACCATAGTAGTGGACATAATTACCTAACCACAAATCTTCAGCTTCATTCAGAATGGAATATTTTTCCATGGGAACTTTTTCTTTTCATTTTAAAATACAATTTAAAATGCAAGCAGCATGATGAAGGGGACTGAGAATTAGATTTGGAGTGAGGAAGTAAATAAGCATTTACTTATTAAGTGTTTGATATGTCCCAGACACTGTTAAGAGTCAATAACACAAAGCAAAACAAAACCAAAAAAATCAACCTGAGTTTATGTCTTGCCGCTGAAGCACAGTAGTGTGACCCTGGCTAAAATAACTAACTTCTCAGACAACTCTAAGACAACAGAGGGAGGGAAATCGATGCCTAAAATATTTGTAGCCGGAAGCTCCCAACACTAATGAAATCACAAATCACAAATCACCACTACCACCACCACCACCAACAACAACAACAAAGGGGTAATCCATGATAAAGGAAGATTTTTTTTTTAAATTTTGGCACAAGATAATCAGAGTTAAGTGACTTGCCCAGGGTCATACATCTAGTAAATACCAAAATGTCTGAGGTCAAATTTGAACTCAGGTCCTACTGACCAGTGCTTTATCTACTGCACCACTTAGCTGCCCCTTCTAACGGTGGGAACAATCATGAAATCATTGGTCTTTAATCAATTATGACCCAAATAGGTTTACATTTATGTAATGTATTAGCATTTACAAAGTGCTTTACAAAGCAATAGAGGCTTAGGCTAGGGGCTATTACTGACCAGACTGTAAGCCCCTTCCTTGAAGGCAGAAACTACAGTGTTTTTAGTTATTTTGTCTTTTATCTTGCCAACTCCTATGACTCTGGAGGAAAGAGAGAGGCTGATGACTTTGCCAAGCTTTGATTCACTTAAATCCAATTCATATGCAAGTCAAGACATCACACTTGTGATGATATTGATTCTCTGAACAAAGAATGCACAATACCACCACCATTACAAAGATTAACTTATGTGATTTTAACAATAATCTTTTCAGGTTAAGAAGTACAAGTATGACCAACTTCATTTTATAGATCAAGAAACTGAGACTCAGAGAACTTACGTAACACAGATTCAAGTCCAGAATTTTTGACATATAAATCAGTATGATATTGATTGATAGAATAAGGATAGAGTTAGGGACTAACTCTAGGTCTAAGGACTAGACCTGCAATCTATAGCCCATGGACCAAATCCCATGAGGTAAGAATTGTTTTATATTCTTAAAAACAAAACTTTATTTAAAAATGTGAACACAGTTCGTTACTCAAAACAGATGCCAACAGAATTTGGCCTTTGGTCATAGTTTGCATAGAGAACTCCCAAGTGAAGAGACTCCCTCTACTTATGCAAGTCAGTACTTTTTTTTGTAACTTACAATCTTAAAGAGTTGCCTTGAGCAGAGATGTCAAATAAATAGCCCCCAGTACTCCCAAGGGCAGCCAGAACCAGATTAAGATGTAATTGTGAAATATTTAACAAAATGGATAAAAATTCAATGAAACATATGCAGTATTCTGAGTCATTATAAAGGTTGCAGAGATCCTCATGTATGGTTCAGCAGCCCTCCATTTCTATTCAAGTTTGACCACTAGAGAATAGCTTCTTAAACTATGGGTCATGATTCTATATGGGGCCTTATAACTGAATGTGGGAGTTTGTGAAGTTACAATTTATTATCAGTAAATGTTTGATTTGTATGCCTTTTTTATATACCTATATGTTCAGGGTCACGTAAAAATTTCTCAGGCAAAAAGAGATAATGAGTGGAAAAAGTTTAAGAAGCCCTGCAACAGAACACTGAGAGGTTAAATATTTGACTAGAGTCATATAGCCAGGATGTACTATTTACAAGTATGTTTGTTCAATCCTGTCTGATTCTTCAGGGTTTTCTTGACAAAAATATGGAGTGATTTACCAATTCTTTCTCCAGTGGATGAAGGGAAACAAAGTTTAAGCGTCTTGCCCAGAATCATACAAGAAGTGAGCATCTGAGGCCACATTTGAATTCAGACCTTCCCGACTCCAGGTCCAGTACTCTCTCTACTATGCTCAGAAGTCAAGACTGTGATGTTATGGTCCTCTTTATAAATAAAGGTCAAACAACAAATATTTATAAGCACAGTATGCTGTAGGAAAATATTAAACGGATGAAAAATGTCAGATCATCATTTTCCTTTTTAAAGGTATATAACATTCTTATAAAAAAAGAAAATTATATATATATATAGATACATATACATATTATATTCCTTTTAACAATAAAGAAAACTTTGAATAAACTGTCATTTTTAATTTTCAGAGGTGAGCTACTAACTCTCCATCAGTATACAAATGAACAGGATCCAAGATATTAATGGAAACTCTGAAAGTCACATGAACCTTTTCTCCAAGACAACAGCTAAGTGACTAATCACACATTTCCTGCTTTTACAAAGATACTGAAGTATATTTACTGATGCATAATGCAGTCAGAGGAGCTTAATGGAAATAGTTGTTTGTCTAAATCAATAGCAGTACCAAGATTTAAATGCATGTGTTTTGGCAGGCCCAAATTGAGCCTTCTGGAATACTGGGTGGGATAAGCTGAAAGGGAACAAACATTTATTAAGCATCTACTTTGTTCCAGGTATAGTGCTAAGCACTTTACAAATATTATCTCATTTAATCCACATCATTCGCAGAAGGTGCCCTTATTATTTCCATTTTACATAGAGCAAATCTCCATCATCCCCTCTCCCCCCTTTGCAAGCTGGTGTAACCCTGTGTAAATATGTGTGTGTACAAAGGCTAAGAAAACAAAATGGTAAGAAAAGAGAAAAACAAAGGGGATGTGACAGTTTTTTTTTTTTTTTAATCAATTAACAAAAGCCAAAGCAAAACCAAAAAAGGGTAAAATGTGGTAAGTACCTTCAATGCTCTGTGGACCCACAAGATTCATAGCCTGATGAGCAGGATATTCTACTCGAGGCCGGGCAATGCCCAGTTGTTCCATCACCCCATGGAGCAACCTCTGAATATCTGCTTCTGAGACTCGGTCTGGCGTCCGAGGACTATGAGCAGATGACAGAGTCCATCCCAATGCCAGCCAAAATGCCACATTGTATAAGACCGTAGGCAGCATCATGGACCCTATTCTCACCTATAAAAAGAGAGATCAGTTATCAGCTGGCCACAAGGAGAAGGGTGATTATGTGATTTTCAAAAGAAGGGAAAAGTTGGAAATTGAAACTAGGTTACTGAGCTTACCACAAATCCTGCTAAAACTCTAGGTTTGTAAGTGTTTAGAAAAGGAAAGAAATGAACACCAGTGTAGGTATATTAAGAACAAGTCATGTCAAATGAGCTATATATCTTTTTGCTGTCAAGGATGTGAATATAGTATTGTTGGAATACCTGGGAGAGCTGTTGGAATACACGCGAGCCACCTGACAGTGGCTACTGGAGATCCAACCCAGGATGGATCTCCTCATGTGACAGGATGATACAAGGAGACTGAAAGGCAGTTGCTGTTCTATGACCTCTCCGACTGAGAGGCCGTTGTGTTATCTGACCTCTCTCCTCTTCCCTCCGCCCCCAATTTATCTCATTCCCAGTCCACAACACCTGTATCAGCAAAGGCTGCCTTGCAACTCCTTCAGATGTTATGATCCACAGCTGTGGAGGCTCTCGTAGAATTGACCTGCCCCTTAACAGTATATCTTGATTAACACAGTCTTTCATAACATTCTTCTGGGCAAGATGGAGAAATGTGGGACTGAATGACAGATAGTTAAACTGGCTAACTAATCCCTAAGGATAGTGACAAATGGATCTATTTATTTCCCATTGGAGGGAGGAGGGCTCTGATGGAATGAAACTAGACTATCTTTGGCTCTATTCTGTTTGAAATGTTTCCCAATGACTTAGTGGAAGATAGAGATCTTATGCTTTTAAATTTTCAGATGACACATGACTAAGAGGGGCAGCTAATATACTGGTGATCCAAAAAAAGACTGCTGATAGTCTGAAGCTAACAAGGTAAAATGTAATTATGAGAAGGCTGTGGACTAGATCTGTGATTTCAGTGGTATATGAGACACTTGGATAAGGACACTCATTCTATTATTGAAGTCAATACTCTGCATGTATATAGTTTCAGAATTTCCCAGAACATAGAGAGATTTAAGTGACTTCAGAGGCTGGACTTGAACTCAGATCTTTCTAGCATTAAAACGAGATTTTTATCATGATGACACTCTATAATCACAGAATTCAGGCCACTTCTAATAGACTTGTGATGGAGAGAGGCATCTGCATCTAGAAAGAGGATTGTTGGAACTGAATGTGGATCACAACATAGTATTTTCACCTTTATTGTTGTAGTTTGCTTGCTTTTTTTTTTCTCATTTTTTCCCTTTTTGAGCTGATTTTTCTTGTGTAGCATGAAGAATGTGGAAATATGTATAAAAGAATTGCACATGTTTAACATATATTGGATTACTTGTGTAGGGGAAGGAGGAAAGGAAGGGAAGGAGAAAATTTAGGAGTTTTGCAAAAATGTTGAAAATTATCTTTGCATGTATTTTGAAAAAAGTTATTCAGAAAATTCAGAAAAAGAAGAAAGTGAATTCAATTCAATAAAAATTTTTAGAATATGTACTAGGTATGTTTTAGGCTAGCTGAGACAATTACAGGGCAGAGAAGTAGTGTTGTCAACCAAAGAACACTGATTTAGGAAACCTTAATTCAAATACTGGTATTGCCATTAGCTAATTGTGGGACCTTGCACAAATGACAACTTTTCTGGGTCTAAGATAACTCACGTAAAAAATTAAAGATTTAACTCCTCTTAGATGATTTCTAAAGCTTTAACTCTCAGATTCTGTGAGTCTCCTTCATGATGGAGGTTACATTTAAGTTGGGCCCCAAATGAAAGATGGGACAATATGGTTTCAACAGGAAAAGATGAGTATGTGGGAGTCAAGGTTGTATTGTTATTCTAGACAGAAAGAATAGCATGTAGAAAAAAGGAGGAAAATAATATTTGAAATATAATGTTTTAACATTTGCAAAGCTGGAAGTCCTAAATTCAAAAACTCAAACTGTGTGATCCTAGAAAATCCCTTAAATCTTTCTCAGATTCAGTTCCCAAAGAAACTGACATTAAATGATTTTGTGACTTGATAAAGGTCAAACAACTATTAAATGGCTAAGCTAGGATTCTAGGTCTTCTGTGCCAGGGAGATGCTGGTAAATATTTAATTAGTACTGGGAGTTGGGGGAAGAAAGGGAGAAATGTACACCCAGCACATTTATAAGTTTAATTTATTAAAATTTTCTCCAGAGCTGCTAGATGGTACAGTGGATAGAGCTCTAGCCCTGGAGTCAAGAAGATCTGAGTTCAATTCCAGCAGTAAGAAACTTAACACTTCCTAGCTGTATGACCCAGATAAATCACCAAACAGCAAATGCCTCACCCCCCCAAAAAAATTGAAAAAACCATCCCTTTCTTAAATCTTGACTATGAACAAAACAATAAATGAAGCCCTAATATTTAATTTCTGAGATGCCCAAAAATTTATTAACCAGCTCTTTCAGATTCTAGCTAGCTCCAATAGCAGTCTTACATGTAGGAACTGTCCAGTGATCTCTAGTTTTATCATTCGTTAGGACTTTGATGAGCTGAAGTGAACATTGTTTATTCTCCATTTCTCCCATCCTTATCACCTCACAACAAAGAAACAATCAAGAATTTCTGGTCTCAGCTTATGATTTCATTTGGATATATATATAATTAGTGAGGAAATTTCTTCTGCCAATTAAGTTTCATCCAGGCTGTTACAGAGCATGTGTTAGGGGTTAGCATTTGATCCCAAGTCTTTCTGGCACAGACCAATTTTTTATCTACTACACCATACTCTCACAAGTTTCATAGTATTTTTAACTTTTCAAAGCATTTCCACCTATCTCAGCTCCTTTAACAGAGGAGAAAGAGGCAGAGAAAAATCACAATAGATTAAGAGTTGTAAACACCCTTACAGATAAACTAGCCCAATCTCATCATTTCATAGGAGAAAACATGGCCAGAGAAGATTTTTCTAAGATCTAAAAAAAAAAAAACAGGATTTGAACTCAGATTCCATTTCTCTCAGTTCCACAACTGTTTCTACTACACCGCAATGCCATAAGTTTTATCGTTTCTAAAAATTTAGATAACAGGATAGATAGGATTAGGTTAACAATTATTAACAGATACTAGTGAGAAAAATAATTAGCTCTTTTAGGCTCGCAGAATTAAGTCTTGGCTTCTCTTCCTACTTTACCACTATATTTCTCTGTTCCAATCATTAACCTTGCTATAATTATCCTCCACCTCCAACCAGTCAGGAAATCAGCTCCCTCTTACTTCTCCATTTCCCCGTATTTTTCTTCTCCTACTCAGAACCGCCTAAATTAGGAAGCTCGTTTTTCTTCTTCCACTCCCCCCCTCCCTCTTCTTCCCTCCTCCTCCCCCCCATCCCTCCCCCCCACCCCGCGAAAAGCTTTCATCTAGTGTTGTTGTTGTTGTTTCATGGAAAAAAATACACGACTTCACTTTATTTTAAATACACTCTAAGAAAGCTTTGGGCCAGGGTAGAATCTGCGATTCCTGCCAAAAAGGCAGGTGGCAGCCAAGTCCCTCTCCCTCTCCATCTATCTCCATCACTCCTTGGATGGCGAAGGCGGGGTTTGTGTCCATTTCTTTACCACACAATACAATTCGGTAAGATCGGATCGCCACCCTGCCTCGCCCTCCCTCGCCCCTAACCTCTTGTCTCATTCTTTCACCGCTACCTCTTTCTCCAGGCTGATTCCGCCAATTTGTCTCCCATAAAATTAATTTCAGCCCTTCCTTTTACACCCTAAACCAAACATCCAGGGCCTCAATTCCAGTCCTGCATCCCACTTTCTGAGGAAGGAGCTTGCCTCCGGGGACATGCAAGGTAGAGCAAAGGGGGCCAAAGGTGAAGGGATGAGGGGGGGAAAGGATGGAGGGGGAGTCCTTCTTCAGGGATACTCACCAGTGCGGTTAAGAGGGGGATTCCGGCGACAATCTCTGGGCCTGGCTTAAACAATCACTAGTGCGTCACCCCCTTCCCTCTGTAGCTTTGGCTCCGCCTTCCGCCCCTCCTCTGGGCAGGTGGCTCCACTGCAGCCTCTCCCCCCAAACCTCCCTCCTAGGCTCTCCACCTCCCACCTCTCCCCGGCGCATGGTCCACCCAGGGATGGATAGTGTGCTTAAGCCACGTCACCTTCACCTTTCTCAAGCTTCCCGCAAGGACGAGGACTACTCAAAACTGTCTCATGGCTCTATGAAATCCTTTTAAGTGTGTATACACTTGTAAAGGATGGTTTCTTTCTTTTAATTCCAACTAGATTAATAAATATTAGCATTTAAACAGCGCTTTAAGGATTGTAAGGCGTTTTACATTTATCCCATTTTACTCTGACAACCTTGTGAGCTTATTTTACAGGTGAGGGAACTGAGGCTGGGAAACATTAATATTGTCTAAGGTCACTCAGTCTATCAATAAGTACTTATTTTAGGTGCCAAGCCCTGAGGATATAAAGGCAAAAAATCCCTGCTCTCAGCAGCTCCTATTCTGAGATATGATATATGTATGGCATCATTTTAGTTATTACAATATAAATATTACACATCATACTAAACTTGGGTCACACTAGTTCAAATTCAAACAGATCTTTCTGATTTCAAATCAAGTATTTTATCCACTGTATCACCTTGCTACCCTAAACTTAATGTGATTTTCTGCAGCAGGGATTATATCTTGTTTATATCTCCTCCAGTCTACCATGGTGCACTCTACTAAGTTTCTAATAAACATTTGTTGGATCAAAAAAAAAAAAAAAAATCTCTTCCCTGCTGAAATAAAGAAAATTCTGTGTTATCTTTTTCTCAATCATGCCTTCTTCAATAGTTTGAAGGGAGGTGGCAGGCCATACAGAAATAGCTATGTAAACAGGAGAGAACAGAATGGAATCGTTTAGGGAAAAATGTGTTTGTAAAGATCTTTAAATCTTTGGTGGAAGGAACAAATAATAAAGCTTAGAAGGAATTCAAACCCATTTTTGCTGGGGATTATGGTAAGAGTGCACTAGGTAGAAATGTGGTATTAGAGAAGGGATCCTTTAGGAAAATTAGGTGGATGTACATTTGTAAATCACTGTTTCAAAGGCTAGAAAGCAAGCCCAGGCACCTAAGATAAAGAACCAGCTTCAAAAACTCATGAGTTTTTGACTTATTAAGTCTTAATTTCAGTGCCACAGGTAACTATAACAAAACAATCTAGCTGCAGAACACTTGTCTATGACTTCAGAAAAGCCTGAAAAGACTTACCTGTACTGATGTCGGGTAAAGTGAGCAAAACCAAGATAACATTGTACACAGCAACATGATTATATGGAAATCAACTGTGATGCACTTTGCACTTTTCAACAATGAGATGATTCAAGACAATTCCAAAAAACTTGGAATGGAAAGTGCCATTCACAATTATTAAGAACTATGGAGACTGAATGTGGATCAAAGCATAGTATTTTCACCTTTTTCCCCTCCCCCCCCCCTTTTTTTTAACACATGACATATATGGAGATGTTTAGAAGAGCTGCACATGTTTAACCTATATTGGATTGCTTAATGTCTTGGGGAGGGATGGAAGGAGGAAAGGGAGAAAATTTTGAAACACAAGGTTTTACAAAAGTGGATTTTGAAAAGTATCTTTGCATGTATTTGGAAAAATAAAATACTATTACAATTTTTAAAAAATACTTGCCAATTTGCTTTGGTAGGAGTTCCCCTCGCAGAAGAAATTAACAGATTAAGACCAAAAAGAAAAGTTCAAAAGACTTAAAAAGAGAAAGCATGGGGCAGTGGGCTTCAATCAGTAAAACGGCTGTATTCTGATTAAAAACTGTGATCCAGCTACAGTGGAATAGATGGCATAGATGGCTAGCATAGAAATTGGAAAGATTTAAATTCTCACCTTTGGCACACATTACCTGTGTGTCCTAGGGCAAGTCATAACTTCTATAGAATTATATGAAACTATAAATTGGAGAGAAGATACTGATTCTATAGATAAAGGAAGCTTCCTTATCTGGAACATCCCTGTGTCAGAAATTATAGATCTAGTCTCTATTCTAAAACATGTCTAACAACATTAACTCCTCTACTCAAAAAATCTTCAGCAACTTTCTATTACCACTAGGGAAAAAAATTTCAGCAACTCTTTTGCCATTTAAAAATACCTTTCACAATCTGGTTCCAACATATTCTGGATTTAATTCTCAATATTTCCCCTCACTGTACACTAGTCTTCTTGTTTTACCCTCTAAAAAACATCTTATATTTTATCTCTGAAAAATTTATTGTTTCAATTTTCCAGGACATTATTGGGATTCAAGGGGAACCCTAAAATGTTGTGGTTCTAGACCAGTCTTGAGAGGTGTCTCAAAAGAATTTGCAGGCCCAGGCCCAGACCCATCTCCAAGTCAAGGGGCAAAGTAAAGACCCAAGAGAAAGAAGGTAAAATTTATAGGAAAAGAGAGAAATCAGGTGCTTCATGTCACTGATATGATTTTATAGCTTAGGGGTGGAGTTGAGGAGTGGTCATTGCTAACTTTTTGAGTAGATGCAGTACCCCTAGTTCTCTGGTCAGAGCTGGGAGTGGGGAGGGGAGAAAAAAGAGGATCACTAAATCAAGTGGTGGGGACTCAATTTTGCTCTGCAACTGAATTAACTTTAAAGCATGCCATTATTGTTGCTCCTTAGTTTCAGAAACACCATTAACTGATTGTTATCTGATAGCCAGCAATATTTGTGGGCTCAGCATCCTGGTCATAAACACTAAACTGGAACCAGGTAGCCTTGGGTTTATTGTTACAGCTTTCCTAAAGCTGCACCACATCATTATTTTAATATCTATGCTAAATAAATAACATCTAAACACAATCATTATAAGCCTTTATCTTTTTTTTGCTAAGGCAATTGGGGTTAAGTAATTTGCCTAGGGTCACACAGCTAGGACATGTTAAGTGTCTGAGGCCAGATTTGAACTCTGGACCTCCTGACTTCAGGGCTGGTGCTCTATCCACTGCTGCCCCTTATAAGCCTTCATCTTAAGTTGAATGTATATTAATGCTTCAATTATATCAAAATCCAAATTATTTGCATACAGAAACCCAAGATCAAAGTTGCTTCAAATTTTACTCTTCCTCCTTAAATACTTTTTAATTACAAATAGGACAAGACAACAGATACAAACATGTTTGTGCAAATTAACTTTAAACAAACAGTATGGCTTAAAAATCATCAATTATTTCTGCATCATAATCATAGTACATTGATTGGTCTGATTTAAACACCACAATATAACTCAGAATGACTCAAACATGTTATAAAATGCCATGCAAATGCACAGAATACATTTGTTCTAAGTATATGTGATGTTGAAACATTTTTAATTAACAAAAGTTTTAAGAATGCTATACCAATAATAAAGGTATAAAATTAAACGTTCCACAAAGATTCTGAACATTAATATTATATAAAGAAATAAGACAAAAATAAAGTTAATTTATTTACTTAACATATCTACCCTTTTTCTTTGTAGAAATTTTATCTAAATAGGTAATGACCTAGTCTTCATTTCAAAGCCATTTTAAAAAATTGTCTTAAAAACAAGATCCTGATTCATAAATCTGTTTTTAAAAAGTTAAATCAGGACAGTGAAATTTGTACATGCATAAAAACCCCAAGTTGTCACTGAAATTTTAAAATTTCCAAAAAAATCTAATAAACCATCAACCTGAGTTACAAACTAGCATGGCTATATGCTACAATTCAAACACCAGAACCTTAATCCTATATACATTACTAAATCAAGAAAAAAATGTTTTATAATTACAGTTCCAAAGGTTTAGTTGTTGGCAGTAGCTGAACCTTTGCTATTGGATTCTTTGGAGAACCTTTATACCAAACCCTTTCTCTTCCTGATGGTTTTCTGATAACATTATCTTGTGTATTAACAGATTTTAAAGATTCATGATTAGTTAGGTCATCTAAAACTGACTTGATCTGGCTACCACGTATCACATTCTGTTTGGAAATTCTTGTAGGTCTCAGAGAAGTATTCCATGAATCTGTATGTCGTTTCACTTTTGAGCAAGGTTTAGAAGATAACTCTATACCTGATTTGGAAGTCAGCTCTGAGCTTGACTGGTTACATGGCATAGCCTTTTGTTCTTGCTTATGATCTGAATGAAAAAGAGCAGTTGAATTGTTTGACATGTTCTCTATATAAGAAAGATCACTATCACAGCTCATGGATTTAACCAATGGGGAAGACATCTCTCTAAAACTGGCCAACCTCCCAGATTGTCTATGCATTTCTATTAAAGAATTTATCCTTCTGACAGACTGACGAACAGGAGTACGCTGAAATTTCAGAGGTGACTTAACTTTGCTTTCAGTGCTCGAATCATTTAATGACAGCTTATTAAACCAATGTATGTGATCTGAAACCTTTCCATGATCAGTTATCTGAACATTCTGCATAAGAGTTTTATCACAAGTTTGTACCAATGGCTGCTGCTGCTGAAAAGTTCTTCTGTTCCTAGGCTCTAGTAATTTTGATGTATGACAAGCAATTTGTTGTGATGATTTAGCGACAACTTCCTCAGAATTTGAGCAACTCAATTCATTTTCTTCAATTTTAGTCTCTTCAGTTGCAATAATTTCTTTGTCCCTGAGGAGTTCTTGTATTGTTTGGTCATTCCTAGGAAATTCTTGCTTATTTAAATAGTCCTTGGGCATATTTAAATGAATATTCTCATCTGACTTAATTGTTTTCTGAATTGCATGACATTCCATAGTTGTATCTTCTGCCAAATTTTGAATTTGATTTACTGAGAAGTTTTGCTCTGAAACAATGGAATCTTTTTTATTCATATGATTTTCATCATGCTTTTCCTTAGATAATATTGTCTTTTCATGATCATCTTTAGCCTCAAATAGATTCTTATGTGGACTAAATTCTAAATTAGGTACTTCATTTAATTTTTCTTTCTTTGAATCAAATTCTGATGGAGGATTGTCACTTATCAAAGCATTAAGGTTACTTCCAGATTCAGAAAATGCTTTCTGAATTTTCACTAAAGTTTCTGTGGTTAAATTATTTTCATCTCCACTAAGAGAGTTTCCAGTTAGGCTGTTTTCAAGCTTATCATTTACATTAATATCTGGGAATTCACAAGGAAATTCAGGCGGTATTTCAACCCTAAGAACAGGTTTGGAAGGATTGCTTTCCTTGTTCAAAGTTTCCAGAAGAAGTGATATGTCATTTGTCCTAATTTCTTGAAAATTGGTATCATTAGGTCCAGTCCAAGACATTCGATAATTTACATCATCTGTTTGTTCTGGAGTCAACAAATTTTCCTCAGATTTGCTGATTCGCTTTGACCCTAAAAATGGAATAGTTCAGAAATTAAATACATATACCTTAATTTATGAGACACCAAAGTTATCAGCAGTTCACTTTTTCCCAAAGCTTCTACATTAAAATAGTTGAATCCAGTATTGTACACAGAAATATTGTTAAAATGAGAAAGTTGAATACCATTTTATCAGACAAATTGTCAAATATTCATAAAAAAAAATCACTAGGACAAATATTTTGCATGAATATTAGAATCAATGCCAATGTAATTACAAATTATCTTTTCCTTTGTAATATTTTTCCAGGTTTTTTGGTTTTTTTTTTTAGTAAATTATAAAAATGTTCGGTATACCTTTCTTTGTTAATCTTTCATCAACATCAGGGCTGAAAAGCAGTCCAGTTTTTACAGATTCAATCCTGTTTTTAAAATCTTGTTGATTTGCAAGTCTTCGTCCAACATGTTCATATCTATTCAAACCAGAACATCTGTTCTTTTGAGAAAAACAAATTTTAAAAGCTTAAGTTATGAAATTAATTAATCAATGACAAATTATAAGGTAAAGTGAAACAATGGTTTCAGAAAAATGGGTTGATGATTTAGACATCAAGACATAGTAAATGCAAATTAGAACAAAGGATCTTTTCTAGCTCTGTGGAGAAAGAAGGAATTTACAGCCAGAGAACTACAGTATAGTATGAAAAGCAAAATGGATAATTTTAATTATATTAAGGGATCTGATAAGTCTCCTTTATAAAAGAGAGAGAACTGATCCAAATTTATAATACAAGCCATTCTCCAATTGACAAAGGATATGAATTGGTCAAAGGATATGAATGGACAATTTTCAGATGAAGAAATTAAAACCATTTCTAGTCATATGAAAAAAACCGCTCTAAATCACTACTGATCACAGAAATGCAAATTAAGACAATTCTGAAGTACCACTACATATCTCTCAGAACGGCTTAGATAACAGCAAAAGATAAATGATCATATTGGATGGAATGTGGAAAAACTAGGACACTAATGCATTACTGGTGAAATTATAATCTGATCCAGCCATTTTGATGAACAAAAATGAACTATGCCCAAAAGGCTATAAAATTATGCATACCCTTTGATCTAGCAGTGTTACTACTGGGTCGGTATTCCAAAGAGATCATAAAAGAGTACATACGTACAAAAATGTTTGTAGCAGCTTTTTTACAATAGCAAGAAAATGGAAATTTAGTGGATGTCCCTCACTTGAGGAATCACTGAATAAGTTTTAGTATATGAATGTGATGGAATATTATTGTTCTATAAAAAATGATGAGAAAACTGATTTCAGAAAAGTCTGGGAAGACTTACATGAACTGATGCTGACTGAAGTGAGCAGAAACAAGAGGACATTGTACACAGCAATAAGATTATGTGATGATCAGTTGTGATGGACTTGGCTATTTTCAACAATGCAGTGATTCAAGGTAATTCCAATAGACTTGGGATGGAAAATGCTATTCTGCATCCAGAGAGAGAACTAAGGAGACTAAATATGGATGAAAGTATAATATTTTCACCTTTTTTTGTCCAACTTTTTTCTTTCTTATGGTTTTTCCCTTTTGATCTGGTTTTTCTTGCCCATGACAAATATGGAAATATATTTTTTAAAACTGGATATATTTAACCTGTATCAGATTACTTGCTGTCTTGGGGAAGGGAGAGCTAAGGGAGGGAGAGAGAACAATTTGGAAGACAAAGTCTTCCAAAAATGAATGCTGAAAACTATCTTTACAGGAATTTGGAAAAATAAAATATCAAAAAGTGTTTTTAGAAAAAGAATATGACTGAGAATAATTGTATGAAGAATTGCTTCAAATCACTAATAGTAAGAAAAAAAAGTCACTAATAGTGACTCACTAATAGTAAGAAAAAAAAATTTCATTTTATGTCTAGAAAAATTAATGTAAACATTGGTAAGTCAAAATTGGAAGAGTTGTGGAAAAACAAGCATATTAAAGCTATCAGGAAAGGATACAAAACCATGTTCTTTGTGTAGCAAAGAAGTAGAAACAAGGAATGCCAAAAAATATCTATATAGTGTGAGTGGCAGAGAAGCACATAAATGAGGCATATATTTTCAGATATGGCCACCATTTTGATTTATTTTGTTTGATCATGCAAGGCAGGGCATTTTTTTTTGAGACACCAAAGTTATCAGTTCACTTTTTCCCAAAGCTTCTACATTAAAATAGTTGAATCCAGTATTGTACACAGAAATATTGTTAAAATGAGAAAGTTGAATACCATTTCTGAATACAGAAATTTTTTCATTCTATTTTTGAACAGGGATAAGGAAGAGATACCCTGCTTCCCCCCACATATATATGTACATATGTATACATGCATATTAAGTATTATGTGTGTATATACATATATTGAAGCAAAGATCAGTGAAACATTAAAAAATATGCAAGAGATCAAAACCAGAAATTCAGAAGGGACAGAACAGTTGTTACTATCATGTTAAGTTTAACATTTACTTAAAAAAAAAAAAAAAACACTTGCAATAGTTTATAGTTTTATGTACCATCTTCATTTTTGTTCTTTGTATATTGAAATGTTTGTTTAAATTCATAAAAAAAAATTTTTAAATTAAAAAACAGGCCAATACTATATTGTTATGGAAGCTGTTACATCCATTTTGAAAAGAAGCAATTTAGAAACAGTTTAAATGACTAAAATGTCCATATTTTCTATCCTAGAGATGCCAGGGATATATCCCAAATAAGTCAAAGACAAAAAAAGGTCCCAAATATACAAACATATTAGTCTGAGCACTTTTTGTAGTACAAAAGAATTGAAAACAAAACAGATACCCCATCAACTAGGAAGTGCATAAGCAAATACAAGAATATAATGGAATAGTGGCATAATCATGGTAAAAAAAATTGTTAGTATAAAGGATACAGAGAAATATGAAGCTTTATATGAAATAATGGCAAAGTAGACAGAACAAAAAATGTTATACATGATAACAACAATGAACAACAAAACAAAATAAAGAAAACTGAATTTGGCAAAATTGTAATGACCAAAGAAAGATGTGAAAAAATGCATCTCTTTCCCTCTTTTTTTTAGATATTGAAGACTATGTACATAGGATACCATATACAATGTCAGACGTTGCTGGTGTGTGTTTGGCTGAAATAGTTTCTTATTGTGTTATTCAGGACAGTACCAAAAAAGAAGGTAAGGGATATACTGGAAAATAAAAAGCAAATAAAATAAAAATGCTCAAAACTTTAAAAATGAACTATGAATTCTTTAAAACACCTTGGACATAAAGTGCAAATTTTACTTATGGATTACAAAACATTTGTGTATTTTTAATGGCATTAAATGGTATTTGTGGCTGATTTGTTGCTTTCTTCATTTGTTTTTAATTGAGGCAATTGGGGATAAGTGGAGTGTCAAGTATCTGAAGTCATATTTAAACATAGGTTCTCCTGACTTCAAGATAGGTGCTCAATTCACATTGCCACCTTGCTGCTGCATTTTGTTTGTTTTTTCAAATTAGTCAACTAAAATTTTATTCAAGATGAATGAATAAGGGGATGAAAGATACTTACTACATCTCTGCTACTTTTCTTCAGGCTAAACTTGAGGCGGAGAGATCTTCGGACCTTTTCCTTACGACTTATCTTAGGGGAAAAGCAACCAGCCTTTCCTGACTCTACCCTAAAAAAATATTTTTTGGAGAATGAAGAAAAAAAGCAAATTTTGAAAACAAAATGATCCAAGTTGCATATATTGCCAACAATATTCTTTTTGGGAGATTAAAATTTAAAACAAAATTCCATAATAGGTTTTAGTGCTCATCTCCTAAAAGAATAAAAATACCAGCTACTTAATCGAGAAGTCCTAGCTATGTGATACCTTTGACAAATCATAGCTTGATGCCAATTTCCTCATCTTTTATAATGAGGATTTGGACCAGATGGTTTCTAGGGTTTAAACTGGATCTACACAATTTATAAGTAATGAGAATATGAAAACTTTGTGTAGCAAATTAATGTGCTTCTGATACGAACTATTCAGTTCTTCAAACTTGGGAAAAAATATTTTAAAATTACAAATAAGACATTTAAGATTATAAACTACAGGACAAAAGAGACAAGATTTTAATTAAGCAGAAGTGGTTTTTAAATCGAAAATCTTTGATTTGGGAGGGGGAAGGAAAAATGTTCTTGATTAGTAAGAGCATATTGAAAGGGAAATTTTCAAAATGTTTTGAATAATAAAACATTTTATATTATATTAGTTTGTCAAAACTAATAGTTATGTTAGTTTGTCAAAACAATAAGTAAAAGTAAACTATCAAATTCATTTAAACTAAGTTTTATTGGATAAGTTAACTACTGAAGCAACTTACCTGCATACTTTTTTGCTTGCAATTCTTTTACTTCGCCTCTGAACACCTGTATTGAACAGATGATTACCACTGATGGCTATAGGGGAGATGGAACTCTGGGAAGATGCACCAGGACTTTCTTCAAATTGAACTGTAAAAGTAGCATGACATATAACTTTGTGATTTTTTTTTAAAATCAGAAAACATAATACTAATTTTTCAATATCAAAATATTTTTAAGCTTTGGCTCAATAAAGATTTTCCTTTTACATAAAAAACTAGTTAATTTATTATCCTTAAACTTTAGGAGGATCAAGAATATATTTGTTTGAAATTCTGCTAATAACATATGGAATAAGTCACATATAAAAATTTTGACTTAATATACCCAGGGGAGAATATCACATTCTGTTGGTTTAGAAGATCATGGTAATAAACCAGTTGGATCTTCCTATATTTTTTCTCTTTGGTTTAAATTCAGTCTCTAGATCCTCTTCTGATCTGAGTGCCACTTTCAGTTTCCTTTGCTGAAACATGTCCTACTTCTAATCATGTAAATTCTCCAAGTCTCTGCCCTAGGTTCTTCTATTGCTGTCTTTCAATTTTTCTCTATTTAAACATCTACCACAGTTCAACTGTCCCTCATTTTTTCCTGAAATATTAAAATAGCCTAATCATACTCCTAGCTTTTTTCCTCTTTCCAATGCAGCCTCCAAAATTATCTTCCTATAACACATGTCACTCCCTTAACAAGTTTTAGTACCTTTGGGGAAAAAAATATAAAATTCTCAGCATGATATTTAAAGTTTTTCACAATCTACCTTTATAGATATTTCCTAATACTCTCCTCCTTCAAGAAATCTGTATTTCACTGTCCCATTTGTTGTCCTAGAACTTGGTAACCCATTTCTGGCCTCCAACCCTTTGAGTGAAATGCATTCCCTCCTTATTTTGGCTTCTTACATATCTACCTTCTTTCAAGAATCGGGTGAGGAGATATTCCTATGGGAAAGCTATTCATAATCCTCCTGGTTGTTACTGCTTTCTCTCCCTCACCAAGTTACCTCATATTTTATTTGTTTACTTACTTATCTTCCTTGGTAGAGGTTAAATTCCCCAAAGGTAGAGACTTTTACATTTTAGTCTTTGAAAAGTCAGTGTCATAAAACTGAAGAATATATGGTAGTATGTAAGGTATAAGAAGATTGGAAAGAGGCAAAATATTGGTATGATGGAATGTGGGAACTCGGTGGGAACCGAGTGATTCCCAACACCGCATTTTCATTCTTTTTGTTGCTGTTTGCTTGCATTTTATTTTCTCTTTTTTTTCCTGTTTGATTTGATGTTTCTTATGCCCAAGATAATTGTATAAATATGTATGCATATATTGGATTTAATATATATTTTTGCCATGTTGAACATATACTGGATTATTTGCAATCTAGGAGAAGGGGAATTGGAACACAAGGTTTTGCAAGGGTTAATGTTGAAAAATTATCTATGCATATATTTTGAAAATAAAAAGCTTTAATTTAAAAAAAAAGGGGGGAAGAGCAGTATTGGTCAAATGAAAAAGGAGGTAAAAAGGAAGTACATGAAAGTTCTCAAAAAAATAATTCCTTAAAAATCAAAAATGGAAACTAATGAATCTATGAGATAGTAAGAAACAATAAAACAAAATCAAAAGAAGGAAAAAATATAAGAAATTATGAACTATGTCTTTGGAAAAATAACTGACCTAAAAAATAGATCAAAATGAAATCACTTAAGAATTACTGAACTTCCTGAAAACCATTTTCAAAAATAGAGCCTGGACATCGTTTTTCAAGAAATTACCCAGGAAATTTGCCTTGATATTTCATAACTAGAGGATAAAATAGAAATTCAAAGAATCCACTGAAAAAAGATCCCCAAATGAAAATTCCCAGGAGTACTACTGTCAAATTCCAGAGCTTCCAGGTCAAGAAGAAAATATTACAAGCAGCCAGAAACAAACAATTCAAATATTTTGGAATCTTAGTCAGGACCACACAAAATTTAGCAGCTTCTACATTAAAGGATCAGAAGACTTACAATATTATACTACTACTTCCTGAAACAACCCATTCTATTTTTGGGTGGCTCTAAGGAAAATTCAATTCAAGTCAATAAATATTAAGTGACTATTCAGAAAGCAGTTAGGTGGCACAGTGGGATGAGCACTGGGGTTGGAATCAGGAAGACACATCTTCAAGTTCAAATATGAACTTAATTAGTCACTTAACCTTGTTTGTCTCAGTTTCCTCACCTGTAAAATGAGCTGGAGAAGGAATAGCAAGCTATTCCAGTATCTTTGCCAAGAAAACCCCAAATGGTGTCTAAGAAGAGTCTGACACAACTGAAATGACTCAACTACTATGTGAAAGTTACTAGGCATATAATATCATGTCCTCAAGGAATTTATATTCTACTGTGAGAAATCAATATACACAAATAAATAATATTTTAGCAGTGGAAGGGGAATTAGGAAAAGTTATCTAGAATACTGGAGCTATGCTCCAAAGGAAGACAGGGACTCTAAAAAGAAGAGTCAAGGAGGGAATGTATTCCCTAATGAGACACCTTTTTCAAAGGCATGAGTTGGAAGACAAAATGTTATTATATATAATAGGAATGATTAGGTCACTTTGATTGGAACAGAGAAAGTATAAAGGGGAATAATGGAAATAAAACTGGTAGGTTCCAGAGAACATGAAAAAAGACACTATCAGTACTAGAGATGGTGACAAGAAAGATACTATCTTCTGAGGAGAACTAAGTTTATGTTATTGCAAAATTTTTAAAATAAAAAATAAAAATTGAGAAACAGGAATTAAAGAAAATAATGTGGGATCTTTAAAATACAAAGGAATAACTGAGCAAAAAAGGATTATGGGACAGTAAGACTAATATTTTCCCCCTTTGGACTAAATCACAGGAATGATGGAAGTAAAAGCTCAGAATTATCCATAACAGAAAAAAAAAATGACTATTTGATAAATATTCCTACCCTCTAGTGTTCTCTTCATTGCTTCTGCCTCCCAGACAGGCAAAGAATCTCACACTTCTGGCAGCAATGAAAGAATAATCTAGCTACTAGGCTAAATTCATGCTTTAAACTCATCTTGAATTTTCATCCCCAAATCCTAGCTATCATCCAGTGTGTTAGCTATTCCTCCCAGCTTTGTGCCATCTGTGCTTTGATAAATAGATACACATTCATTTATCCAACAAGCATTATTATATTTTAGTTATAGTCACAGATTCAAGATAGGGATATAAAAATACTACAGTCCTTATCTTCAAGGTTTACAATTTTATAAAAAAGTTACATTCAATTATTTGCTGAATGACTGAAACAATTCACTGGTAGATAAATGAGGTATTACTGGATACATGTCTAACCTTATAATAAAAGTTCTTTGTCTTACCTGATGCAGGTGTTGAAACACTACTGAAGAAACTACTTGGTAACAACTCAAAGTTTAAACTGGCCTTGATGGATTTCCGTTTTTTGCTTGAAAAGCCATGTGAAGAATCTATTGGTAGTTTTCGTTTTATCTTAGGTGTAAGAATCACTGGTGTCACTGATGACAAAGCTGTAATTTAAAAAGTTATGTCTTTTTTCTTCAAGAACAAAGAATCTAAACACCTTAGCATTTAAATCTTTCTGGAAAAAAGGATATTCATTTTTTGAAGTAGATAAGACTAAGGGTCAAATAAATATTACAAAGTAAATGAAGGCTATACAATAGTTTAAAGATGAAAATAAGTTGTAAATATTCACAAAAATCTGGTAAGCAGTACCTTGAAGGTCAATCAACTGGTGAAGTAAGATACTGCATATTATACAAACAAGCATATTATGTAAAACAGTTGCACTCAAAAGTTGAGCCAAAAATTTATTGAAAAATTATTTTGAACTTGAACTTTATGAACAACTCTTCTGAAGTTATACCTATTCTGTTGTATTTTCCAAACTAAATTGCACAAGAAATGAAACATGAACTAGTTCAACTTCCTGGTATAGAATAAATTATAAAAATGAGTACATACATTTTATTTGTAAGAATGTGAAATCCAAAGTTTAGTAGGCAACCCACATGAGCTATGTTATATATTTAGCAGTATGTGGTTATGAAGAGACAGAAAACTATTTAAAACAGATTAAATTATGAACAAGACCTTATTTTGTAACCTCAGAACTTCTATTACAATAGGATCAGATCACTTAGCAGCACTGAGACTTATACATAAGTGTCTAAATGAGGGGATTTTCTATATAAGGGGCTCTGGAATTGTGGCCTCACACGAAATTCTTGGATAGAACCAGGGATTCATGAACTTGAATAGGAAAATTACATTACATCTTTATTTCAATATCATTGGTATCCTTTGTAATCCCATGTATTTCATTAATGTTTTTTAAACAAATATTGGGACCTGTATGTGCACGAATGTTTGTGGCAGCCCTTTTTGTAGTGGCTAGAAACTGGAAACTGAATGGATGTCCATCAGTTGGAGAATGGCTGAATAAATTGTGGTATATGAAAATTATGGAATATTACTGTTCTGTAAGAAATGACCAACGGGATGATTTCAGAAAGGCCTGGAGAGTCTTACACGAACTGATGCTGAGTGAAATGAGAAGGACCAGGAGATCATTATATACTTCAACAACAATACTAGATGATGACCAGTTCTGATGGATCAGGCCATCCTCAGCAACGAGATCAACCAAATCATTTCTAATGGAGCAGTAATGAACTGAACTAGCTATGCCCAGAAAAAGAACTCTGGGAGATGACTAAAAACCATTACATTGAATTCCCAATCCCTATATTTATGCACACCTGCATTTTTGATTTCCTTCACAAGCTAATTGTACAATAATTCAGAGGTCTGATTCTTTTTGTACAGCAAAATAATGTTTTGGTCATGTATACTTATTGTGTATCTAAGTTATATTTTAATATATTTAACATCTACTGGTCATCCTGCCATCTAGGGGAGGGGGTGGGGGGGGTAAGAGGTGAAAAATTGGAACAAGAGGTTTGGCAATTGTTAATGCTGTAAAGTTACCCATGTATATATCCAGTAAATAAAAGGCTATTAAATAAAAACAAAACAAAACAAAACAAAACAAAACAAAACAAAATATTGGAATAAGTATATACCTATATATGTAGATATAAATTTTACCAAACTACCAATAGGGTCCAGATTAAAACTCCTCCCATGTGCAGTATCCCCACTACTTTATTTGGCATTATGCTGACAATATTTTCCTTACTATTAAAAAAACCAAATAAATTGTCAGAGAACAAAATTAAAAACATTACAAAAGCTTCTTTCTATTACTATTACATAGAATACTTACCAATTTTCTCTTGCTGAGGTGTAGTAGAAGGTGTTTTATTTGATTTAAGCTTATTCAATGCTCCACTAACAAAATCTGAAATGCAGGACACATAGAAGCAATCATGATTTGCTCTATTAATATGCAATTAATATTTATGTCTTAATAAAAAAACAAATTGCATCAGCATATAAATTTTAACTAGGTCATAAGAAAAGTAGACAACTGATACCAAGCAATAATGAAATGCAAAGAAATTTTGCATGTTTCAAAAGATAATAAGACAGGCTATATTTCAATTAGAATAAAGTTGATTTATGAGTGTTTCTCAGTAGGAAAAAAAAATCAGAAAGGTACTCTTCTGGAAAAATGCTAGTTGATAACTAAATGAAACTGGTGACAAAGGTGTGAATTTTCTGAAACAAGATTTTGGAGTTTTAAAGTGAAACAATGTATTTTAAGGTCAGACACTATTAATAATTCACATTTATGTAGCATTTTAAAGTTTTAGTGTTTTCCTCATAACTCTGCTTATTGAGAGACGCAACATATTTTAAAATTTGTTTAAAATAATCAGTAAATGTTGATTTGCAAAGTAAATTTTCCTGGATTCGTTTCCAAATAATCTACCCTTTGAAGAGGTATAAAGTACTAAAGAAACCAGGCCACTCTGGTGATAAAGGACAAATTCTACTTTAAAAAACCAAAAGTAAAAACAATTCTCATTCTGCTTAAACTGAGGAGTAGAGATAAGTTGATTTGATAGGTATCCATAAATTTTTAACTAGAAAAATGAAATCATTCTAAAATATTAAACATTTCTTACCTATAAGCTAACTTAAGGACATTAGACATTTTGTTGCTAAATAATTTTAGAGCAGTTAACTCTAAGGAAGATATAGAACAATTATTTTTGCCAGACAAACTTATTAAAATGAAATAGACAAGACTATTGCAACCAGGGAGAAGGCTCTCCCTCTTTAATTCTAACACACAAGAGGAGTTCATTCATGACCCCCATTTGGGTTGCTTTAATACTTCATTTCTATGGCTTTAAAGAGCATAGTTTCAATCTGGGCTTAAGAGTATACCTAATGATCAACAAGAAACTACTGAGCATGATATTCTCCCCTTCAATATATGTATGTATGTATGTATGTATGTATATATATATATATATATATATATATATATATATATATAATAGTTTAAAGTACAACGACTATTTTAATAGTGTCTAGAGATCTCATATAAATTGTATATAAGCAATTGGCATTGTAAAATAAAGCAATTTACATTTAGAAGACCTGTATTCAAATATTGGAGTATGCTAACAGGTAGTTTCTGGCTTCACTGTTTATTCAGTGACAATATTGACATGTTAATTATATGTAAACAAGTCAACATTTATATCTTATCTCACAATGTTGTCTAGAATGAAATAATACAATCCACATAACCACTAAAGGAGATTTGTGTCATACTATTTGCCAGTATTACTTTTTTTGATTCAGGATATTATTTAAAATACTAAATAACCCAGATGTTACCAAAGATTAAATTCTGGCTTATCTGAAATTAACCAGTTAGGCAGGGGACAAGAAGAAGAGGGATGCCAATCTCTTGAAAACAATATTTCATTGCTTCTGAGCAAGTAACAAAATACCTAAAACTACTTAACCAGAACAAAACATAAAAGCGTAGCCTTTGCTAAAACAATAGATCTGAGAGAGATGGCACTATTAAGTGAACAATATGAAGGGAAAACTTGGTCTTGTTGATGGTTGATACAAACTCCCTGGGCCTTCAAGGGATGTCACCCCATGATCATATTCATGAACAGATCTGGCATAAACTCAGAATGTAGAAGATTTAAGCTTCCTCCTAGAAAAACTGAGGGTAAATTTATGAAACTGAATACTTAAGCTAGAGTTATGAATATTCAGGAAATGCTAGGATACAATCTAACAGGAAAGTGACCTTGTACTGATAAGTTTGGGTTGCAATGGCTGGGTGTAAATATATAATATCTTTTGACACAGAGTGGGGTATAAAAAACTAAAAGGACATAGGGCACTCCTCCTTTTCCTCCCCAGTAACCTAAGCAGGATATATCTGTCACGCTGCATTTCCCCAACTCCAGGGGTAACTGAAAAAAAGAAAAAAATGGAAAAAGATAGCCAAAATTAGGCAAAAGGACAATAGGCCTTTATAGTAAAGTTGAAAAAAGAACAAAATCAATCTTCATACAATTGTATAATCCATAGGTAAAAGGAATCTTAGAAGTAACTTGAAGATATCTTTATCGGTCCTGGAGACAATGTAGAGCTCCTCTTGCTGCCCCAAGGAAAGAAGGTATATAGGTACATAGAAAGGAGGGAAAAACAAAATGATTCAGCTCACTTAATTATGCTATTTTTCTTCTTGTTTGTCATTCAGTTTTTTATCCATGTGCTTATCTGCTCTTTCTGCATTTAATTCAACAAACACATATTAAGCACTCATCACATACCATGCATATAAATCATGTAGATTTTTAGGGTTGACCTTTAACTCTGGCATTTTGACATATATAATCGTGCTATCTTTAAAAATAGAAAGAAGCTGTGTTTAAATTTTTATGTTTGTGTTGTTAAATATTATTTCCATTATACCATTACACTGATCAAACCTTCAAATTGAAGCACATTACTTACATTAGAAAATCTAAGATTAGCATTAAATTCTCCAAGATCTTCTTGTCTAATTTTATTCCTTATTGCTCTTCCACTTAAACCTTCATTTAAAGTAAGTTTTCTCATTGTTTCATAAATATAACATGCTCACCCACACTGGAATTTCTTCATCCAAACTAATTATTACTCATTTTTGAATATCTATATAAAATTCCAATGAATCTTTCCTAACTACTTCAAGTTTATGACACTTTGTAGCTATGCTAGTCATTTAACATAATCTTATATTTTTCATATTAACATTTATAACTTTTTATAACTAGAATTCTGTAGACCCAAGTTCTATCTTTATGACATCTTGGGCAAGTCACTTAACCTATATGGAGCAGTCTCCCCATCAGTAAAATAAGGAGTCTAGAATAGGTCCCATTTCTACCTCAATTCTTTAATTTTATGAGTCTATATCTTATCTATCCAACTAAATTGTATATAAAGAGGGGTAATAATCTTATATTTCTTTACATCTCCCACAGCCCTTAACATACATAAAACAAATTTCTGTTGGAATACATTTTAGATAATAAAAACTTCCATGTTTAGGTCCAAAATTATAATACTCACCACCTACACTCTGTCTTCTCTTTCTCTTATGTTCAACAGGAGATTCATATTCACCTTCTTCATAGCCCTCAAGTGATGGAGTACAACTGGGGCCATCAATACCCAACATGACTGGTATCTTTTCTAAGATAAACTCTGGCACACGCCCTAAAGGACAGCATTGACAGCATTAACAACATTGTAATGTGTTACTTTCAAAATAAAGATATTATACACTGAACTTGTCATAGAACAGCAACATAAATCTTTTAAGATTCAGACTAGAAGGAACTTTCACAAGTCATCTGATTTGCCCATTTCATTTTATGGATGATAAAATTGAGAGAGTGGTTAAAGGTCATGTAAGGAGCAAGCAAAAGAGGTGGGAGCTCTCTGAGCCTAAATCCTCTCAGTCCAGTGCTTTTTTCTTCTATTATCATGCTGCCTCACAAGTTTCAGTGCTCACTTAGAAGAAGCTGGCAAACAAAACAAAATCCATATTTAAGACATTTCACCTCTTCTTACCAATATCAGCTGCGTGATCAATCAGGGTCTTTACCACTGCAGCATGCAGGCGAAGCTTTTTTTCTGTATTGACTGACATTTTTTCATGTCCATCACTTGATTGTAAAAGGTTTGGAGCAAATATTACTGCAAGATTACTACTATCCATCTTATTCTCACTGGCCCTTAAAAAAAAAAAAAAGTTTTATTAAATGTAGCCAAAATTTAAAGAGACAATTTCAATAATCTAATAGGTATATTTGTAGAGATCCTTACTTTATTGGCTATGTGTAAGGAAAAATACTAAATCTTTTCAGAAATTAACCAAGAAATACGAAATTTAAAATCTTCTAAATAGCCAAAATAATTTATAAAGTGCATACATATAAAACTAATATTTTTTTGATAACCAAGCTTCTCAAAATCCTTATTCAGTGCTTCCTCTTATTTAACACATAATTGTAACAAATTGCATTTGGTTTCAACATTTACTGTTCTTTATACAGCCAAACAGAAAGAGTGAGAAGAGCTACTATACATAACACAAAAATAACGGTAAGAAGTGACAAATAATAGCAAAGAATGAAATAGAAAAATCATTAAAATTGCCTTGCACCAACAGGTCCCTGGGGATCACTATATTATGGCATAGCAATATTGATATTCAAACTGATAGTGAAAAATTATATTCCATTTCAGAAGATAAGGACACATATAAATTTTAGGAAATATTTCCATCCCAAATAGTTGAAATAAAAAGGGTTGGGTATTTAAAATTATAAATGATTAGCTATTTAGAACAAATTCCTAAAAATTCCCCATAGCTAAAATTTTTCTCTACTTGATCTTTACTTACCTAAGAGAAACATTCCTGAGAAAGTTAAAGAAGTATCTTAATATATAAATTATACTATCAGACATAAGACAAGAGAGCAACATTGTAGCAGTATCCTTCTCCTCTGTTTCCAACTGTTGAGCTTTGACAAGAGCTTCGTGCAAATCAACAGGAAGAATGGGTTCTGGCAGCTCCCTAAAAAATTGCTTTAGAAGTCCTGCAATATCACACGGAGGTGCAGAAGACAGACAGCTTTCACCATGATCCAATTTGCTCTGAAATAAATTTCAAGTTTTTAGTTTCCTTTGGATTTAAGATCTCATTTTGATCAAAATCTCTGAAAAGAAGTTTTTCTTAGTAAATTTAATCTTTTATTTATTTGCTTCTGGTCACATATTACAAAACACAAAAGACCTAACAATCAAAAATATTTAGTCTCTTTAGGCTATAAGCACTTTCCTCAGAGGAGATAGCCTGTCAAATATCTCTCTGCTGGTCACTCACGCACACTGATATATTACTGAGCTTGGAAATCAGAAGATGTTTCTCTACGTGCAATGTGCTTCACCAACAATTCCTTAGCAATCATTGAATAAATCACATGGATTGTAATGTTAGAGAGAATTCACATGCTAGAAAATCAGACCTTTTGTACATTCATTTATGTTATAACGTCTTAACTGAGACTTTAACAACAAAACCAGAACTAGACAACAGTGAAAAGAAAAAAAAAATTTAGTAAAGGAATATGCTTACCTTCAGTGCTTTCAGACGGATAACAGAACCAGATTTCCTAAAAAGTCCCTCAATATGAACATGTTCTTCTAAAGATGTGCAAGCATCAACGAGAAAACTGACAAAGAAAGATCTTATCAATACATGATCTTACAAAATCACACCATGCTAATATGATTGTCAAAGTACTGATATACTGTGAAATTCCTATTCTGACACTTGACTTATGAATTCTAGATTACTTCCTCTTTGAATAATCTATTCATTGTTCTTATAGGTACCAAAGCTACTACTTTTAGTATAGCCTTTACTCCTATACCAGCACCTCTAAAACCTACTATAACCCTTAGAATTATATTATATAACTACATGCAAATACATACACATGCACACACATATATATTCAAGCACATGCATACCCCAGCAAATTTTTTTGCAATTATATCGCATAAAATATGATCTCTTTTAAATCAATTTAATTCAACATGTTACATTACCCTATGCAAAACATCCTAGACACCACAGACACAAAGGCAAAAAATTTCAACCCCCTTGACATGTATATTATACATATATAGTTGAGTAAAGTGAGAGACAATAAAACTATGTAAAAGGAAAAATAGGTCAGAAAAGGCCTGGTTTAATAATGAAGTAGGAATTTTAAGAGCTAATGGTGAAGAGGGAATATATTATATCTCTGGAAGACAGTTTATGCAAAGGAATGGAGACAGGAGATTGAGTGTACCATAAAGGGGAGTAATAGCAAATGGATTGGAAAGGTAAATTATAATGTTCATTAATGACTACTACAACATAAAGACCCCAATTTGAGATGTCTACAAATTTTTGTACCTTAAAATTTGTACAATTCAAAATTTATATTATATGCTTAATATCATACTTTGCTTACCTTGGAATGTTTCCATATTCTGGTACAAACGACTGGGGTAGTGTAGAAAAAGGTACTCCAAATATTTTCCCCTAAAATGTAAAAGTCATATGCTGTATATATCAAGATAAAAATGTGCAAATATAAGCATTGAATGTATGTTATTTAGAAAGGAAAACAAACTATGTTTTCAGGGAAGGAGTTAAAAAAAAAAAAAAAAAACTAGTTCCTAGTATTCTAAATATTGTCATATTACCTAAAAGGCAACAGATTTTGACGATAGGGCTCTAAAGAATAGTACAACTAGTCTGAAATACTAAACTAAATACATTCTACAAATTATATCTAACAATTATTCTAATGAAGAAGTGATTTGGATCAAATGCTAATACACTTTAAAGTATCATCATTATAAGGACTTGATGTATATTTAATACTTCCAAACTTGTATCTATTAAAATGGACATTTTTCTTAAATTACCTTTTATAGATATGTAAATACTAACCTTGAACAAATTCAAATCATGTAAAAAGCAAAAAATAAAAATTCTACTTCAAATTATCTGTACTATTGTGAACAATAATAGGAAAAGATGGATGAACTTTTTGTGGCTGCTGAATATCATTATTATAAAAGTTACACATTTTCTAACAAAGTTTTTCAAGAGACTAGAATTGGAGACATTGTTGAGGAGGAAGAACACCCAACAATGTTAGAGTCTCCAGTTTGGTGTCTCAGGTATGGTGAAAGAATTCACAAATTTAAGTTTCCAAGATTTATTACACTGCTAATAGTGGACTAAATTCCAAAAGAAGTTAGCAAAGAACTAGGGACAAGAAAATAAATTTATAGAAAAAAGTTAGAAAAACCAGTGCTTCATGTCACTGATATGCTAACTTTATGGCTTAGAGGTAGAGTTGAATAGTGTTCTGGTTCTGACTTTTTCAGCAGGTACAATACCTATAATTGAGGGGGGTTGGGGAAAGGAAGACCTGGAAATGGGTTTTTAGGCCTGAAAGGTCAAATAGCAGACACCCAATTTTATTCTGAGGTGCATCAACTTCAGGCACTTCATTACTGTTGCTCATTTGTCTTAGAAATTGTTATCACTAACAGCCAGCAATATTTATAATCATAACATCCTGGTCATATAGACTAAATTGGAGCAGGATAAACCATGAGAATACATCATTTCCAACTATTCAAGGGTAAGGGTCTTAGAGTTATCATTATATCTCCCCTAAAAGCTACACCACATCAATATTTAAAATAAACCTTAAAAATTCCAATCAATGAACTTTTTGTACAGCTGATATTTCTATCTTCTTTCCTATTATTTTTGATTAGATGATTTTTCTTAACTATTTATAATACCATTTTTTCTTAAAAAAGAAATTTTGTCAGTGGAACAATTTGTGAAAGGCACCCAAGATTCAGTAGTCCTGGATTTTAAGTAATGTCTCCATGTGGCCTTTGACAAGTTACTTCACCTCTTTCAAGACTATTGCCTCACCTGGAAAATGAGGACATTTAGGGACTCATTCAGAAGACATTCCACTGTAAACTTGGAGGATTGAAGAAAATCATTTATAATATTTAAAAAAAAAAAAAATCAATCCATAAACATTTATTAGGTGTTATTATTCCAGGCATTTGGGATAAAAATACAAAATACCTACTCAAGAAATGTACAGTCTAAAGCATGTATGGATGATAAAAAAAAAGTTAAACAAGCATATTTTTTAGAAAAAGGAAAATCAGAAAAAGTTGGAAGGCAAAATATGATATCAGAATTGAAAGAAAAGATTCTAAGAGACAGAGAAAAGGAGTTAATTATAGGCACGTGGAGATGGCAACTACAAAGGAAGAGACAGGCCATATCTAGTAAACAAGGATGACAGACAAGGCTAGTCTGAATGGATTGGGGGAGGAGATTGGTGAGTAATCAACAATGAGGATGAAAAGATAGGCTGTGAAGGACTTTAAAAGTTAAATAGGAGTTTATATTTTATCCTAAAGGTAATAGGAAAGCACTGGAATTTACCGAGTAGGGGCATAACAAGATCACATATGGGCTAAAGGAAAATCACTTTGGCAGCAACATGTAATGTAAGACTAAAGTGTAAAATGGTTTGTAGCAGGAAGAACAATTAAGAGATCAATTTAATAATCTAAATGTGATAAGAAACCTGGGCAGTGCCTTGGCCAGAAATAGGAAAGTTTGGACAGAGAGAAATATAAGACGTTTTGAACCTGTTGATTTGAGATATTTCTGAAACATCAAGTTTTCAAAATCCAGAAACTGACATAATTTTCTGTTCCCCAAGTTTGAAATACCCAATAGACAATGAGTGATGTAGGACAGAAACTCAAGAGAAGAAACCAGAGCAAGGTATAGACTTTTAAGTCATCTATGTAGCCTAAGGGTTGTAAATACCTGTGATTTCACTAAGAGGGAACTTCTAAATGAGGGCACTTTACCAATGTAGAGTGGCATCTTCTCTTTGATTTATAAAGCTTAAGTATCTATCTACAGCACAGATAAGTGACTTGCCAGGAAATCACACAGGAAAGTATAAATCAGAGGCAAGATCTCAGGTCTTCCTGAGCTAAGGTCGGCTTTTAACAATGGCTCTCAAGTCATCTGAATGAAGATAATTAAAACAACCCAGGGAGTAGATGGGATTAGTAAGAGAGAAATTCTTTTGTAACAAACTTTAGGCTCTAGAGAAAGATTCAGTGACAAAAATGAAAACAGCTCCATTTCGAGAAAATTACATTTCATAGGGGAGGAGAAAAGAGTAGAGGGGAAGAAACAGATACATATGTAAATATATAATACATAAAAAATAACTGAAAGGAAGGGAGACCCGGAACTCGAGAATGGAAAACTAAAAAAAGGGTAGGATTACATTTCAGCTAAATTTGAAACAAAGTAAGGGTTACAAGAGGTAAAAAGTTGGGGCAAAGATTTTTTAAGGCACAAGGGATGGTTCTGCAGTGATATGGAAACAAAAGAACGTCAAATAGGATTAGTTTAATCACACAGAGCAAAAAACAGAGAAATGTGTGATAAACTAGAAAAGACTGGCCGATGCCAGTTTTTGAAGAACTTCAAATGACAAAGTAACTGTAGTATTTGATTTTAAATAGAAATCTCTTCAAAAAAAGGAACCACACAGTCATACCCTTGCTTTAACAATCATTTGGTAGTTAAATGTAAGTTGATTTGGAAATGGGAGAAACTTGACCTACAAATAATTGGGAAGCTACTATACTTGTCCAATGTGAGGAGAAAGTTTGAACTAGGATTATGAAATGAAGATTAGAAAGATGTTTTGTAGGTGGAATCTACAAATGGTTGGGCATGGGGATTATGGGGAAATGAAGAATTAAAGGTGATTTCAAGTTCATCAGAAGAATGATTAGAATAGTAGGGCTCTCAAAAGAAACAGAAATTTCAGAGATGGGTGGTTTTTTAGGGAAAGACAGCCTGTGGAACACCCACCAGGAAATGTCTAACAGCTAGTGATTCAGGGCAGGAATTGAGGAGGGAGACTAGGACTAAAGATAACAGATCTAAGTGTAGCTAGGTGAGTGCTATAAGTCTAGTGTTCTTTACACCATAGAATTTAATCCAATGCCTTCAAAAGAATACTTTAAAATTGAGGGCAAGACAATAAGGTGACCATTTTTAGAACACAAATAGTATTAACTTTTGACTATTAGTCTATGTATTGGTATAAATTGTAACCTTTAAGTTTTTGTATTAGAAACTATGAATATGAATCAGTATAAAATGTTACTGCAAACATAAGTTAAATTTTAATAGTTATAAGTTGTTTCATCTCATGCTATATTCTGAATAAATTCCAGGGGCTACTTACCCTGATTTAACACTCCTTTAAAGATATGTATCTTTTATTTATATGACATAACTAGCCATTCTCATATTTAGGCTTTATGTGGCCATTTGTCCAATACAATATGACAGAGTAGTCAGTTTCTATACTTCATGCATGATTTTTTTTAATTATGAAATTCCTAGATTTTATGAATGAAAAAATACCAAGGACTATGTTATGCAAAGCCATCTATTTTTAATCATTTTATTTCACCTTCTTTATTGAAGATATCATGTCTCACACCAAGTACCTAAATCTTTTCCCTCAACTTCCTGAAACCTTTGAAAATGCTGTCTCATAGGTATAAAATCTCAAGTAGAGAGAGACTGAAACAATTGAAGAAACTATCATATTGGTAAATAATCATCAATTGAAACAAAAGCATAAATTTAATTACCCAGTTAAAAATGTTTTATGACAATACAAAGCTAACAATAGCAAAAAAAATAAGTTTGGGCATAGCCTGGAAGATTTCAATTATTATACACTCAAAAAAGTAGCTGCAACAAATGTACACAGAAGGACCACATAAAAGAAGCTATATTAAACACAACTCACAACTATTTCATGTATGTATGTATACATATATATATATATATATATACATATATACATACATAGATGCATACATACATTTATTTATTTATTTCAGGTACTTAGCAAAACGGCTCCTGCACATTTAATAATTTCCATTGAACCATTCAGAAAACACCATTTTAAATGAACAGCCTTTTCTGACAGCCCATAAGCTTCAAAAAATAATGCCACAACTTCTATAAGCCTCAAGTTCTTACCTGAAAAACAAGTAGAAAAACTTTTGATATACCTGTAGTATCCACTCCAAAGGGCTGTTGTAAGGTTCAGGTAAAATCAGGTATATGGAACAATTTGCAAACTTTAAGGCACTATATAAATGTTAGTTATAATCGTAACTCTTGGGATTTTCACCTTATGTTTTATATTTAAAGCATTAGTAACACCAAGGAGTGTCGGGCTAGTAAACAAAAATACCTAAGTTTAGAATCTACCTTGAAGAACAACTGTTTTTCTACAATTCTGTCACTTAATCTCTCACTGGGGCTGTAAAATAATGAATTAGGATGGCTTCTGAGTATCTTTCGGGCTCTAAAAAGGGAGCTAGATGGGTCAATGGAGAGAGCTAGTCAGGAAGAGTTTAATGAGGCTTGATAGCTGTGTGATCCCAAGCAAATCACTTAACTTCTTAACCATTTTGTCTCAGTTTTTCTGATCTCTAAAATGGCGATGATAATAGCACCTTACAGGATTATTGTGAGAATTAAATGAAAGAATAATTGTAAAGGACTTAACACAGTGCCTTGGACATAGCTTTACGTAAATGTTGTTATCCTTTTTTATCTATCCACTTACAAGTGCTTGGTTTATAGTGATTCTTACTAGCTTTCAGATTTCCTCCCTTGGCCTTCTTTCCCCGGACTTACCCCAATATCTACGGCTGGTGATTCCTGCCGTCCGAAATCCAAATGCCCTCTTCCGCCCTTGATCTTTATGCCATAGGCAGCTCGGAGATGTTGCATCAGGGCCAACTTCACCAGCCTCCGGTCCCTCATTCCGGTGCACGAGCTGCCCCCTTCACCCACTCTCCTCCTCCTCGCACTTCTCCGCCTCCACTCCCTGACCTTCCTTAGCCACCAGCACTTCCACTTGCTACAAACCCTCAGCGTGACCGTCTTCAACCGCGCTCCCTTCCGTCCACTTCCAGCACCCCTCCCGGGGCCTTGCCCTCCTCCAGCCACTTCCGCGTCTCTTTTCCCCAATTCCAAGCCCTGGTCTGCTTTTCCACACCACGTTCCTGGCACTGACCGCTCTCTTAAGTCGCTCTCCACGGCTCGTCCACGCTTCTTTCCACTCGCTCCCCACAGACCCGACCACGCTCCCTTTAAGTCGCTTCACACCAACCTTCCCACGCTCCTTCTGAAACACTTCACACCAACCCTTCCACGCTCCTTTCAAGACAACTTCACATCAACCTTCCGCGCTCAGTCGCTTCCCACTAGATGACCTCCCCCCTAGACTCCCACTTCCTGTGTTTCCGCTCACCCTCGCGGCCTTGCCCACGCAGGACCTTCCCGTCTACTGCCCTTTGTCGGCAAGACCCTAAGCTAACGCTTCCTACACCCCGGACACTCCGCGGCACCCTCTTCCCCGCGCTTCCGAGCCCAACCTGCGGCCCAGCCGCGGACTCCTCGAGCTCTTCCAGTCCCGGTCCCCGCCCGGGCTGGTCCCCGCTGTCACCTCGTCCCGCACGCTGAAAGGAGTTCTCTCCGCCCGCCCTCCGTCAGCCTGGCTTCTCCCCGGGCCAGCGCATCCCTGGCCGCTCTCTCTGGCAGAGCGGCCGCCCCACAATCAGAATCCCGAAGCGGCAGTCTCTCACCCCCAGCCCGCCTCGGCAGCCTCGCCAAGAGGTCGCCTCCGCTACCAACACAGCGGCTCAAACGGCAGCGCCGAAGCCCAATGCGCTCTCTGATTGGTCCGCTCCCCATTCAAAATCAGGACCCCAGAGGGCGTCTTATAACGGCCTGACTGAGTGGTAAAGTGGAAGACGGACGCTAAGCCTGATCGGAGGGACGAAACATCTTCTATGGGAACGGGCTCTTTCTTGCCTGATAGTTTCTGGGCAGCGAGGAGTAGTGCAGGACATGAGACGGAAATGACCAAACCTTCCCAATCTGCGCCCCCGCCCCCTGCTCTAGCTACAGCTCACTGCAAATTCTCAGGCAATTAGAAGAGTTACCTCATCATCCATCCACTTAAAACATAGTCAAAGACCCAGAGTGGGGAGGGTCGAGCCAGGTCCTACGGCAAGCCAGAAGAGGTACCTTGTACGCTTTCCTTTTGGGGGGCGACTATTCCTTGAGGAAACCTGATGTCCGTATGTGCGAGCAGAGGCTGGAGGATATCCCCAGTTTCCTCTCGTAACAGCCATTAATTCTACTCAAACCCTTTATTAAGTTCCTGCGCAGGGGCAGGTGCCTGAGAGGCCAGTGGTCCCAAAGGCGGGGAGTCTGCAGGCAAATTCTTCCCGAGTTCTACCCGAGGCGCGAGGCAGAGGCTCTGACCGGTCCGGCGCCTGCTCCCTGTTTGCAGGACAAGTTGAGCGCCACTCCTCACTTAAGACTTCCTTCATCGCCGAGCATCTAGAGGTGGAATTGGGAGAGACCTGCATTTGAGGCCTCCCTCTGACACTTGGTTGCATGATCACAAGCACATTTTTAATCTCTTTGCGTTTTCCATCTGTAAAGCGAGGTTCAGTGTATTCTCCAAGGAAAGGTTCCAAGTAAAATTTCATCTTTACAAGGAGTTTTTCCGGGTCCCTCAGTTCTAGCATCTTCTCTCTGATAGTTATTTCCTATCTGTCCTGTATATAGTTTGTATATGTGTGTATGTTGTCTCCCTCATTAGATTATAACTTTCTTGAGGGTAGAGACTGTCTTTTTCCTTTTTGTATGCCCCACTGGTTAGAGAAGTGCTTGTCATATTGTAGGTGCTTAGTAAATGTTTATTGATTGATTATAAATTGGGAATAATGTAAAAAAAAAAAAAAAAGATTTGTCTAACGTAGATATTTTTAAATTTCAAAATAATTGGTTTTAATTGTAATCCTATATATTTTAAAACATTATTCTTAAAAGGGGGTCCATAGGCTTCACTAGATTGCCAAAGGGATTTTTGACACAGGTAAAAACTTAAGAACCACTGCTTTATAAAGAAAAAAAAATACTTCTTGTGAGAAGGCATCCTATCCCAGTTTCTTGATTATGTCAGTTTTTAAATCCCTGTTCTTGACTTTTTTGAGGGCACCATGTTTCAATTATAAAGGGGAAGAAAACAGCTTGGATCATTAAAAATGCTTTGCAGTCTTCCAAATAGACTCTAGTTTGATTTCTTTTTCTTCCTCCTATCCAATTCTGTATTCCAGCATTGGTCTATCTTAACTGCCCACCTAACACCAAAAAAAAGAAGGGTTAATTCAATGTAACCTCCCTTCAGTTAAGTTTCATTATCTGGGAAATATGCATAATTCACCCATTTCTGTGTGAACTGTTAGAACAAGCTTTTAAGAAACTATGGAACATCATGTTCATTTATTCAAAAATAATTTATTAAATACCTATGAAGTGTTAGGCACTACATTAGATAAGTCCTTTTCCTCAGGGAACTTACAGACTGCTGAAGAGAAACAGCATGGCCTTTTCTCAGTATTCATCCTTTTAAACTTGTATGCAACCACTGACCTTGTGATTATCTTCCTTCTGAGTTTTTGGGATATTCTCTTCTGGTTCTTCTACTACCTATTTAAACATGCCTTTTCATCTTTGCTGGAGCTTCATCCAGATCATACCACTAATCATGAATGTGCCATAGGGATCTGTCTTAGACCTTCTTCTTCCTTCTATTTGACTTGGTGATGTTATCAGTTCCCATGGATTCAATTATTTTTATACTCATGATTCAAAAAAATCTGTTTATTGAGCACAACCTCTCTAATGACCTCCAGTCTCATATCTCCAACTCTCTATTAGACATCTCACACAGAACATCCCATAGATATCTTAAATTCAACTTGTCCATGTCCAAAACTTAATTCAATTATCTTTACCCCCAAACTCTCTCTTCCTCCTAATCTTCTTTTTGCCTCAAAGAGTATTTCTATCCTTCCAGTCAGGAAAACAGGGTTGATCCAAGTCTGGGAAGGATATGCCTGTATTACAGCCCTGAGGGGAACAATTGTACCATCTGGCAGCTTCCTATTTTAATAATTATTATTGTTATCCAGGTGTTAAGTTTAGAGGTTTCCATGCTGCCAAAAAGAGTACAAGTGATGTCAATGTTCTCTAAATTTCAGTGCCCTAGGCCATACTTGATTTTTAAGGATAGCTAATATATTAGATGGCAGATTTCAGGAGGATCTTTTTAGTATAGAACACTGAGCTATATTCATTAGAATGAAATTTAATAGAAATAAATGTGAAATATTATATTTCAGCTCAAGAAATCAAGTTTAGATGTTTAAAATTTGTATGAAAGAGATTGGAGACATTAGTGAATTCCAAAATGAATTTACTTTGTGACAAAACAACCCCCCAAAATGCTATGCTTTGCTGAGTTAAGAGAGGCATACAGTCTAGAATGTGGGAAGTGACAGTTCTACTGTATTATTAACTTATCAAATGATATCTGGAATATTGTGTTCAGTTTTAGTTACCATGTTTCAGGAAGGACAGTGTTCTGGAAAGTATTATCCAGACAATGATTACTAAAATGGAGAAGAACTTCAAGATTATGCCGCGTGAAGACTTGTAGAAGAAAGTAGGGATGTATAGCCTGGAAAAAACTTGGTAGTATTTTCATAGCTATCTTCAAATATTTGAAGGGCTGCTATGTAGAAAAGGGATTAAGATTTACTCTGCTTAGTTCCAGAGAATAGAACTAAGGAAAGATTTAATAGAAAGACTTGATATAAAGAAAACTTTCCTAATAGTTAGAGCTAACAGAATGGTTTTCCCTCACTGGAAAAATTTATTCAAACAGAATTTAGACCACTTACTTCTCAGGGATACTAAGGAGAGTAATGTCGAGTCATGATACATACTAACTGTACTCATTTTTACCTCTTAGGTCATGTAATTCTGTAATGTTTTTATCCATTCCATAATTTTCAAAGCCAATAGTTTTTTTTAAAAGATCATATTGGAGCTATTATAATTTTGTAAAATTGTCTTTTTTCTTTTTTTTTTTTTTTCTTCTGATATGGTGTTGATTTTTGACCTTGGTCCTAAACAGTCAATAATTTGACTTCAGAGAGGTAGCAGATTTTGAAATGATTCTTGTTAGTAACTAGTCATTTTTTTTTTTTTTTTTGTCTTAAAAAGCAGTTAGTTATATTTTGGTGCTTGCTATTTGTAACATCCTATGAATCTCTAAGAAAGTGTTTCTGATATATGGATATACATATATGATGCAAAACTTCTGAGGAATATACTAAACTTTGACTTCTTACATTTCATTCCTGAGCCATATTTTCTAAGGTAATTTTCACCATTCTACTCTGTTTTCACTTTCATATTCAAGCCACCACATACCAATGTAGTTTCTGACTTAGTTCATCTTGTCAAGTCCTTCATTAGTATCGCTATTTCATCTTCCTCAACAGATGATAGAATATAAACTATAACTTATTTAGCAAAAAGTTCCATTACATTTAAGTGCTGTCCTGTTTAACAAAGTTCATTATAAGTAGTTCAAGGTGAAGTGACCAAGTTGCCTCTGTCTCTTATCTTTGGACACCATCAAATCAACTTAACTAACTCCTCTATTCAAGAGGTAGTGGTGAGGAGAGGAGAGACGCCAAACAAACAAACAAAAACAAACCACCACTGACAAACAGCAACAACAAACAACCTGTGAACCATCTAGCCTTTTTTTTTTTTTTATAAGAATGTTAATATGAATGCTAGTCAGTTGTTTTAGTACATTGACTTATTAGACAAAGATCACACATTTAGAAAACCAAGAGATTAATGTTTGTAATATTTATTGATCTGAAAACTTTGTTGTTGTTTTTGAATCATCCATTCCTGTCCCATTCATCATTATCTCATGTACCAAAGTACTCCAGATCCTTCTGTCCTCCACTATCTTCCACAATCTATCCAAAGTCATGTTTATTATTTCTATGACAGTCTATCCATCTCCTGCTCTGCCACCCCTTCTTTTTGTCTTCAATTTTCCTCAAGATCTGGGTCTTTTTCAATGAGTCTTGTCTTCTCATCATTTGACCACCAAAATTGGTCAAAGATGGAGTCCTGAATCTTTGTGTCTGTGGCTCTTAAATACCTCAGTATGATTCCATTACTACAGCACATTGAGCATTAGATAACTGTACACTAAGTATGTGCTTAACTAGAGAATCATTATCTCATCAATCACACTGAGTAGGTGCTTAACAATAAGCACCCTGCTGTCAGTATCTTAAGTATACCTTTTCAAAGTTCTGACCCTCTACAGAGGCTTCTTAATTCTTCACTTTCTGCCATCAAAGTGGTATCATCTTTATTGCTGATTGTTATATTTTCCCCCAACAATCTTAATTCTTGTTTTTGATTCATCCAGTCTGGTATTTCACATGACAATATATAGTCTTGTCATACTTCTTTCCCAATTTTAAACTAGTCAGTTGTTAAATGTTCAGTTCTTGACTATGACTGTTGCTTCTTGATTTGTTTATAAGTTCCTCAGGAAACAAGTAAGATGATCTGTCACTCCCATCTTTTTACGGACTTGCCACGTTCTGCCACCCACTCAAAGGTTTTAGTATTATCAATGAAGCAGAAATAGATGGTATTTTTTGTTTTGTTTGTTTGTTTGTATTTCTGGAATTCCCTTGCTTTCTCTAAAATCCAATGAATATTAGCAATTCAGTCTCCAATTTCCTTGTCTTTTTGAAAACCAGCCTGAACTTCTGACTATTCTTGGTAAACATATTTTCTGAATCCTAGCTTACAAAATCTTCATCATAGCCTTATTGATAAGTGAGCACAATTATTTGGTAATTTGAACATTCATTAACATTGCCCTTCTTTAGGATTGGGAAGCAAACTGACTCTTTCCAATCCAATAGCCCCTGCTGCATTTTCCAAATATGCTGACATATTGAGTGCAACAATTTAATAGAATTATCTTTTAGTATTTCAAATAGCTCAGCTGGAATTCCATCATCCTTACTAGTCTTCTTTTCTACTTATGTTGTTTCTACTATTTTTGTCTTTTATCGTGTTCATTTTTGCATGAAATGTTTCCTTGACATCTCTAATTTTCTTGGATTTTTTTCTCTTTCTCATTCTCTTGTTTTCTTCTATTTCTTTCCATTGTTCATTTAAGAAAACCTTGCTATTTTCTGGAATTCTGCATTCAGCTGAATAAATCTTTCCTTTTATCCTTTTCCTTTCATTTTCCTTTTTCCCTTAGCTATCTGTAAAACCTTATCAGACTGACATTTTGGTTTTTTGCTCTTTGGAGTATTTTTTTGTTTCTGCCTCCTGTATAATATCGGAAACCTCGGTCCATAGTTCTTCAAGCATCTTTCTACTGGATCTAATCTTTTAAATCTATTCATCATCTCCACTTCATATTCATAAGGAATATTATTTAGGATATACCTACAGAGACCTGATTTTCTTCTATTTAATTTCTAATAGAAATTCTTCTATTTCTTCTGAATTCTTCAAATAGAAGCTCATGATCTAAGCCACGGTCAGCTCCTAGTCTTGTTTTAATTGACAATAAAGCTTTTCCGTCTTTGGCTGCAACATATATAATCAATCTGATTTCAGTAATGACCATCTGGTGTTGTCCATATATAGAATCACCTTTTGAGTTGTTAAAAAAAATTTGTTTGCTAGGACCAGTGGGTTATCTTGACAAAACTCTATTAGATTCTGCCCTGCTTCATTTTGTACTTCAGAGCCAAACTTGCTTGTTATTCCAGTTACCTTTTGATTTTCTGCTTTAGGATTCCAATCTCCTATGATGAAGGCATTGTTGTCTCTAGAAGATATTGTAGGTATTCATTGAACTAAGCAACCTTGGTCTCTTTGGAATCAATAGTTGTAGATTCATAATGATGTGATGCTTAACCTTTCTCAGGCTTCCATCACAATCATCATGAAAATAGAAGGAGAGCACATATTACTGAGGACTACTTTGTATTTTTGCCTGTTTTATACCTGGCTCACCATGACCAAAGAATTCATCACCTTATACCCCAAACTTCAGGTTTTTAGGGAAAATATTTGAGATAGGTTGTTATCCCCAAATACTGTGCATGATTCATGGAAGGACAAATTGTTTATGGCTATATAGAAGAGAAAGTGTTGTGATGAGATCTATCTGTGCTTTTAATTTTTTCTTTCTGGAAAGTATCTAGTAGGGAATCTGTGTGAAGAAATGTTTTTGTATATTTTCTTCTGGCTGAGGATTCAATGAAGAGGAAGGGGGAAGGAGGATAATTCAAGGTGAGAAAAGAAGGTTGGAAATGGCTGGGTGAAGAGTTTATTGCCTTTTATCCAAGTCTCTGGTTGTACTATTTGTTCTATGTTTCTTTAGTCTAAACTCTAGAAGACCTGACCTCTGTAAAGCAGAGGAAGACAGTGGAGTCAGACTGAGGAAGTTGCCAACTCAGAAACATCTGGCTGAAATAAAATTGTCAGCAGAATTCTTGTGCATGAGTGTGTTGCCCATGTGTTTGTAAAGAAAAGAAAGGAAACTATCAGTGTTCACATAAATAACCCACTCCAATGTGTTTGCTCTTCTCACTGAGACTCAAGTGATTCTATTTTGTCCCAGACAATAATTATATGCCTAAATTAGAAAAAGTATATTTTAAAAATAAATAAAATGGAAGCCATTTAAATTGTTAAAATATTTCCAAATCTATTAAATAACAGTCCTTAATACTGTGTGAATTATTTAGGCAAATAATTAGGCTCAAAAATTTACCTAGGGCAAGTGTTATTAGCCTTTGTATTTCAAGGACCTTGATAGTAATCTGGTATAATCTTGGACCCCTTCTCAGTATAAAATTTTCAAATGCATACAATAAAATACATATGATTACAAAGGAAATCAGTTACATTGAAATAAAATTAACAGAAGAAAAAGAGCAAGTTCATGGATAACAGGTTAAGAACTTCTGACTAGGAGCATGAGCAAAAGCTATTTGTTAAAGAAAAAGGATTTTGTCACTTCCCACTTTATCACTGAATTCCACACTTATGAAATGGCCCACTGTACCTAAATAGAATTCCAAGTTCACAGTCAATTGAATTTCACAATTAGAGTATTGGGTAGCAAAGATAATTCAAACAATGCTCTTTTGTCAGCAAGAACCTCTCTGCCCATAATCAGTCTTAGACTGTGTGATAGAAGTTGTCCATTCTGTTAGATGACCTGGAATGGTTTGTACCTTGACTTTTACCTATTAGCCAGATTCCAGAGACCCCTCTGTCTCTGTGAGGCAGGTCAATTCCTGTGACTAATCTATCCTGTAAATTGCTGACTTGACCCCCATTGACATTCTTCCTGGAGGACATGTGCTCTCTATTCAAGGTATATTCCGGCAGAGGAGGGAAGAAAATTAGAGGAATAGCTCTAGCAAAAGGGCAAGAAAGAAGATATCAGCAGGATGAGGAACACAGGTGTGAGGTCAAATAACAAGTGAAATTACTTCCATTTTTCACTGAAATGACCCTGAATGTGAAAGATGTGAAAACATTTCCCAATTTAATTTGATATATATATTTTTCTCTTTCTAGAGCTACACTAAGGAAAGAGTCTATTCTGACAATGTTATCATTTATATAAGAGCTTCTGATGCCATTAGGGCAACCAGTTCATTCAGTAAACATTTGCTGAATATTTGTTCTAGGGAATGCTATGTACTATATAGAAATCAGAGAAACACAACACACCCATTTCGTACTTTTCTGGGACCACCATTTTAAAAAGCACCCCAGTCATGCTTCATCTCATTTATGCCTGGACTTTCATGTTGTTTTTGTCTCTGTGCTCCTCCTAGACCTTCAGAACTTTTCAATTCCCTTTTATTTATTGTCTTCCCTAGTTCAAATAAGAACTGTCTTGTTTCTTGCATTGGCATCCCCAATACTTAGTGCAGTGTCTGACATGTACTAAGTACTTAGTAAATACTTTCACTTTCTAGTAAGTTTATAACTATGTTGGAAATAAAAGACATAAACCTAAAAAGTGTTGGTTTTTTTATTAAATATTTTACTATGCTATTTTTCCTTTCTTACATCAGTCACTTCCCAATAACTCTTCATCCCCTCATATACATTCATGAAAAGGTAAATAATTCAAGACAAAACAGATGACACAGAGATAAGACTTGGAATATAAGATTTAATAGAATTTTAAAGATCAAAGGAGTCTTAGACCTTCCATATTGCAGAATCTTTGTTTTATACTTGAGGACTTTTCTCATCACGAAATTTATACTGTGCACTATATATACTCTCATGTGAAAGGAATGGTATGGACAATAAGTGTTTGGGTTTAGTGGAAGGGAAGGCATCTGTAGTTTGGAATAGTAACATGTGAAGGCTCCATGAAGAAAATAAGAATATGTTTAAAAAAAAAAAAAAAAAAAGTAAAATTTAGTATGAGTGGAAAAGAGTTGGTGGGAGGAATGGGATAGGGGAGGGGGAGAAGGCATAGTGTGGGTAGGGGGCTTCGAATTTGGGATAGGGATGGGAAAAAGGCCTGAGAGAATAAAGGTTGTAATAGCTATGAAGAGAGACAGTTTAGTATAAGGAAGGTAGGTATTATTACTCTCATTTTTAGGATGATAGAACTGAGGCAAACAGAAGTTAAAAGAGTTGTTCAGTCACGTAGCTACCAAATGTCTGAAGCCAGATGAAAACTCTTCCTGGGCCAGATCCTAATCCATTCATTTGCCTAGCTTGTCCATTAGGAAAACAAACCACAAATCAAGGTCCAGGTTAGGTTTTATATCTCTTACCGCACTGATGTCCTTAGGAACAAAGCAACCTAGGAGCAAAGAATACCTTCTTAACCCAGTAAAGTCATATATGGATATAAACTAGTTGGGCCATTGTAATGCGGGAACTGGACAAACTTGAGGGTACTCTCTTTGCCTTCCCCCCACCTAGGTGATATAAGGCGGGGTATTCTCGGAAGGTATTAGGATAAATGTTTACATATTTACAATAGCTATAATTTCAAACATGCCTTTGTAAAAAACAAACAACACTCCTCCCCCCTCCCTTCCCCTGCCCCCAGCCTCTAATTGATGTTAAATGGAACTTCGACACTAGAAATTGATACCTAAAGTTGGAGGTGGAGCACAGTCAGTTGGGATGGCATTGGAGAAGAGACATCCTATAAAATTCTTCTGGGTTCGTAGAACTCACTAAAGGGTGAGATGTATAGCAACCAGAATCTGAGAGTGAGCCGGAGCTATCTCCTAACATAAAAGCAAATGTCGTTTTTTGTTTGTTTGTTTTTGAAAGATAAGTAAACAAACTTTCCCTTTGTCCATAGGGAAAGGCTTAGAGTTTCCTGGAAAGAGCTCAAGTGGTGGAGGGTGGGGAAATGGAATTAAAAGATGGGAGAAACAAAAAGTTATCAACTGTGCATACCCTTTGATCCAGCAGTGTTACTACTGGGCTTATATCCCAAAGAGATCATAAAGAAGGGAAAGGGACCTGTATGTGCACGAATGTTTGTGGTAGCCCTCTTTGTAGTGGCTATAAACTGGAAACTGAGTGGATGCCCATCAGTTGGAGAATGGCTGAATAAATTGTGGTATATGAATATTATGGAATATTATTGTTCTGTAAGAAATGACCAACAGGATGATTTCAGAAAGGCCTGGAGAGACTTACACGAACTGATGCTGAGTGAAACGAGCAGGACCAGGAGATCATTATATACTTCAACAACAATACTATATGATGACCAGTTCTGATTGGCCTGGCCATCCTCAGCAATGAGATCAACCAAATCATTTCCAGTGGAGCAGTAATGAACTGAACCAGCTACGCCCAGAGAAAGAACTCTGGGAGATGACTAAAAACCATTACATTGAATTCCCAATCCCTATATTCATGCCCACCTGCATTTTTGATTTCCTTCACAAGCTAATTGTACAATATTTTAGAGTCTGATTCTTTTTGTACAGCAAAATAACAGTTTGGTCATGTATACTTATTGTGTATCTAATTTATATACTAATATATTTAACATTTACTGGTCATCCTGCCATCTGGGGGAGGGGGTGGGGGGTAAGAGGTAAAAAATTGGAACAAGAGGTTTGGCAATTGTTAATGCTGTAAAGTTACCCATACATATAACCTGTAAATAAAAAGCTATTAAAAAATTAAAAATTAAAATAAAAGATGGGAGAAAGAAGTTATTATTTTGGAGTCTAGTCTGAAGAGTTTCAGTAACATAGTTTCAGAATTGATGATCTAGGCTTTTAGACATGTTAGGAAATGGGCTTCTGTTCAAGCTGGGCTCTTGATTAGACCTACTCAACTCAGCCTAATTGGACAACCATAGTCTCTACCAGCTCTAATTTCAGACTCAATTGCAAATCCTCTGCTCAATTGCTATATGTATGCTCTTGTAGAAAGAGCACTGACATATCCTTTGATCCAGCAATTTCACTACTAGGGTCTGCATCCCCAAAAGATCATAAAAAAGAGGAAAGGATCAACATGTATAAAAATTATTTATAGCAATTCTTTGTAATAGCAAAGAATTTGAAATTAAGGAGATACCCATCAATTGGTAAATGGCTGATCAAGCTGTGGTATATATAATGGAATACTATTCTGCTATAAGAAATGATGAGCAGGTAGATTTCAGAAAAACCTAGAAAGACTTACATGAGTCCTGAATGAAGTGAGCAGAACCAGGAGAACATTTGTACACAATAATAGCAATATATTTCGATGATGAACTATGACAGACTTGCTCTTCTCAGCAAGACAATTCCAAAAGATTCATGATGAAAAATGTTTTGCACATCCAGAGAAAGAACTATGGAGTCTGAATGCATATCAAAGCACTTTTTCCCACTTTGTTGTTGTTTTTCTCATGGTTTTTCTCTTTTATTCTGATTCTTTTTTCACAACATATCTAATGTGGAAATATAGTTAATATGATTGTACATTTATAATCTATATCAGATTACTTGCACTCAGCGAGAAGGAAGAGAGGAGGGGAGGCAAAAATTTTGGAACCCAAAATATTATAAAAGTGAATTATAAAAGTTGATCTGCGAAACCACTACATACCTGTCAGATTGGCTAGGATGACAGGAAAAGATAATGCTGAATGTTGGAAGGGATGTGGGAAAACTGGGACACTGATACATTGTTGGTGGAATTGTGAATACATCCAGCCATTCTGGAGAGTAATTTGGAACTATGCTCAAAAAAGTTATCAAACTGCATATCCTCTGATCCAGCAAAAAAAGAAGAAAGAAAGGAAGGAAAGGAGGGATAAATGGAGGGAGGTAAGGAGGGAGAAAGAAAAAGAAAAAGAAAAGGAGGAAAAAAGGAAGGAGAGAGACAAAGACAGAGAGCACAAGAGCAATGATTCTAACCCTGGCAACAGCTTCTCCAGTTCTAGTCCTCTAAAGTGGGAAGTAGAAAGGAAGGGCCATCCTATTTAGGTAATGGCCTTATGGATTTAGATTCTACTTTTCACCACATTTTCCTGCTACAAATCTGATTCCACATTCCACACCTCACACCCCCACTCTCAGATAAAAAATTTACCCTAAAATATGGTGATTATCTGGAACATTTCCCAAATCTTCATCTCCACAGGCTGGAACAAAACAGGCAATGCCTATTTACCCAGGAACCAAAAAATAACACTGGGATTCAGGATCCCTCAGGTTATTTGTTTATAAATTCTATGGCTTTCTAGAAGTACTACAAAGATGAGTAGGTAGGGGAAAGTATGTCCTTTGGCAAGTTTATTGTTTATATTGGATACTCAGTGGTTTTCATATGCAAATGAGTTACTCTCAGCTTCAATATCCTTTACAAGGCTTAATGAGCCTCTTTAAAGTTTTATAACCTTTATATATCCAAAGTGATGATTAAAAATAGCTAACATTTATATAATGTTCACAATGGGCTAGGTGTTTTACAATTATTTTCTCATTTGACCAATGATTGGAACTCTACGAGGCACAAATGCAGACTGAATGGGAGACATTCTTATGTTAGAATTTAAAGACCTGGGGATTTTGAGCTTGAAATAAAAAAAAGATTTAGTAAACGTCAAAATAATCTTGATTATTTAGAGTGTAATTGTATAGAAGAGAAATTAAGAAGGATTATATCTGTTCCTAAAGATCAGAGTTAGAAACAATTGGGGGGGGCGGGGAGGGGGAAGAGTTGTAGAGAAGCAGATTTCAATTTAATGTAAGGAAGAGTTGTTCAGCTATAAAATGGATTTACTTCAGGAGGAGTGGTTTTCTCTACACTGGAGGGTCTCAAGTGCGTATACTTCCTCCCTCACAGCCTCTCCAGTCTGGCCCCTCCCACCCCAACACAGACATAGGCAAATGTGCATATAGAATATTGCTAGTTTATATGACCCTGGTTCAAATCCAGAGCATCTTCTCTATCTTACACCATTTAGTCAATTCATTAAGTAAAGAAAGGACAGTTAGGTGGTAAAATGGATAGAGCGCTGAGTTTAGAATGCAGAAGATTCATCTTGATGAATGAAAATCCCACCTTCTTCACTGATTCGCTTTGACCATGGGCAAGTCATCACTTTACCCAGTTTGTCTCAGTTTCCTCATCTATAAAATGAGATGGAGGAGATGTCAAATCTACTTAGTGTTTTTACCCAGAATATCCCAAACGGGATCATGAAGAGTCAGGTAAGACAGAAATAAGGAAACAACAAAAGAGAACAGAGCATCAGCATCCCGTTGCTGAGAAATCATACAGTGATATCATGCATTCTTACTTTGAAGACTGGGGATGACTTGAGTTCTCAGCTCATTATTCGTTACCAAAACAATAGAAGGAAAAGATTAAGAGAAACAAAGCAAATGTATCAAATAAAGCAGGATAATGGGCTAATTTGAAAATTTCCAAATCTAAGCAAAGTGCAGGGATTAAAGATTTGGCCAAGTCTCCTAGCTGCTGAGTTTCTGTGTCTAAAACAATGTGGCTGGCATTTTGGCTAATTTGTGATTTGGACGATCTGCCTGAAAAGTGAGAGTACTCTTAAGGGTTAGACTTGAAATCTGGGAGAATAAATTTGATTCTAAAATAGGTTCTCATCAACTATTGAGAAGGGGTTTACTAGTTTTAACTCTCCCCTTTTCCCCAAAGCACCTGATTAGCTATGAAGAGTGTAAGGAGCTCAATAAACATCCATCCAGAAAAACAAGCTTCAGAAAAATCAAATTCCTTAAATCAAATCCCCAATCAAAATAAGGCCTTTAGTGATGGTTGTGACCAAAAGCCCCCTTTCCTGCCACAAGGAGATAACAAGTAAACCAACAATTTTCCAGGCATTTCCCTAGCATGAATCAGCACCTGTCCCAAGAGCTTGACTTTCCTAATTTATTCAAGATTTCTGTTCTCTTCTCAGAGTGTTTGTTCCTGCTTGATTTCCCTATAAAACTCAGTGTTAGCTTCCCTTCCACGGGGCATTTTAGAGGAACCTGATTTTCCCCATCTTTCTCAATTAGTCCTTATGTTGTTATTACCGCCTCAAAAAAGCTGACTTGTCTTCCTTTCTCTTTGCTGACTGCCCTTCTTGCTCTGTGTTCTGTCTTGTGTTACTCAGCCTCCTCCTTGTCCTATACCCTGCAATTCCAAACCTCATTCAAACTACAGTAAGTCAAAGAAGCAGCATGTTTAATGGAAGGTTCTCAGGCTCTGGAGTCAGAGAACTTGAATTCAAATTCTACTTCTCTTATTCTTGCTTTGATGACTTGTGGGAGGTCATCAGACCTTTCTGGGTTTGGTTTTCTTATTTGTAAACTTAGGGTGTTGATCCTGTATAATAAGCCATCTCCTTTTTCTCACTCTGATATCTCCACTTTCTTCTCCCTTCCATGAGACCTCCCTACACATAGTAATTTTAAAATTACAAAGTCCTTAGATAGTATAATGGCAATACTCTGAGGCAGAGTAGAGTGGGGCTGGGAATGATTTTGATTTTGTATTTCAATTAACACCACTAGATGGCAAACTACAATTTCTTTAGAAACATTTCTGCAATCTGAGCTGTGGTCCTTTTCAGAATCAGAATCATTTAAAAATGATAAAACAATTTTTTTTGGCAGAAAAATCTTTGTGTTCTGGATTATTATCTTGGTCTTTTAGGGCAGGAAATAAAACTAATTGTACCATCCATATACTATCTAGCTTGTGAGATCGTATAGTAGAGGTAAGATTTGGAATAAGAGAACCTGAGTTTAATCCCAATTCAGATATTATAAGTTACATAACCTACCGAAAGTCATTTAACTCCTCTGTACCTCATTTCTGCCCTTTGTAAAGGTTCTTTAGATTAGATTATTAAGGGTTAGATTAAATTATTACTAAGATTTAGTCCATCTCTAAGACCTAGGATAGTACTCTCAAAAGTTACATAAGTCTTTTGCACAGATTGCTAAGTATAAATGACTTTTAAATGGAAAAGGTAGTAGGAGAGGGCAGTCTTTTGCTGGGAAAATGATCGATTTAATTTGGGACATGTTAATAATCAAACCACAAGCATTTATTAAGCACCAGCAATGTGCCTGGCTTTATGTTGGGTTCTGGAGATATAAATACAGAGGAGAAACTCCTATTCTCTAGGAGTTTATGGTAGACACATTTTTCATTGGTATTGCACTTATTTTTTCATTGGTATAGGGGATTTCCATGTAAGAAAATGCTCTCTACAAAGTAGAATGACACCTTAAGTGGCAATTAAGTGATCTTTCTAAGATCCTACTACAGGAATGTCACAGAAGAAGGAGCTGAGAACCAGGTTTTTTCTGAATATTATTACTATAGTTCCAAAAGATGCAAGAAAAGTAATGGATTAAGGACTGGGCAAAGGGCATTGAATTAACAGTTAAGAATTCTTGGGTACCTTTGTTTTTTTTTTAATAATAGCTTTTTATTTTCAATATACATGAAAAGATAGTTTTCAACATTCACACTTGCAAAATCTTGTGTTCCAAATTTTTCTCCTTTTTTTCTCCCCCACCCTCTTTCCTAGACAGCAAATAATCCAATACATGTGCAATTTTTCTAAACTTATTTCCACATTTTTCATATTGCACAAGAAAAATCAGATCAAAAAGGAAAAAAGATGAGAAAAAAAAAAAAAAGCTAGCAAACAACAACAACAAAAAGTGAAAATACTATGTTGTAGTCCATTTTTGGTCCCCATAGTCCTCTTTTTGGATGCAGGTGGCTCTCTTCATCTCAAGTCTATTGGCATTGCACTGAATCATCTTATTATTGAAAAGACCCAAATTATCACAGTTGATCATCACATAAACTTGTTGCTATCTACAATGTTCTCTTGGTTCTATTCAATTCACATCAGTTCATGTAGGTCTCTTCAGGCCTTTCTGAAATCAGCTTGCTGATTGTTTTTTTATAGAACAATAATATTCCATCACATTCATATACCATAACTTATTCAGCCATTCCCCAACTGAGAGGCAAAACACTCACTTTCCAGTTCCTTGTCACTACAAAAAGGGCTGCTACAAACATTATTTTTGCACATGTGGGTCATTTTTCCTTTTTTATGATCTCTTTGGGATGCAGATCCAGGAGAGAACCTGCTGGATCAAAGGATATGCATAGTTTGATAGCCTTTTGGACATAGCTCCAAATTATTCTCCAAAATGGTTGGATCAGGTCACAACTCCATCAACAATGGGTCCCAATTTTCCCACATTCCCCTCCAACATTTATCATTATCTTTTCTTGTCATCTTAGCCAATGTGAGAGGAATATAGTAGTATCTCAGTTGTCTTAATTAGCATTTCTCTAATCAGTAATTATTCAGAACATTTTTTCATATGACTAGGAATGGCTTTAATTTCTTCATCTGAAAATTGTCTGTTTATATCTTTTGACTATCAATTGGAGAATGGCTTGAATTCTTATAAATTTGAGTCAATTTTTTACATATTTTAGAAATGAGGCCTTTATCAGAGCCCTTAATCCTTGGTTGCCTTGAAGAGAGTAGATAAAGTGCTTAGTAAGGAAAGCACAATGTAAATAAAGATTAAGGAAGTAGAGACAAGACTAGACAATTGTTACTAGAAATTTGTTATGAAAGGATGGTAAGGTACAGGATGATAATTTGAGGGGAAAAAGGATAAGAATGATCCCAAGGGCAAGTTCTTGAAAGGGATGAGAAAGCCTGGAATCCAGGTCATAAGCAAAGCCACTGATCTTGACAAGACACCCTACCTTTTTTTATCCAACACTTGCTCTTGGAAACTAGAGCAAGGAGGAAAAATTAGTTAAAGATACAGAGGTTTTTGACTTATAAAGTAGGGGAAATGAGAGCTTACAATGGATAGTCTAAAATTTCTCAGTGAAGTAGATGAAATTATCTGCTGGTAGAGAGTAATATAGGATCTTAAGGAGAGAGGTGGAGGTTTTGAACTTTTATTATTAAAATGCAGAGAAATTCAAACAGAAGAATGGACACTGGGATCCAGTTGAAATTAGATAACACCAATTTGTAGAGTACTCAAGTCTTCATAGTTATATAAATTCTTCAAGTGGTGTATCAATAGACAAGGCAAATGGTGGAATTTTCCCAGGTCTGAGTATTGAGAAGATGTGAATGGTGGTAGAATAAAGAAGGTTCTAATTGAATATGTCAGCTCAAATTTCAAAGTTATGAGGAAAAGAAACCAAGGCCACAGCAAGGTTAATGAATTGAAAGAAGAAAGAAAAAAAGTCATTAGAGGTTATAGTAAAGAAAGAATAAAGAGGGAGCATGGTGCAGTGGAAAGAATACTAGATTTGAAGTGGGAAGACAAGGACTGGAATCTTGGTTCTTCTACATATCATCTATGTGGTCTTGATCAAATCACTAATTTCTCTGACTTTCAGACTATAAACTAGATGGTATCTAAAGTACCTTTCTGTTCTAAATCTATGCTCCTTTGGTCAAATTTTTGATCAGTAAGGCAGAAAGAAAGATGAGAAGAGAGGAATTTGTGATCAGAGAGGGAAATCTGAAATTTCCAATAATGAAGCCAGTGATAGAAATGGAGACATATCTTCAAGATAGGTACTAAATTAATTTAGAAAGGAAGGAGAGTTCCTTTATTGAAGCCACAATAAAAGTGATATAGATGAACAGGTATGAATCTAACATAGAGAAGTTGCAACAATAGCTCTGGAAGCAGCAGAGGGGAACACTCTTTAAAGTATCTTCTTGGTTCTTTGTATTGGCAAGTATAAGAGAAGGAACAAGGGACTTTGGAGAAGGTAGCCAGAAATATCTTTTGAATAGAAGTGAATTTTTATGAGCACCAAACAAAATTCAAGAGTGTGAAATGAGATATAGGATGAAGGGAAGGAAAGAGTCCAGAGGGAATAACAGGGAGGAGAGAGATAGGGAATGGGAAGTTGATGGGACTGTGCTCGATAGGAATGAGAATGTAGGGAGAGGTATCAAGAAAGGAAGGAAAGAGTCCGAGTTGGCGGTTTCTGTCCAAACAGTAGGTAATAATTAAAGAATGAAAATGTTCTTGACAGTGTTAGATGCATGCCATAGAAAGGCTATGTGCAGACTCTACTGAGACTTTTGCTCAAACCTTAGGGCATCCTCAATGTTATTGTTCAGTCACTTTTCAGTCATATTCTACTCTTTGGGACCCCCATTTGGGCTTTTCTTAAGGCAGAAATATTGGAGTGTTTTGTCATTTCCTTCTCCAATTCATTTTACAGATGAGGAAATTTAGAAAAACAAGATTAAGTGATTTACCCAGGGTCACACAGCTAATAAGTATTTGAAGCTAGGTTTGAACTCAGGAAGAGGAGTCTTCTTGATTCCAGGCCTGGAATGCTATCTACTGCATTAGCTAGCTGCCCTAATATTATCAATAATATATATTAAAATACTAGGAAGGAACAGTTCTAGGCTTCTTGATTCCTGCAAAGGGTCCTTGAATTACTTGTTGCCAGAATCTCAACTTTAATTAGAATGGACATCCAGAGGTAACAGGAAGCATAGAAGTTTTTTGAGAAAAATGAAGGGGATAACATAATCAGTCATATCACCAACCAAGTATTTTCTTCAGGAACTATTGGAAAGTGTTAGGGATCCTCAAAAATCTCTAGGGAGCTATGCTCAAATAGGTAGATTTCTAATGGCAAGACAAAATCTTTTTTTTTTTTTTGCATTCCCATGTTATGGAGTTCTCTGATAGTACATACTTTGCAAGTAAGACACTAAATAATACACACTGTGTAAACTCTGACTCAGAAATATTATTTACTAGACTTATATGCTCTTAAGGAGATCAAAGAAAGAAAAGAATCCATATGTACAAAAATAATTATAGTAGCTCTTTTTGTTATTCAAAGAATTGAAAAGTGATATGGAACCCTTCAACAGAGGAATCACTAAATAAATTATGGCATACAAATGCCATGGGATGTTGTTGTGTTATAAGAAATGATGGAGATAATTTCTTTTTTTTTTAATAATGATAACTTTTTATTGACAGAACCCATGCCTGGGTAATTTTTTATAACATTATCCTTTGCACTCACTTCTGTTCCGACTTTTCCCCTCCCTCCTTCTTCCCCTCCCCCAGATGGCAAGCAGTCCTATACATGTTAAATATGTCACAGTATATCCTAGATACAATATATGTGTGCAGAACCAAACAGTTCTCTTGTTGTACAGGAAGAGTTGGATTCAGAAGGTAAAAATAACACGGGAAGGAAAACAAAAATGCAAACAGTTACATTCATTTCCCAGTATTCTTTCTTTGGATGTAGCTGCTTCTGTCCTGCATTGATCAATTGAAACTGAATTAGAGCTTCGCTTTGTCAAAGAAATCCACTTCCATCAGAATACATCCTCATATAGTATCGTTGTTGAAGTATATAATGATCTCCTGGTTCTGCTCATTTCAGTCATGTAAGTCTCTCCAAGTCTCTCTGTATTCAGATGGAGATAATTTCTTTTATTTATTTATTTTATTATAATAACTTTTATTGACAGAACCCATGCCAGGATAATTTTTTTTTATTTTATTTATTTATTTATTTTTAAATTTTATTTATTTATTTAATTTATTTTTTTAATGAAATAACTGTTTATTGACAGAACCCATGCCAGGGTAATTTTTTACAATATTATCCCTTGCACTCACTTCTGTCAGGATAATTTTTTACAACATTATCACTTGTACTCACTTCTGTTCTGATTTTTCCCCTCTCTTCCTCCACCCCCCTCCCCTAGATGGCAAGCAGTCCTATATATGTTGAATATGTTGCAGTATATCCTAGATACAATATATGTGTACAGAACCAAACAGTTCTCTTGTTGTACAGGGAGAATTGGATTTAGAAGGTAAAAATAACCTGGAAAGAAAAACAAAAATGCAAACAGTTTACATTCATTTCCCAGTGTTCTTTCTTTGGGTGTAGCTGCTTCTGTTCATCATTGATCAATTGAAACTGAATTAGGTCTCTTTGTCAAAGAAATCCACTTCCATCAGAATACATCTTCATACAGTATCGTTGTTGAAGTATATAATAATCTCCTGGTTCTGCTCATTTCACTTAGCATCAGTTCATGTAAGTCTCTCCAAGCCTCTCTGTGTTCATCCTGCTGATCATTTCTTACAGAACAATAATATTCCATAACATTCATATACCACAGTTTACCCAACCATTCTCCAATTGATGGGCATCCATTCATTTTCCAGTTTCTGGCCATTACAAACAGGGCTGCCACAAACATTTTGGCACATACAGGTCCCTTTCCCTTCTTTAGTATCTCCTTGGGGTATAAGCCCAGTAGTAGCACTGCTGGGTCAAAGGGTATGCACAGTTTGATAACTTTTTGGGCATAATTCCAGATTGCTCTCCAGAATGGTTGGATTCGTTCACAACTCCACCAACAATGCATCAGTATCCCAGTTTTCCCTCATCCCCTCCAACATTCATCGTTATTTTTTCCTGTCATCTTAGCCAATCTGACAGGTGTGTAGTAGTATCTCAGAGTTGTCTTAATTTGCATTTCTCTGATTAATAGTGATTTGGAACACCCTTTCATATGGGTGGTAATAGTTTCAATTTCATCATCTGAAAATTGTCTGTTCATATCCTTTGACCATTTATCAATTGGAGAATGGCTTAGTTTCTTATAGATTAGAGTCAATTCTCTATATATTTTGGAAATGAGGCCTTTATCAGGCCCTTTAACTGTGAAGATGTTTTCCCAGATGGAGATAATTTCAAAAAAAACCCTGAGATTTGTATGAACTGATGAAGAATGAAGTGGGGAGAATCAGGAGAAAAAATATATAAGAACAATATAAAGAAAACAACTTTGAGAGGTTTAAGATCTTTGATCAATTCTATGACCAACCATGACCTCTATTAGAAAATATTCTTAGTTTCTCCTGTTTGAGGGGATTTCTAAAATGACTCCCTCAGAACTTTGAGGGTCTTCTATATTTAACTTTGATGCTTAACCCCTAGTATAAGACAAAGGACAGAGGATCCATTGCTTTTCTGAATTTCCTTGGGGATGGGAATTTCTCTTTTATACATTTTCCCCAGTAGAGTTTAGTGTTTATCTATTTATTCTGCATGCCTCCCAAGGAGGTCAATAAGGCTGTAAACAGAAGAGAACACCAAATCAGTCAAACAAATTGCAGAATATTGAAAAGGTCACTGCAATAAAGTATGTCACTATAATCCACAGAATATATGAGGCATTAAAATCCTAATGCGTTTGACTTTTGATCAAGATTTATATGAGAGGAGAAAAATGCACAACCCCCAATGCATTTTTATGGCCAAAATTAAAACAGGGATGGATTCACTTAACCCCTGACAGCAATCTTTGAACAATTCATTGAACTACCTTGTTTGCCCAGGGAGAATTCCATTCCTGTGGAATCTTATGGGACCAGAAATACTTTTGATGCCTTTTCTGGATAGTAGAGAAGGCATGGGGGTCCAGATTGTTGCCATGATAAAAGAGCCAAGCAAGGCTAGTGAGATAGACATCAAGAAGTGATGCTGATTTTCAGGATATTTTGTTTTTATTCTTGTTTTTTACAGGTCAGGGAACCATCTGATCTGTTACTTTTCATTTTCTCTGGCCCTAAGTTTTATTCTCATTCTATATTCAGTAGAACCAATTTTATCCACATAAAATAATTCCTGTTTCTCTGGAGCCATAAAAGCCTTTCTCTGAGACCCCATCAGCAGAACTACTTGCTAATGAGGTTTGCTGCTGACTTCAGGATCCTTCCAGAAAGAAAGTGGATTTGGCTGGCAAAAATAGATTCCTGATCTAACACACTACTTTTCAGTTTAACCAAACTACTAGTTATTGTTCAGTTGTTCTTTTGTTTCAATTGAGTCTTATTCTTTGTGACCCCGTTGGAGTTTTCTTGGCAAAAATACTAGAGGGGTTTGTCATTTCCTTTTCCAGCTGATTTTACAGATGAGGAACTGAGGCAAACAGGGTTAAGTGACTTGCCCAGGGTCACATGGCTATTAAGAGTCTGAAGTCAGATTTGGATTCATGTCTTCCCGATTCTACCTGACACTGTATCACCTGGTTTTCTTTTAGTTTAGTACAGTATTCACTGCCTTTGTTCATTTGGACAGGCTATTCTTTCTTCCCTATTCCCCATCCCCCATGCCTGAAATGAATATATATTCCCTTTATAACTTTGAGAATCCTTACCTTCTTTCAAAGCTCAGTTCTACTGTCACTTCCTCTGCATAGCCTTTATTGATTTGGTACCTTGGATTCTGCCTCAGAATAATCATCTGCACTCTGACTGGCAAACTTCTATGTTATCTCACCCTGACTCAAGTCATCATCATTTCCTGACAATTTCCATTATACTAAATTTTTATGTCTCTATCAGCTCTGCCTTTTTCCTTGAACTCTCATCCCCTGCTACCACATCCCTTCCCTCTTCCCAGCCACCCAGAAAATTAAATCTACTAGCATTAGAGCAGAGATGGCACAAGACTTGGTAACAGGGATCAGTCCTTCATCTTACTTCCCATCCATCTGTCTACAATGCCATTCTCCTTTCTAGTTCCTGTTTACAAGTCATCTGCCATGTAATTTTCTTGGGAGCACAAACATTTTCATTTGTATCCCTAATATCTGGTACATTGTAAGCACTTAGAAAATACTTTATTCTATTCTGGAGCTGAAAGTGGCTTGTTCCCTTTCATTCATTCTCAGCACACTCTGATTTCTCCTTTCCTCCCCTACTTCTTATATATCCCATCTGTACTCTAATTTTAACTATTTGTCCTCTAAATGTGAGATCCTGGTCCAATGACTGAGTTGACTTTTTTTTTTTTTTTTTTTGCTGAGGCAATTTGGGTTAAGTGACTTGCCCAGGGTCACACAGCTAGGAAGTGTTAAGTGTCTGAGACCAGATTTGAACTCAGGTAGTCCTGACTTCAGGGCTGGTGCTCTTATCTACTGCACCACCTAGCTGCCCTATGAGTTGACTTTTTTAACCCAACCTGTAATTTCACTGGTATAGAAAATTCATTTAAAAAAATAATAGCTTTTTATTTTCAAAATATATACAAAGATTTTCAACATTTACCCTTGCAAAATCTTGTGTTCCAAATTTTTCTCCCTCCCTTCCTGTCACCTGCTCCCCTAGATAGCAAGCAATATAATATATGTTAAATATGTGCAGTTCTTCTTTATATATTTTTACATTTATCATGATCACAAGAAAAATCAGATCAAAAAGGAAAAAAAATGAGAAAAAACAAAATTCAAGCAAACAACAAAAAAAGTGAAACTACTATGTTGTGATCCACATTCAGTCCCACATTCAGATCCACATCTAGATGGCTCTCTCCAATCACAAGTATTAGAACTGGCTTAAATCACCTCATTGTTAAAAGGAGCCACTTCCATCATAAATGATCATCACATAATCTTGTTGTTGCTGTATATAATGTTCTCTTGTTTCTACTCACTTCACTTAGCATCAGTTCATGTAGGTTTCTCCATGCCTTTGTGAAAACATCCTGCTGATGGCATAGAAAATTCTTGATGAAGAAATACCTTCTTCCAGTGCAGACCAGCATCTATACTGCCACTTATAAACTTTAAGGATTGCTTATGGCACTGAGGGGCAAAAGGACTTACCTAGAATCACACAGCCAGGATATGTCAGCAGTTTCTGACTCCTAGGATGGCTGTTCATCTGCTGTGACACTACCTCTAGAGTTGACATTATACTCCATTTAAAGTCAGGAACCTCAGAGGGACTTAAGTGGAACCTCTGCGGAGGATTTCATTGAGGACATGGACAAGAATTGTACAAGATGAGAAGGCAATTGATGGCAATCAACATAATTAGCACTGAGATCACAGATCCATTGAAGCATTGAAATACTGAAAACATATGTGTTTTTGCTACCAGTAAAATGTAAACTCCCTGAGAGCAAAGATGGCATCATTTTCTCTTTTGCATCTTCAGTGCCTAGCTTAGTTAGTTGTCTTGCAATCAACCCACAAGCATTGATTTAGGGCTTGCTAAGTGCTTGCACATAGCAGGTACTTAATAATAAATGTTATTTATGTGAATCTGCTGTTTTCTTTTAACAAGAGAAACTATGGCAACTTAAAATCAATTATGGGATTGCAGGAGGAAGGTAAAAGCACCAATAAAGGAGAAGCTACGTTTTAAAAAGGGTGGGCGTTCTGATGAGGTAAGTTTCAAACCCCAAGCTAACTTTGTCTCTGTTATTTTGCCTAAGGCCAGGTCTCGAGAGCCCTGTGTAGGCTGAGGAAATTCTAGATTTTGAGGATGTAGAAAACATTTCAATTTTTATATGAAGCTTATTTCAGTGGCCAAATGCACATATCATGCTTCAACTAGTGCCATTTTCTTAACCATGAATCAAGTATACATGAAAGCAAAGATGCCCCGGGCCCTACAATTTCCCTGAAGCAAGTTATAGAGGATAATTGATTGCAAACATTTGGTCTGCTCTGGTAGTTTTTCATATTTCACACTGACAGAAAATATCCGTTAAGAGAAAGTGGATATGCTTCTTAGGGAACAGCATTTTTCCTCTTATGGTTTTAACAATATAGCTACTGTTTTCTGTCGATTTGGCTTATTTTCTGATTTAACAGCAGTACAGGCATTTAGCTATAGAGGGCAGTAAAGGTGCATGCAAACATCATTTAGCATAACTTGTGCATAAATAGAACAGTGATATCTGTAAGTAAATGTTTATTCATTAGCCAGTAGTGCCATGTAAACCTATTAAAATTTATTAAAGGATCTGTCAGTAATGGAGATCAAATATACAATCTTATAGGTCATAAGGGTCTTGACATTTTCTAAGTCCCTGTCAGAAATGGTCAGTAAAACCTTTTTGATATCATTTCACATCTTTTCTGTGCAGTGATGTGTCTGGTATGAAATGTTTGAAAAAAGCACGCTTGATACAAGTCCATTTGGGAAAAGGTTGTGGGAGCTTAGATATAAATAACTCAGAAATCTAAAGTATCTTTGGGTGCCTTCAGTAGGTGGCTTTATGGGTTAGATTTATAAAAGTTCAACATTGGATGAATGGTCTGGGCTCTGTGACCTCTGAAATGTGATAAAGAGTAGGAAAGGGATAAAGAGGTATTATCAAGTAATCAACTCATTGACCTTATAATATGAAAGAGCATCTATGGGCTCATTATTATTCTTTGTCCAAAAATGTAGTTAGTAGCATTGTCTCATATACAAAACTTGCCAAGGAATGCACATAAAATAGGGGGACACAAACAACAAGAGGAGATGGCATTTAACAAACAACTACTACTATCAATTCTCGTACTCTAATGGAAATAGCCCAGGTTGCTGAACCAAAGAAGAGCAGGACCTAGCATACATCAGTCCTGTTTCCAGCCTGGCTCCCTCAGCCATGCACTAAGAAGAGGAACTCAATGGACAAGGGACCTATTTTCTTCCCCACCCACATACCAGTGGCCACTGACATTAAGAGCAGGAGCCTCAGAAGTAGTGACCCTTCCTAGACTACAGGTCCGGTCCAGCTCCAAAAGTCAGCATTCAATGAAACAATTCCCATAAATAATGAGATAGCCAACACCACAATCTGCCAATCGATGGATCAAGCATACCAAACTAGCTAAAGAAGCAAGATACCTTGAGGGAGACATAGGAGGCAACATGTGCCAGACGAATCAAACCCCCCACTACTACCTGAGCACCATTTCCCTTCACCTCCTGATTGAACAAGTTCAGGATTCTGACCCCAAGAGCAGCCCTCTAGTTACAGCTTAAAAGGTCCAGAAAAGAAAGAAAAGAAACCATTGAATATTTTGGCATTGTCAAATAGTTCAACATCAAAAAATGATACTATTTTATCAGCAGAAATGACATTAAATAATAAATCAAAAAATAGAGAAGAACTAAGAAGGTATTGTCAAGAAAGTAGCTGTCACTTGTGGCACAAAGCTTTACCCTTTACTTTAAAGACCTTGGGTTCTTTTCAGCTTACTTTTAGCTAAAACCTTCCTTATATGTTACTTCCTCCTTAGAATGTGAGCTCTGAGATTGGGGACTCTCTTATTTTCCTGTTTGTATCTCCAATCTTACTACAATGCTTTGAACATAGAAAAAAAAAACTTAATGCCTTTTCATTTATTTATTCAAATAAGGGAAAACATAACTAGAATAACCAACACTGTCCTCCCTCCCCCTTGGCTGAATAGGTTAGAATAAAGAGATCTCATCTCACTGTCTCTCTCAATCTCTCTCATTCTCTCCCTCTCTGTGTCTCCCTTTCTCTGTCTCTGTCTCTGTGTGTGTGTGTGTGTGTGTGTATGTGACTGTCTCTATTTTTCTTTCTCTTTCTCTCTCTTTCCCCTTTTCTATCTCTCTTCCGCCCACTGTCTGTCTTTCTGTCTCTTTTTTCTCCATTCCTTCCTCCTTCCATCCCTTCAGTCTTCTTGCTGTTACATCCTGCTTATGTGCGACTTCTTTTGGGAAAGAAGATTGGTCCCTTCATTTGGACTATTGGTAACAACTTATTTTCCTGCTTGCAAAAATTAAATACTTTTCCTTCCCCATTGGGGCACAAATTAGCTAAGCACCTAATTTATTTAGCACCTGCTCTATATAAAACTGATAGGACATATCAACAACTTTTTATAACTTTAAAAACCTTACAGAATTGTTTGAGGTCTCTGGGAGCTTAAGTGACTTAACTAGGATTTAACAACTTAATATATATGAGGCAGAACTCAGTTCAAATTTTTCTGACTCTAAGATCCACCCTTTAGCCACTATTCTATATCCTCTTTTAAAAATTCTGTAAGGTGCCATGTTACCCATTTTGGATGAAGAGAATTATGAAATATGGTTTGTAGGATATTGTACCTATACTTGAAAAGCTTCTGATTCAAATATGGAAATAATCACTTAGATAACATAAGATCATATTGTTCAAGATGACTGGGACAAACAATTAGAGCCACAAGAAATTCTGAAGTAGAGGTAATTATTTCCATATGAGTCATATTGGGAGAGAAAAATCAGAACAAAATGGAAAAAACATGAGAAAAAAAAAAAACAGAAGAAAAAAAGGTGAAAATAGTATGCTTTAATCTGTATTCAGTCTCCAAAGTTCTTTTTCTGGGTGCAGATGGCATTTTCCTAGAAAGTTTAATGAAATTGCCTGGGATCACTGAATTTCTGAGAAGACCCAAGTCTATCATCACGCAATCTTGCTTTTGCTATGTACAAAGTTTTTCTGGTTCTGCTTACTTACTTCACTTAGCATCAGTTCATTTAAATCTTTTCACGCTTTTCTAAAATCAGACTGGTCATCATTTTGTATAGAATAATATTTCTTTATTTTCATTTATTATACTTATTCACCCATTTCCCAGTTGATGGGCATCTATTCATTTTCCAGTTCTTTGCCACCACAAAAAAAAAGTTGTTACAAGCATTTTTGCACATGTGGATCCTTTTCCTTTTTTTTTTTTTATGATTTTGGGATACCCATTAATACCACTGCCAGATCAAAGGATATGCACAGGTTTTTTTAATCCCTGTAGGCATAGTTCCAAATTGCTCTACAGAATGATTGGATCAGTTCACAACTTCATTAACAAATGCATTAATATCCCAGTTTTGCCATATCTGCTCCAACATATATAATTCTTTTCCTGTTGTCTTAGCCAATCTGATAGGTATGAAGTGGTACCTCAAAGTGGTTTCATTTCTCTAATCAATAGTAAGTTAGAGCATTTTTATATAACCCTAGATGGCTTTAAATTCTTCATCTGAAAATTGTCTTTTTATATCCTTTGACCATTTATTGATTGGAGAATGACTTGTATTCTTATAAATTTGGCTCAGTTCTCTATATATTTTAAAAATGATGCCTTTATCAGAAACATGGTTGAAAAATTATTTCTGTTTTCTGTTCCCCTTCTAATCTTGGTTGCATTGGTTTTGTTTGTGCAACACCTTTTTAATTTAATGTAATAAAAATTATCCATTTGTATTTCATAATGTTCTCCATTTCTTGTTTGGCAAAAAAATCTGAGGATGTAATTATTAAGGGAAATTGGGAAATATTTCATGGAAGATGTGGGAATGACTTAAAGGAAATGTTGTATTTAAACAAATCAACAGTCTTGGAGAACTCTTGCTTGGCAAGGGGAAATAGCTTGAACAAAGTTGTGGAGTGGGATATATAGACATTGGGACAGAGTTAGTTTGAGTGAACCCACCTTATTTTAACTTTGCTTAACCTTTGGATAGCAAGGTGATACAGTGGATAGAGTGCCAGGCCTAGAGTTAGGAAGACTCATCTTCCATAATTCAAATTCAGCCTCAAGATACTTTCTAGCTATGTGATCCTGGGCAAATCATTTTACCTTGTTTGCCTCAATTTCCTCAACTGAAAAATGAGCTAGAGAAGGATATGGCAAACCACTCGGTATTTTGTCAATAAAGGTTCACATAGTCAAAGCTATAGTTTTTCTAGTATCAATGTATGGCTATGAGTGTTGAATTATAAGGAACATTGAGCATCACAGAATCAACATTTTCAAATTGTTGTACTGGAGAAGACTTTTCAGAGTCCCTTGGAAACCAAGGAGATCAAATAAGACCATACTTAAGTTAATTCAGACTTTTTATTGGAGGCTCAAATACTGAAGATGAAGTTGAAATTGAGAAGACAGGATTCATTGGAAAAGGCCTTGATGTTGGGAAAGATTGAAGACAAAAGGAAAGGAAAACAGCAAAGGATGAGATAGTCATGAAGCAATGAACATGAACTGGAACAGACAGAAAAATAGTGGGGGATAGCAGGGCCTGGTGTGCTTTGGTCCATGAGGTCATGAATTTGAATGTGAATAAGCAACAATAGTAAAAGCAGTTAGGTGGCTTAGTGAATAGGGTGCCAGCCCTGGAGTCATAAAGACTCAACTATCTGAGTTCAAATCCAGCCTCAGACATTTACTAGCTGTGTGACCTTGGGCAAATCATTAAATCCTATTTGCTTCAACCTCTTCATCTGTAAAATGAGCAGGAGAAGGAAATGGCAAACCATTCTAGTATCTTTGTCAGGAAAACTCCACATGAGGTGAATGAAGACTCTAAAATGACTGAATAACAACAATCAAAGCAGCTCAATTGGTGGCCAGCCTACTCCAATAAATCCTTTTTGTCTTATTTTTCTGAGTTTGCCTTCAAAACCAGGATTTTCTTTTAACACATGATATATTTGGGGAACAATTTGATTCATTGGAAGATTCTAGCAATGTGCTTCTTCTAGGGATGAAGGGAAGCTCAACAGCAAAAAAAAAAAGGGTAATTCTGGTCCTGACCTATTCATCTGGGAACAATCCTAAAAGTTCTAGAGGGGATTTAAGAATCATAAAGTAAGTTGGCGCCTGTTTCTGAAATCCTTGACTTGATTGGAAGCTAACAGTATATAGCACATGCTATCTTTTTATAGTTTAAACTCTTCAGCCTATGTCAAACTTCTGCCCACCAACTCAACAATCTTATGCAACCCTATTTAATGAATAACTTTGAAGTTGGCCTCAACCTATGCTGTTTTTTAGAAACATAAATCTCTGTGCAACATGAATCCTGAATATTGCATGTAGGACCTCCAAATTTATTTTCCTTCAACAACAATCCAATTCAGAGGTGTGGAATTATGAATGCGGCTATACCAGTAAAGATTAAGTCAGGTTAAATGATTTTGTAGCTCAAGATTTATGGCCACATTTTCATAGGGTGGCCTCCCTGTCATTGCTCAATATTTCAGGCTGAACTTTTATGTAAAAATGTGCCCACAAATAATTGCAAGTACAGATTTCAAGGAGAATGGAAAAGTTTGGTATTAGTTCCTTTGGGGACATAAAATTTATCTTATATGTCACTAGCCTGGGCAATTTGGATACTATTTTTAAGCCCAAACCTCCAGATTTTGGTTTTAGGTTTTTTGTTTTTGTTTTATTTTGTTCTCAGGGCAAATATCTGGGAATTTCATTTAATAATTTGCTTTGCCTCATATTACATTTTAGACATGAGATCACAAATTAGTTGAAGGACCTGGGATGGGAAAACTTTTAATTGATTGTAGTTAGTAACAAGGATTTATTAAATGCTTACTATATAGTAAAGATTGAGGTTGGGGCTATAAAGGAGGAAAAAAAAACCTGAATCCTGACCCTCAAAGAAACCACATAAATGAAACATACATTTACAACATAGAGGATAATTTGATTTTGTTCAGTTTCTTCATGACTCCATTTAGGGTTTTCTTGATAAAGATATTGGAGTGATTTACTATTTCCTTCTCCTGTTGGTTTTACAAATAAAAGAATTGAGGCAATCATTGTCAAGTGACTTGCCCTGGAGTCATACAGCTAGTTAAAGACTGAGGCCAGATTTGAATTCAGGAAGATGAATCTTCCAGACTCCAATCCCAACATTCTATCTGCCTAGCTACCTTCTGAGAATATCTTCCATTTACATAGGGAAACCTGGAAAGGATTATTACAGAAGTGGGATTTGAGTTGAATCTTAAAGAAAATTGGGAAAACCAAGAGATTAGGGTGAGAAGGAAAAGCATATCACAGAAATCTCAAAAATAGAAGAGACATTAGGGATCTTCTTATCTAACTCCTTTATTTTAGAGCTGAGGAACTTGAGGCTTGGAAAGGAATAATTTTTTATCAAGGTCAACATTGTTGAAAATTTAAAGTATCTTCCTGAAAGAGAAACCTGCTGTGCATATTAATAATTTGGAGATGGTGTTAAATTGTGGAAAATCAATTGGAATCAGAGCCATAACTTGAGTCAGAGCAATCAGGGTCTTGTCCCAAGGTGCCAAATTTAGATAAGGGCTCATAGACAAAAATAATAAAAGTTGTTGCTTAGCCAAGAAGCAGAATGATACAATGTTTACTCAGTCTCAGTGTCAAAGAAGATCTCAGTTTAAGTTCTACATTTGATAAATACTAGCTATATTGTAATACTCGGTATATGACTTAACCTCTCAGCTCTAGGCAAAATTCTCTAAGATTCTAAGTTACAGAAGTGGTGCTAAATTTGAGGATGTTCCTTCATCTCAAAAGTCTCTATCAATAAAATTACATTCTAGTCTCTATTCAGATTTCTTATCTCCCAGTTAGCCAGAACAATTAGTTTAAATTAGAACCCACCTTGTTTCCTGCTTTCTTTCCCTAGGGGTGACCACCCATGTAAGCATTCTATGTCTAGGTCCTATCCTATAGCAGTAACCTCATGATGACTGTCAGAGATGTCTATCTATAGGAAGGACCCCTCTCCCAGTTGAATCTCTTTTAAATGATTAAGATCCATTTCATGGCCCACCAGAAATATTTCATGCTGCTTGTCCTATGTGGCAAGAGAAATACCATAACCTCTCCCCTTCATATAGGCTAATTTGAATGACTGTGATGAGGTCTAAATTTTGGGGTTCCCGGTCAGGGAACCAAATGATGAGGTTAGGGTTCTGGGTGATCAGGGAGTTAAATAATGAGGTCTGTGGTAAATCGGGGTTCAGGGAACTAAATGAAGAGGTTTGGCTCCCCTACATTCCCCTAGGATTTGATGAAGTGTAGGAAGTCCTTCGGGTGGGGTCTTTTACAGACGCCAGGATTCAAAGAGACTTTCTCCTTGAAGGAGTTTTAGAGAGAGTTTCAGGATCTCTTGTCATTCCCTCCTTGTCAACTGTATAAAGCATTTACCATTTGCAAAGGAAACAAATAGGAAAGTAAAACAGTCCCTGTTCTCAGTGGGGGGAGACAATGTATATGGAAGCTTTCAGCTGCAAGTCAAATGGAAAAGTCCTTTGGTCTTTAGCGTACAGTGATAAAGCAGATGGTAATAACTGTACAAGTATTGCTTTTATCAAAGCTCTTGAGTTCAGGTTCTAGGCTATCTCTATCGGAATCTGAGCAGAAATGCTGATCAAAGATGGTAATTCAACTTGTCTGGTACCCCCTATCTCTCCCTCAAAGTGTTTTATTGTTTTAGCTAGTCTGGTTTGCATACCCTGAGTGTGGCAGTTGATTGACAACTTGTAGGGATGGTTGGCTCCTTCTTCATTGGAGTTACTGTCTTAGATGATGAATGGATTGGAAGCAGGAGGTGCTGCCACTCTCAGGCTCTTGTGTTTTCCACCTGTCTGTTGCAGCTGGTTAGCAGTTGCTGGTGGTGATAAAGCCTTAAAACGTGAGGAAAATCTCCAGTTGATTTTGCATGCATTGCCCATCCTAATATACCACCCAAGCCTTTGCAGTTTTCATTGTACTTCAGACAATAAATTTGAACCTTTATTGCCTAGAGCTAACCAAGATTCAAGGATAGCCTCAGAACTTTTTAGGGAAAATGATGTTAACTTGTATAAAGCATATTATTTCTATCACACCCTGGCTTTATTTTTTTCTTCTTGCCACAATTACTAAAATGATTAATAATAGGTTAGCGTAGAGACATGTATTCATTTGAGGGTCTAGAGATGGAATGTAAGACTTAGGCAATGTCACAGAATTGCAAAGTGGAGTTATGTTTTGGAATGATTCCTCTGAGAATCTGGTGAAGGTGGGGAGAGAATTTTCCAAAGGCATTTTGTTTGAAGTAATTCTGTAATGCTGGAGAAACTGAAGCAGGATAGAGCTTAGGGAACAATTTAATAATTTATTTAAAAGGGAGATATTTACTGAGATCAAATGGATCCACAGTTTGGTCCCAGAGCTGAATGAGATTATTGTCTCCAAGAATCCAGCAGTGAATGTAGGATACAAAATTCTTTTATAGGGTAACGAGTGCTGACATAATGGGGGAGGTACCTGGGATGGGGATGACCTAATGGGGCGAAGCATTTAGGATGAGGATGACATAATGGAGGGAGGTACTAGAGAGGCTCCTGATATTCTAATGATGTCTAAGATAAGACCTTTATCTTATTAAATATTAAGAGGGAATGATTATAGCCCAAGGTCTAAAATATAAGACCTTTATCCTATCAAACATTAAACCATTTCCTAATGGTTATAACCTGAGCCAGAGTAACTGAGTAGGACAATTGGGGAAACTGGGTCAAGACATTAAAAGGGAACTGTGGCACAACAATTCCAAATAATTATACTTTTTTTGAACATTCTCAAGCATCTTTCCTTATATCTAGGTGACACCATAGAGTGTTGAGCCTAGTGTTAAGAGAACCTGAATTCAAATATAGCCTCAGATACTTACTAGGTACTTGACATTTGATATTCAAATGCATGACTCAAGAGAAGCATAAAAAGGTAAACATGAAAGCACACTCATAAGAAACTTAAGAAGGTTAAGCTATTTACATTCCTATATGAGAAGATAATATGGGTAACTCCTAAGAACTTGATCATCATTAGAGCAGTTAAAAGGAGTCTACATAGAGAGAGGGCATTATCAGTCAGTTATGTTGGAATGACCTCAAAAAAAAAAAAAAAAAAGGCCAAATAGCCTCTATTTGTCTTAGTTCTCTCATTTGTAAAGGGGGGACAATAAAGCACTTACTACTCAAATGAGTTGTGAGAATCAAATGAGAAAACAATTATAAAGCACTTAGCATAGTATCTGGCACATTGTAAGCACTATATAAATGTTGGCTGTTAGTATAATTATTAAATATATTGATTAGATAAAATAAGCCTCCAAAGCCTCAATATTATCTTAGAAAATTTCCAACTGATATTCAAAATATACCAGGATTCCTATAATCATCATCTATACAAAATACTGTCAGATAGAATTTGAGTATTTTTTTTGTACAGTGTGCTAAACCCAATTCTGTGGAAGAGAATGTGGAAAATTAGCATGTTAAAATACATGAACCAATAAAATCTTTGTTATTTAAGTGGGATCTGGGTACCTTCTCCACTTGTAACTTGTCAACCTGTATACATCCAATGCTTGTGATATACATAACATGATGGAACCTTCCTTGAGATTTCTTAACATTGTGTAGATACCAATGGAATACACAAGCTATCTGTCACTTTGTCCCTTACTCTTAATACGTGACTAATTTACCTTTTCTAATTATATGTCTTTTTGATGACATAATTTTATTCCAACTTTCCTATGTAAATTTTCGTTGATAATGTATTACAGCCTGCTCATATCTTCAACATGATTTTCCCTAGTCCTTTGTGTTACTAGAAACTTCAATCATGTGAAGACCGTGGTATTTCATGTCTTGCAGTCAGCCAGTCAGTATCCTTGAAAGAATATTAAGAATTGCACAATAAAAGCATTCCCTATACAAAGCCCAGTTAATTACTTTTTCTTTTTCTTTCTTTCTTTCTTTTTTTTTTTTTTTTTTTTTTTTTTGCTGAGGCAATTGGAGTTAAGTGACTTGCCCAGGGTCACACAATCAGGAACTGTTAAGTGTCTAAGGTCACATTTGAACTCAGGTCCTCCTAACTTCAGGGCTGGTGCTCTATCCACTGCACCACAAAGCTGCCTTAGTTGATTACACTTCAATTTTGATCCTGCAAAGTAAAATGAGGATAATTTTGTAGAAGTGCATAGGTCAGATATTAATGGTGCAAAAGGGCTGCTTTCATTTGTATCCTGAATTTTGTAGGCTTGGGAAAATGTTGGTAGTGAAATTTACTTTTTATTTATTAAAGCTTTTTATTTTTCAAAACATATGCCTGAACAATTCTTCAACATTAGCCCTTGCAAAACCTTGTGTTCCAATTTTCCCTCCTTTTCCCCAGGCCCTCCCCTAGATGGCAAGTAGTACAATATATGTTAAACATGGTAGAAATATATGTTAAATCTAATGTATGCATGCATATTTATACAATTATCATGCTGCACAAGAAAAATAAAATCAAATCAGTAAAAAAAAAAACAAAAAACAAAATGCAAGCAAGCAACAACAAAAAGAGTGAAAATGCTATATTGTGAACCACATTCAATTCCCACAGCCCTCTCTCTGGATGTAGATGGTTTTTTCATCATTGAACAAGTAGAACTGGTTTGAATTATCTCATTGTTGAAGAGAGCCATGAACATCAGAATTGATCATTATATAGTATTGTTGTTGCCATGTACAAAGTTCTTCTGATTCTGCTCACTTCATTTAGCATTAGTTCTTTTAGATCTCTCCAGGCCTCTCTGAAATCATCCTCCTGCTTGTTTCTTACAGAACAATAATATTCCATAACATTCATATTTGGTGATAAAATTTAACCTAATATATTCATAAAGGTTCTCATGGACAAATTCTCTTTGTGTGATTGTTAGAGCTAGCTGCCTCAGAAAAGACCAGCACATCTCTTAAATGGTTGCTGCTTGATTCATCTCTAGAAAGCCATGATAGTCCTATATTATGATGAGTCTTGTATTGTTATAATAATTATAAGAATAACTATAGCATAATTCCATAGTACCTTCCTGTTCACAAAATTGAGTACCATGTGATTTTGTTCTTTTTATCATTAGTGCCTAGGACAGTACCTAGCACATAGTTGTAAATAAATGAATGATTGAATAAAAAGACCCAAACTCTATACTAAGGAAAATGTCCTCTTTAAATCCAAACTCTAGTTCAAGATGGCATCTTGCTTGTTTAAATCCTCTCTGATTATTTCCTGCTGGATGTAAGATCTGTTTTTGCACTGATTATAGGAATCTTATTTCCAAATTAAATCATGCTTGTCTTTTTCTGGTTTTCCCTTTGAGAATAGCTAGAGGAACTAGCTTGTCAAACAGAATAAATTTTCTATCAAATGTCAGCATTAGGGATTGAACCAAGATGGCGGACAAAGGCAACAGCTCACCTGAGCTCTCCCCAAACCCTTCCAAATATTTTAAAATAATGCCATAAAATAATTCCTGGTGCAGCAGAACCCATAAAGGAATGGAGTGAAATAATTTTCCAGCCAGAGACAACTTAGAAGGTGGCAGGAAAGGTCTGTCACACTGGAGTGAGAATGGAGCACAGTCCACATAACAAAACAGATCGGACCACAGCAAATCAAGAACAGGTCTTGGGATTCACTGAATAAGCAGTGGCAGCTGCTGCTTCCAGAGATCTCAATTCACAGATGGTAAGGGAGTTAAAAAAAAAAAAAAACTGATTAGAAGGATAGGGTCTCTTTGCTGGCACTGGAGGCAAGTCTCTGTTGCTGTGACCATGCTCATATTTGGGTCACAGCCCTGGGTGGAAATCCCAAAGTAAGGAGGAGCACTAGTACACCAGAACTTGTGACTACAGTGGAGCAGGGACTCTTGTTCCAGGGAAGAAAAGAGTGTTTGTGATCACTAACAAAACAAAGCACAGGTCAGGAGAGCAGAAAACACACCTCTCCTTGGATCAAAAAACTTTTAAGTCCTTAGAAGTATCTCTGAAAATAGCTACACAAAATCCTTGAAGCTTGATAGAGTGCACACTTCACTCTGGAAGCAAAGTTCCACTTTAATAAAGAGTTAAAAGTCAAGTAATAGACTAGAAAAATGAGCAAACAATATTAAAAAATTTTGAACATAGAAAGTTACTGTGCTGACAAGACAAATCAAATGTCAGCATTAGTGACATTTTTGTGTGTGAATAATTTAAGGCACCATTTTCTTCTTTCCTTCCTTCCTCCCTCCCTTCCTCTCTTCATCCCTTTCTTCCTCCCTTTCTCCCTTCCTCCCTTCCTTCCTTCTTTCCTTCCTCCCTCCCTCCCTCTCTCCCTCCTTTCTTTCTTTCTTTCTTTCTTTCTTTCTTTCTTTCTTTCTTTCTTTCTTTCTTTCTTTCTTTCTTTCTTTCTTTCTTTCTTTTCTTTCCTTTTTTCTTAGCAGAAACTTGAAATAATCAGAACAATGAAGGTGATATAAAGAATCACCTTAGCGTTAAGAATAAAGCCAATTGCTGCCATATAAGTTCTGTTTAAAAAGCAGTGATGAGTTGCTTAGCAACCCTATCATTAAGGAACTCAGAATGCCTGTACTGAAATTGGAGTATTGAGAATTGTCTGGAAGGGTTTACCAATGAATGTTGATCATTTAGCTGAAAGAATGATTTTTACTAAGAATTTAGATCATGATAAGTTCAAAACTACTGTCAGTAATGAACTATGTGAGAGAATGATGGATAATAGAATTTATTTGTAAATTTTTTAATGGAGGGGAATGATTAATCATATATTCTTCATTTCTGTTGGATCAAAAGGTACTAAATATTAGTTTTCTCAGGAGGAATACAAGCAGAGCCATAACTAGGAATTTTAATGCTGGGGACAATTGCTGCCTGGAATAAGTAACACCAATTGGATTAAGCAGCATAACATGAGCCTTCAAATCAACTATGTAATTTATGAAGTAAAAAAGTATAAAAAGTAATTAAGACAATTTTTGAGAAAAAAATAGTTGTTTTATGAAATAAAATTTCAGAGTGTGAGGGGACCTAGCAGGTTATTCAATCCTCAAACTTCTGTATTTTGTTTTCTTTTCACCTTCAAGGTTTATCTTAATATTAAACTGATTTCATATGTAGAGAAATACTGAGAGAAATTACAGACTGATAATTATATGCCTCATTCCTTATTCCTAATCCTTCACTGACAATGCCCCATGCTGCAAAATTTGGAACCACATATTCTTTCTATTCCACAGAAATCTTAGGTAAGGATGATTCTTTGTAAATTCTATAGATGGTCATTACCAGAATTGATTGATATTTGAGGCTGCAGAAGGAGAAAGTCAAACTAGATTTCCAAAGAATTGCTGCCATTTCTCATTTCTTTTTTTTTTAAGCTTTTTTTTTTTCATTAGTTACCTTGAAATTCTTGATCTTTTGTTTTTCCATATAAACTTTGTTGTTATTTTTTCTAGGTCATTAAAATAGTTTTTTGGGAGTCTGATTGGTATAGCACTAAATAAATAGATTAGTTTAGGTAGTATTGTTATCTTTATTATATTTGCTTACCCTATCCAAGAGCATTTAATATTTTTCCAGTTGGTTAGATCTGACTTTATTTGTGTGGAAAATGTTTTGTAGTTTTGCTCATATAGTTCCTGATTTTCCCTTAGCAGATAGATTCCTAAATATTTTGTACTATAGGTAGTTACTTTAAATGGAATTTCTCTTTGTAACTCTAACTGTTGGATTTTGTTAGTGATATATAAGAATGCTGATGAGTTATGTAGGTTTATTTTGTATCCTGCAACTTTGCAAAAGGTGTGGATTATTTCTAATATCTTTTTAGTAGAGTCTTTGGGGTTCTCTATCATCATCTCATATCATCAGCAAAGAGTGATAATTTGGTTTCCTCATTACCTACTCTAATTCCTTTAATCTTTTTTTCAACTCTTATTGCCGAAGCTAGCATTTCTAATACAATATTGAATAGTAATGGTGATAATGGGCAGCCTTGTTTCACTCCTGATCTTATTGGGAATGGTACCAATTTATTCCCCATTACATATGATGCTTACTGATGGTTTTAAATAGATGCTACTTATTATTTTAAGGAAAAGTCCATTTATTCCTATACTCTCAAGTGTTTTTAATAGGAATGGATGTTGGATTTTATCAAATGCTTTTTCTGCATCTATTGAGATCTGATCCTTAATTCTGAAGATGATGTTTCAAGGTGGATCTTCTGTGTATCTGCTTGTTACAAAAAAGGAAGAAGCCACTTGCCATTCTAGGGCATTGCTTAATAGTAGATTAAGAAGTGAGGGATGGGATATGTAAACTGTCTTTCCTTTCATCTTTCATGTTTTTGTATAGGTGAAATTGGCTTAAAATTAATATTAAGAACCTAGAAAAAATAACAACAAATTTCATATCGAAAAACAAAAGGTCAAGAATTTTAAAGGAATTAATGGAAAAAAAATCAAATGAAGGTGGCCCAGTTGTACCATATCTAAATTATATTCTAAAGCAGTGGTTACCAAAACCATTTGGTATTGGCTAAGAAATAGACTAGTTGATCAATGAAATAGATTAGGTTCAAAGGACAAAGCAGCCAATAACTTTAATTATCTAGTGTTTGACAAACCCAAAGACCCCAGTTTTGGGGATAAGAACTCACCATTTTACAAAAATTGCTGGGGAAAATTGGAAATTAGTATGGCAGAAACTAGGCATTGACCCACACCTATCACCCTCTACCTAGATAAGGTTGAAATGGGTTCATGATTTAGACATAAAGAGCAATACTTAAAGCAAATTAGAATAACAAAGGATAGTCTATCTTTTAGATCTTTGAAAAAGGAAGGAATTTGTGGCCAAAGAACTAGAGTACATTATGGAATGCAAAATGGATAATTTTGATTATATTAAGTTAAAAAAGTTTTGTACAAACAAAACCAATGCAGATGCCAATTAGAAGGAAAGCAGAAAACTGGGGAAAAAATCTTTCTGGTTCTGATAAAGGCCTCATTTCTAAAATACATAGAGAATTGACTCACATTTATAAGAATTCAACCTTTAATTCAATTGAGAATTTGTCAAAGGATATGAACAGACAATTTTCTGATGAAGGAATTAAAATCAGTTCTGGGTATATGAAAAAAATGTTCTAAATCACTATTGATCAGAGAAATGCAAATTAAGACAACTGAGGTACCACTTCACACCTCTCAGATTGGCTAAAATGACAAGAAAAGATAATGATGAATGTTGGAAGGGATGTAGGACACTAATATATTGTTGATGGAGTTGTGAACTGATCCAGCTATTCTGGAGAGCAATGTGGAACTATGCCCAAAGGGCTATCAAACTGCATATCTTTTGATCTAGAAGGGTTTACTGGGCCTGAATCCCAAAGAGATCATAAAAAAGGGGAAAGGACCACATATGCAAAAATGTTTGTGGCAGCCCTTTTTGTAGTGGCAAGGAACTGGAAACTGAGTGGATGCCCATGAGATGGAAAATGACTGAATAAGTTATGTTATATGAATATTATGGAATATTATTGTTCTGTAAGAAAGAACCAGCAGGATGATTTCAGAGAGGGCTGGAGAAACTTACATGAGCTTATGCTAAGTGAAGTGAGCAGAAGAGAGAAGGAAGAGAACATTGTATGTAATAACAATAGGATTTTGTGATGATCAATTTTGACAGATATGGCTCTTTTCAACAGTGAGGTGATTCAGGCCAGTTCCAATGGTCTTGTGTTACAGAGAATCATCTGTACCCAAAGAGAGTGGGAATTGAGTGTAGTTCACAGTATAGTATTTTTACTTTTTTTCTTATTGTTTGGTTGTTTTTTTCTTTCCCATTTTTTCCCTTTTTGATCTTATTATTCTTGTGCAGCATGATAATTGTGGAAATATGTATAGAAGAATTGCACATATTTAACATATATTAGATTCTCTGCTGTCTAAGGGAGGGGATGGGGGGGGAAGAAAGGGAAAAAATTTGGAGTATGAGGTTTTGCAAGGGTGAACACTGAAATTTATCTATGTATATGTTTTGAAAATAAAAAGTTTTAATAAAAAATAAATTTCAAAATAGCTCATACAAAAGACTATAACAAATAATGAATTGTAAATAAATCACTTTATTTAATTTGTAAAAAAAACTCTACAAATTACAAGATATCAGAAAATACACAAGACTAGATAAAACTCTTTGCCAGGATCAAGACAAAACCCTGTTTAAACCTAGAGAGGCCCCAAGTGTCATGGAAGGAAAATTTCCCCCAAATCTCTAAGGAAGCAAGCTGGAAATCAGGGACATGTTATAGAGTTGACTTCTACACATCTGGAGCTTCCAGTCTCTCTCTCTCTCTCTCTCTCTCTCTCTCTCTCTCTCTCTCTCTCTCTCTCCATTTTTCCCTCCTTTCCTCCCTCCCTCTCTCTATGTCTTTCTGTCTCAATCTCTCTCTGTTTCTCTGTCTCTGTCTCTTTCTCCTCTTCTCCTTTTTTCCCCCTGTCCTTCCCTCTTTCCCCGCTTTTCCTCTTTAACACCCCACCATACACACACACATATTTAGAGTTAGTTCTGAAGAATCTGGCACCATGCATATTTTCTTGGAGAAAAAAAATTCCCCTCAGATCCACAGACTTAGATCAGTTTTCTATTTCCTCCAATCAGGAATCATACCTAAAAAGAGTATGCAAAATGCCACAGGCATGACTTGAAACCCAGATTATATCTAAACTAAAAGAGAAGTGACTTATTAAAGGTCAGAAATTATAAAGTAAGAATGTAAAGTAAGCTCTCAATTTTCTTTCCAATTCACTACATTGTGGTCAGTGCTTGAGTGTAGCTGTGATCATCATCCTTCAAGGCTAAAGGTTACTTAGATCTTGTCTTAGAAATAGAATTCTAGCCTTTCAGGGTCACAAGTATCAGTTTGGGAACTGCTGAAGCAGGAAATGTGTGTAAACACTATTACCCATATTTTGGTATTTCAGTCCCAGATCAGGCTTAGCTCTAGGCAAACATCTCAAAGTGAGTAATGGGAACACTTTCCTCCCTATACTCCCCCTAGAACTTTGGGACAAGCTGACTCATTAGAATACTCCACTTATGTTTCTTATTATGTCATAAGGAGGGACCTTTCAATAGGCTCCTAAATTGCAACAGAGTACTACAATCATCTAGTATAATCTCATCTCATTATAACCCCACTTAAGCATCTCATTACATGGCTGCCATTTTAAATCTCATTAGACTTTCTCCCTTTCTTTCTTCTAGTCTCAGGGGATGTTAGATCTGGAAGTGGTCCTACTGATTATCCATCCAATTCTTCCCCTTTATAGATGAGGAAATTCATATCCATAGAAATGAAATGACTTGTCCAAAATCACCCATGACAGCAGAATGTGGATTAGTGCTTACACACACTTCCTAGAATTATAGCTATCAATCAGACAAGTACTTATTGATGGTGACTAGGAGGTACAGTGAATAGAGCTGAATAGAGTACTCATCTTGGAATCAGAAAGACCTAAATTTAGCTCCTGCTTCAGATGGTTGTTGTTCAGTTGTTTCACTCTGACCTCATTTGAGGTTTTCTTGGCAAAAGTATTGGAGCTGTTTGCCAGTGAAGAAACTAAGGTAAACAGGGTTAAATGACTGGCTTGCCCAATCTTCCCGATTCTAGGTCCAGTGCTCTATGCCCCGTGCTACCTCAGTGTCCTATCTCAGATGCTAACTAGATTCGCCTTAAGTAGCAAGTCACTTAATTTTTATGAGCCTCAGTTTCCTCATCTGTAATAATGGGATAATAGTAGTACTTATTTCATAGGGCTATTATTAGGAACAAATGAGATAACTTGTGTAAAGGCATGGCAAATTGTAAAGTTCCATATAAATGTTAACTACTATCAATAGAAGCCTAACCCTTTGCTGACTGGAGTATAGTATCAGAAAATATTGGAGTTAAATTTTCTTTTTTTTTTTAAAAATATTGTTTTCTTTTTTCTGGTTATATATGTATATTAACTTTTAAATACACACTTCTTTATGAATCATGTTGAGAGAGAAAAATCAGAACAAATGGAAAAAACCATAGGAGGAAAAAAAAACAGAAAAAAGAAGTGAATATAGCATGTGTTGATTTACAAATCCACCTCCTTCATAAGATTTGTAATTTAGCTAATAAAAGCAATATAGAAATATATGAAATAATCCAAAAATTTAAAATTCCATCCTGACAGAAAGGTCTCGATCTAGTTCTTGCCTTTGATAAATCCTGGTTGTGTAATCATGGGCAGGTATTGTAGGGTCCTAATATTTCTGGTAATTTTCACAGTGAAAATGTCTTCTGTACTTAAAATCACAGGCCCAGCTCAAAACCAAAACACCCCATAGCCAGTCTAGTTTGGAATATAAGTGTAAACTAGTTTTAAGAAAGGAGAGCTCAGTATAAGTTGTGGTAGCCAGAAGCATCATGGGAAAAAAGACTTGAAATAATGGATTGTGACAAATGAGTAGGATTTTGGGAGATAGGATAGTGATGGTAGTCATGGGGAGAAGGGGGAAGAAGGAGTAGACTGCAGTCTTATTTATAGGGAACCTATTTTGAGCTGATGGGGTCTTGAGAAATCATCTTTTTCAACTGTATCACTTGATTAATGAAGAAGAATTTCTTTCAAGGTCCAGAAAGATAAGGAGATTTTTTTGGGAGGGCTAAAAAGTTGCAAAAATGGGATTCAAATGCAGGTCTTTTAGCTCCAATTCCAGTACTAGTTCCAGACCAGGGAAATAGCATGGGCAAAAAAACAGATAAAGGATAAACACAACATATATAAGGAATGATGAGTACATCTGTTGAACTGGAGTGGAAAATGAGCATTGATTGCTAAGGAGTAAGGAATAATATTTGATAGCTGATGTGGAGTCAGATTATAAAGGACTTTGAAAGAAGATGAGGAAGCTTGATTTAATGTGATATGACAAAGCAATGAGTAGCTATTGAAGATTCATGAGGCAAGGTGATGGACATGATGAAAGTGGTATTTTAGGGAAATGAGTATGGCACTGAAATAGAGGATAAAACTAAAAGAGTAAAGGCAGGGAGACTGGCTCAGAAACTGTCATGGTAATCCAATTGTAATGAGACATTTGTACCTCATTACTTTTGATAACAATATGATTTTTCCCTTCACCCTTCCATTTACATAGATGCCATTTAAAAAATTTATCTCCTTAAGCATCTCATTATATCCTTTAACTGTACACATATCTTGCTCTTACTCATCTCATTATACTCCCTCAAGCACTTTGCATTCTTAAACCCTTCCACATCTCATTAAGAACCTCTTATGTCTCAAATATCTCATGGCACTCTTTAGCCTCATCCTTTCTTAAGTCCTCCTGTGAATACTTCTTTTTTGACTTGTACCTCTCCTCTGCCTTTTATCTATTTATCTTTTTTCTTCTATCTATCCACTTTATTTCAGATTTTTGAAGATATACACATGCCATGATCTGTCAGTTTGGATTCATAAAATCAAAGAAAAAAAATTAACCCTATATCTGGTTGTGTTTATTTCTAGGACAATCTAAAAGATGCATTAAGTCACACATCTAAGAAAATGGACTTGACCTTATTTAACAAAGCCCTATATAAAAGTTCCTCCACTTTATTTACCTCAAAAAATTTGTGGAGTCATTTATATGTATTTTCATTCAAGAGCTAAGCAAAAGACATGCAACTGACAGGTTGAGCTATTTTTTTTAAAGCTTGGATTTGTTTAAAAATCTAATCTTATAAATTATTCAAAATCACAAATAAGAGAAATACATATTTAAAAAACCCTGAGGTATCATATCATAGCCATCAAATTAGCAAAGAAATATATAGAGAAAAACTTGTTGAAAAGGTTGTGGCAGAATAGACTAACTAATTTGCTGTAATGTGAAACTGTGAGCTGGTTCAACCTTTCTGGAAAAGTTTGGAATTATGCAATTAAACTGCTCAATTCTTCATATCTTTTGAGTGAGAGATTCTGTTGGGACCATATCCCAAGGAAGATATTGATAGAAGGCTAGACCTCTGTGTACCAAAAAAAAAAAAAAAAAAAATTCACAGCAGTTTTATTTGTGTCAATATAAACTGGAAATAATATATGTGTCCAACAATTGAGTAGGAGCCAACAAAATTGGTATCTGAATTTAATGGAATATTATTACATGATAATGGCAGATAAAGAATGTATAGTGAAAAAGCAGAAAAAAACCTAATTTAAAATGTAAAATACAACATATAGCTTCAGTAATAGAAATATGGGAAGATTTGTAAGCAATGATTCAGAATAAAGAATATAGGACCAAAATTCTATAATAAGGTCATTTCAAAGGGGCAACAAAAAACATGGATCAAATGCAACATCATCAAAATTAAATCTTGCATCTTTAAAAAAAAAAAAACTATCAGCTATAAAAATGAGATCTGACATTATCAATCACAATCATATTATTGTATGGTTTTGCTTAACTACATGGGGGGAATGTACATTATAGGAAATGGTATTTGGATATTTTCTAAGAAATCTACTATCTCAAACAAAATGTATTAATAACTTTAATAACTTTTTTAAAAAATTATATATTCTATACCATAAAGAAGAAAAGATTCCCAAAAGGTGGAAACTATTCTGTGTGCTACTTGGACAAATAAGGCTAATAGAAGCCTGACACTACCAATTACCCTTCAATAAATGTGTTTATCCAGGTGATCTTCTAATGCTAGTACTTAGTGGAGTAGGTGAAGTTGTAAGACAGATCTGTGAGTTTGTGACAGAAATTATTATTAGAATTAGAATATGTGGATGGTGGAAAAAGTTTGGAAAAGTGAAAAAGAAAAGAAGAAGGGAATAAGCATTTAAATGGTCCCAGGCACCCTACACATATTATCTATATGATGCTCACAACAATTTTGAAAGGTATGTGTTTTTAATTAACTTCATTTTACAGTTGAGGAAACCAAGGTAAATAGAGACTACATGACTTGCCCAGGTACACATATTTAGTAAGCATCTGGAGCTAGATTTGTTTTTTGTTTTTTTTTTTTAATTTATTTATTTATTTAATAGCCTTTTATTTACAGGTTATATGTATGGGTAACTTTACAGCATTAACAATTGCCAAACCTCTTGTTCCAATTTTTCACCTCCTACCCCCCCACTCCCTCCCCCAGATGGCAGGATGACCAGTAGATGTTAAATATATTAAAATATAAATTAGATACACAATAAGTATACATGACCAAACTGTTATTTTGCTGTACAAAAAGAATCAGACTCTGAAATATTGTACAATTAGCTTGTGAAGGAAATCAAAAATGCAGGTGGGCATAAATATAGGGATTGGGAATTCAATGTAATGGTTTTTAGTCATCTCCCAGAGTTCTTTCTCTGGGTGTAGCTGGTTCAGTTCATTACTGTGGAGCTAGATTTGAACTCAGATCTTCCTAATTCCAGACTCAGCACTATATCATCATGCTGTTTCAATAATCACTGACATGACTATGAGTCTGAAGGGATACTAGTTATTATGAGTCCTTTTCAGTGTTTTGTGCATGTTGTGAGTATGCTGGTATTTGAATGGAGATCTTAGGCAATTTGAGCTGCATTTTTGTCTTTTGAAAATTGGTCCCAAGAGGGTTTGTACTGGTCCTATGGATGATCTTCTAATGAGGGTATTAGCTATGTGACAAGTGTCCCCAGACAAAATTCAGTCAGTGAAATCGAGACTGGGTCCTAATGTCTTTTCCTATGGAGTGATATGATCAATTGGGGACATTAAGGAGACAGTCCTGTCATATGAGGATGTTTGTCTGGCATAATTCTGATGATTCTTCACGAGAAAAGAGAGAGCTCAGGAAGAATCAGATGAACCCAGAGTCTAAAAGTGAAAGAGAGAGTTATCTAAAAACTGTTTATTTAAAAGCATTTAATTATGACTTGAATTTGGACTAGAAACAATTATAAAACAAAATATAGCTTATTTCAGTTTTTAAATGAGCATCTCAATGAAGTCTTTGATGTTAAGTATTTATATTTTAACTATAGGGTAACCAAGAAATCATGTGGCATATACATTGTGTGAACACAAAGTCACTATGTACAAGTCAATTAATTTTTCAGAGGTCCTGCTAACTCCTAAGACTGACAAATGAGTTGTAAATCTGCATTGATAAAGACAGTTTCTATATCTAGAGTTCTTGATAAAATGAAATCATAGGTCAGTGAGAGAAGGAAGAAAAGAGACAGGGAATGAGAGAGAGAAAAAAAATGAGAAAAAGAGAAAGAAGGAGAGGAAGAGACAGAGAAAGAAGAGAGAAAGAAGGAGGGAGAGCAGGAGAGTATAATCTATGTAGAAAAATAATTAGAAAAACAAACCCAAAACTCTTCAATTAGAGCTTTTATGACTTAAAATAATTGGATCTTATTGTTGAAGATTGTGACCTTAAAAAAGAAACTATTTCAAATTTATAAGATTATCAGCATAAACAATTCTGAGGTAGCATACCAGTCCTATCAGATTGGCTAATGTGACAGAAAAGGAGGGGGACAAATTTTGGAGGGCATGTCAGAAAATTGAGATACTTTTGGTAGAGTTGTGAACCGATTCAACCATTCTGAAGAGCAATTAGAACTATGTCCAAAGGATTATAAAATTGGACATACTCTTTGACCCAGAAATACCACTACTGAGACTGTTTTCTAAAAAGATTTTTTTTAAAAAAGGAAAAGGACTTATATGTATAAAAATATTCATTACGGCTCTTTTTGTGATCTCAAAGAATGAAAATTTGAGAGGATATCTATCAATTGGGAAATGGCTAAAGAAATTGTCATATATATTTGTGATGGAATATTGTTATATTATAAAGAAATGACAAGCAGGATGCTCTCAGAAAAATCCAGCAAAACTTAAATGAACTGATAAAAATGAAATGAGGAGAACCAGGAGAAAATTGTACACAGTGACAGCATTATTTATTATATGATGATCAACTGTGATTGACTTAGCTATTCTCAGCAAAACAATGATCAAAACAACTCTGAAGGGCTTTAAAAAAATCAACCTCCTATTCACCTCCAGACAAAGACCCTAATGAAGTCTTGAATGCAGATCAAAGAATACTTTAAAAAAAATTTTTTTTGGTTTGTGTTTTTTTCACAACATGACTAATTTTGCATGACTGAACATGTGTAACATATTAAATTGCTTGTCTTCTCACAAGGGAAGAGGGAAGAGTTGAGGGAAAAGGAGAGAATTTGGATCTCATTCTTTAAAAGAATGTTAAAAATTATTTTTGCATGTAATTGGGAAAATAAAGTATTTAATATTTTTAAAAATTATAAACTTAATTATTACATTGGTCTTACAAATCTCAACTTGACCAAGAAAATTCTAATTCACTTTCAAGGTAAAGGGGGTAGACTGTGACTTTGTGGAAAACATCTCTTTCTCAGAAAAAGTAACCTTGGAAGTCAAGGAAACAGCTACAGAACTGTGTAAATAGAAACCCTCAGGCTGACAAGGACAGGATTAACTTTACTGATTTCTATTTTGAAGGAAACTTCCACTATATTAGAGATCTCTGGTCTCACCAGGGTATTTTAATGAGATTAGCAGCAGAAATAACATCCATATTAAAACAAATTTTATATTTGGCAATACCTGAGGCCCCAAGTTTAACACATTCTTTTTAAAATCACCTGATGTCCCATCCCTGTTATTCAGTCTTGTTCAAATAAGCAAAGTGGCTGAATGGCTTCCTTTTACCACTGATAATATTATACTAAAATTGCATAGGGGAAGGTAAATGGTACAGTAGATAGAGCATTAGCCCCGGAGTCAGGAGGATCTGAGTTCAAATGAACCTCAGTCACCATATTTCCTAGCTGTGTAATTCTGGACAGGTCACTTAACCCCAATTGGTTCCGCAAAAATAAATGAATAAATTTTAAAAAATAATAAAAATTCTGTAGACTCTGTGTGTTTTGTGTATATGTGATCCTTTGTTGCTATCTGTGGGATCACTGATCATCAGCTTATAAGACTACATTTTTTTTTAATCTTCTATCCTTTTTTGTTGTTGTTCAGTTGTTTCAGAATCTTCATGACCCTATTTGGGTTTTTTTTTGGCAAAGATACTGGAATGGTTTGCCATTTCTCTCTTTGTCTTATTTTACAAGTCAGGGAACTGAAGCAGGCATAGTTAAGTGACTTGCTCAACATCATAAAGCTAGTAAGTATCTGGATTTGAACTCATAAAGATGAGACTTCCTGATTCCAGGGCTGGCACATTATCCACCATACCACCTAGCTGCCCTACCTTACTTTCAACCTTAGCTCCCAACTTATTGATCTTCTGTCAGATGAACCAAAATGGAAGGAATCACTCTTGAGAGGATCTTAGGACTTCTGGGTGAGGAATTCTCCAACTATTATATGCTAGACATTCAGTGTATTTTAAGCATGAAAACTGATCGAAAGACTGTCATCAAAACTGAGCCAAGGTGCTGAAAAACATGAAATGTGACCTGGGGACAAAAGTCACCATGCAATAAAATAATCTGGGTTTTTGAGTGTTTATTGCCAAGTGAAATCAGAAATGATGTCTGTTTTCATTCCATCACAGACCAAAGGAACCACATAACTAGGAGTGTGGGCTTGGTGATGCTTCCATGTGTATATCACTGGATCAGCAATCTCTATCCTCAGGGTGCTATATGAAGGACGTTTACAGTGACATTTCAGTTTTTTGGTTTGAAAGTCTGTCTGACATTCAAAAAATGGTCTTCAGAGATCAAGAATTTGAAAAGAAGACTTTGAGACACTGGCTTATACTAATAGCTCTCATGAAATAAAGATAATTAGGACTGGGAATAGAATATAATAAGGCCATGGAGATAGAAAGGGCATTGGGATAACATCTACTTCACCTCACTGATTTAAGGTCCACAGAGCAATTCTGGTCTCTGACACAGCTGCTCGCACAGTGGATAGAGAGCCAGGCCTGGAACCTGAGTTCAGATTAACCTCAGATTCGGACTAACTGTGAGATGTTGAACAAGTCACTTAATCTCTGTTTGCCTGTTTTCTCAACTGTAAAATGGGGAAAATATCAGTTATAATAATAATAGTAATAACTTCCCAGGGTTGTTGTGAGGATTAAATAAAATATTTGTAAAGTGCTTAGCATTGGAACATAGTAGATGTGATATAAATTCTTATTTACTTTCCTCTGACCAAGGAACTATTTCCACTCTGTCTTCTTTGTTATTTCAAATGAATTAGTATCCTTCTTCCTAAACAATTTGCTTTTATATACATTTAAAAAATTTTTATCTTTAGAAAAGAGCCTCATAAGTTTGGAAAGATAACAATTATTACCTCTTATTTTATACCACAAGGAAACTATAAATTTAGAAAGGATAATTTATTTGCTCAAGATCACTCAGGATTGCAGATAGGCAGAGCTGATACTCAGATCCAATGCTATTTCCCTTATACAATAGTTGCCTTATTAAAATCCCAAAAGATAGAAGCTGGAGCTAATACATTATGTCCCTTATGCTGACTCTTTTTATTGGAAAAATGGCTATGGTCTCATCATGCTTCTGGGTATATCTACCTGGAAACTTACTCTCACATCTCTTCTGCCTTTCCCCTTCCACTCTCCAAATTGGCTTTCTCTCCATTCCCTTGTTTCCTACAATGTTCTTTTACATTTTGGAACACTTTAAGTCAATTAGACTAAGGATTCTTAACACTTTTTGTATCATAAGCTACTTTGACAGTCTAGTAAATCCAATGGGCCACCTTTCCAAATATGTTTTTTTTTTTTTTTTTTTTTTTTTTTTTGCCTGCATTTACAATGGAAGGAAATGCTAAATTTCATGTAGAGGCTAATAACAAGAGAGATTCTTTATATACATACACACATGCACACACATATACAGACATATATATATATATATATATATATATTTTCCCCATCCAAGTTCATGAACCATCTGAAATTTGTGCATAGAATTCCTGGAGCAGTGGCAAGGGAAATGGAGAGGGGTCATTAATGGACTTGAGGTTTAGAACACTTGAACAGGGAAAATTACAAGACAGAAAAGACCATTTTACAATGGTTATACAGAAAGGTAATTCACAGACAGATTTTTTAAAGATTAGGCATAAGTAAGTGAAATTTAAAGAAATAAAAGTATGTAGGTGTTATTAGATACTTTAAAAACCAATTCTTTTGACTTCTGGGGGTGGAGCCAAGCTGGCAGAATAAAGTCAGGAAGCTGCTTATTTCTCCCAGTTTCTCTTGAAAATCATATGAAACCAAGCCTCTGAACAGAGTCTGATGGAATGAAATTACTCTCCAGATCAAGACAGACTGGAAAAATTTCAAGAAAGGTCAGTCTCACTGGGGTGAAAATGTGTTCAGCCCAGCTTTGGGAAAGCTAGTGAGAGGGTCTTAATCACAGCAAATCAACAACTAAGACCCTCAGTCCTAGCTCAGAAGAGAAGTAAATCAGTGGGGCAGTTTCCAGTCCCAGTTCAGAAGGTGAACTCTGGAAAACTTGAAAAATTTCTTGAAACTATTTCTTGAGAAGAGAAGGCAAAACTACCCCCTGCAAACACAAGGAACCCTTGTATTCAAAGCCAAGGCTCAGAACTGCACAGGGAGCTTGGAGCAGTGCTCCATTTATCTCAGGAACAGAGCTCAGCCACAAAAGCAAAAAGCAAGAGGAAATACGAAAAGAAAAAGAAAGAAAATGAACAAGACAGAAAAGAGCCTTGACCATAGAAAGCTACTATGGTAACAGGGCAGACCAAAACACAAACTCAGCTGAGGACAAAATGACCACAGAAGACATTTCAAAGGGTGATATGAATTGGTCTCAAGCCCAAAGAGACTTCTTGGAAGTGCTCATAAAAGACTTTAAAAGGCAAATAAGAGAGGTAGAAGAAAAAATGAAAAAGGAAATGAGAGGTATGCATGAGTGAATCAACAACTTGGTAAAGGGAGGGGGGAAAATTGTCTGAAGAAAACATCTTCAAAAGTAGAATTAATCAAATGGAAAAAGAGATACAAAAGCTAACCAAAGAAAATCACATATTAAAAATCAAAACAGGGTAAATGGAAGCTAATGACTCTGTGAGACAGCTAGAATCAGGCAAACAAAAAGAATGAAAAAATGGAAGAAAATGTGAAATATCTCATTGGAAAAACAGCCAATCTGGAAAATAGGTCCAGAAGAGACAATTTAAAAAGTATTGGCCTACCTGAAGGTCATAACCAAAAAAAGAGCCTGGATAGCATTCTTCAAGAGATCATTAAGGAGAACTGCCTCTAATATTCTAGAAGCAAAAGGGAATACTTATTTAAAAAAAATCTATCAATCACCTTCAGAAAGCAATCCCACAAGGAAAACCCCAAGGAACATTGTTGTGAAACTCCAGAACTACAATTTTAAGGAAAAAAAAAACTTTATGAACTCTCCCATAAAATGGAAGTGAATAGCATAGTGGATTAAAAAACAGAATCCTACAACATGTTGTTTACAAGAAACACACTTGACATAGAGAGACACATACAGAGTAAAGATAAAAGGCTAGAACAGAATATATTATGCTTCAGCTAAAGTAAAAAAAAAAAAAGTAGGGGTGCAATTCTGATTTTAGATTATTCCTTCCCTTTTCACTTTTCCCTTCTCACTTTTCAATGAGATGGAAGAAGTTTCACCATATATTGAATATGTCTAACATTTTTTCTCTTAAAGTCAATTTATGGCAGTAAATACCACTATATTCATCCCTCCATTCTTTCTCTCAGATATAATAGGTTTTGCCTCTTTGTGAATTATAGTAATTTACCTTTACCCTTTTTCTGATACAATGTCCTTTCCACCTCTGATTTCTAGAACAAGGTATAGATGTATTTTTTATACATCTTTACAGCATAAATATAGTTCCCAAGATTTCTTTTTACCTTTTTAGGTTTTTCTTGAGTTCTATATTTGCAGATCAAACTTTGTTGTTCTGGTTTTTTCACCAAAATAGGTGAAATTATTATTTTTGCTTGAATGACCATCTTCTTCCTGGAAAAAGATGCTCATTCTGCTGGGTGTTATTTTTGGTTGCATACCGAGTTGTTTAGCCTTCAGAATATCATATTCCAGGCCCTTCAATCTTTTAATGTGGATTGCTAGATCTTGGGTGATCCTTATTGTGGTCTCTATATTTGAATTGGGTTTTTCTAGCCTTGGAGTATTTTTTTTCCTTTGTTTGAGGGTTCTGCATTTGGCCACTATATTTTTGTGTTTTGATTTTAGATCCTTTCAGTGGGTGATCGGTGAATCTTTTCAATGTCTATTTTACCCTCTGTTTCATGACTTCTGGGCAGTTCTTCTTTGATAATTTCCTGGAAAATAGTGTCCAGGCTCTTTTTTTCATCGTTTTTCTGGGAGTCCAATGATTCTCAGATTATTCTCCTAGACCTGTTTTCCAGGTCTTGTTGTTTTCTCTCAGAAGGTATTTCACATTTTTTCCATTGTTTGGTTTTTTGGTCTTGCTTGGACTGATTCTTCTTGTCTCCTCAGTCATTCAATTCATTTGTTCTATTCTTATTTTCAGTGAAGTGTTTTCTTCACTCACTTTTTAATATCTTTTTCAATTGTCAAATTTGTTCTATGGAATGTTTTTCCATTTTGCCCATTTTATTCTTTTAGTGAGCTATTTTCTGTTTCCAGTTCACTAATCCTATTTTTCAAGGATTTTATTTCTTTATCCATTCTGTTTTTTAAGTGAGGGGATGACTTCTCCAGACTTCTTGCCAAGCCTCCTCTCCTTTTCCCATTTTTCTTGTAGCCTCTTTGTGAGAGCCTTTTAATTTCTTTCTATGAGATTCTATCTGTGTTGAGGAAAGATGATCTCCTCCTGTGGGATTCACCTGAAGATAATCTGTTTTAGTCTCCTCAGGGTTTAGAGTCTGTTCTCTGTCTGTATAAAAGCTGTCTGTTAAAGTCCTTTTAACTTTTTGCTCATTTTGTCAGAGAAGAATCGAGACAAACTAGCAAAGAAAAAAGGAAAAAAAAAACCACAAATGGAATCTACTTTTTGGGGAGGGCCTGGTATAGAGCTTCCTCTACAGACTGGGGCAGCAGCGAGGCACTAGCAGGACCATGCGCGCCTGCGCCTGAGACTTGAGAGCGTGCTGAGACGCTGTGGGGGTGGGGTGGCCGGTCCCAAGGAACTCCAGCTGTTTGGGGTTGTATTCTTCACCCCCGGTGTTTTTAGCTTCTCTGCTGGGTTACTGACTTGCTTCCAGAGCAAAGTATCCAATCCTGTGGTGAAGCTCTACCCACAGAGACAGCTGAGATCACACCCCAACCCCCTCCGGTCTGCTCGGCTGTGAGCTGCCTGCCGAGCTCCTGCTGCCGCTGCCCTCAGCCTGTGCCCGATCTTAAACCGTCCCGCCCTCGAACAAAAACAGACCTTTGCTGGCAAATCTCAAGGATGTCTTCTCTTGGTAATTGTTTGTGGGTTTTTTTTCAGTCAGGCATTAATTCAGAGGCTTGTAATGAGCTGGATTCTGAGAGAAAACGCGGAGCTTACACAGCTGTGTGCCTCCTCGCCGCCATCTTGGCTGGAAGAATTCTGATCTTAGATAAAATAAAAAGTAAAAATACATTTTATTAAAAGAGATAAAGAAGGAAAGTACATCTTGATAAAGGGTACACAAGTGGTAGAGCAGCCAAATTCCTAGAGAAGATTTTAAAGTGGTTATAGGAAGAAATATACAGCAAAACTATATTAGAGAGGGACCTCAACCTTCTCCCCTCAGAATCAGACAAATCTAACCACAAAATAAACAAGAAAGAAACTAGGAAGGTAAACAGAATCCTAGAAAACCTAGATATGATAGACCTCTGGAGAAAACTGAATAGAGACAGAAAGACACATACCTTTTTCTCAGCAGTACATGACATTTATACAAAAATTGACCATGTATTAGGGCATGAAACTCTCTCCATCAATACAGAAAGGCAGAAATTGTAAATGCTTCCTTTTCAGACCACAATGCAATAAAAAATATATTCAATAAAGAGACAGGAAAAGATAGACTAAAAACCAATTGGAAATTAAATAATCTAATTCTAAAAAATGAGTGGATCAACAACAAATCACAGAAACTACCCATAATTTCATCCAAGAGAATGACAATAGTAAGACAATATACCCAAAGCTATGAGATACAGCCAAGCAATTCTCAGAGAAAATTTTATATCTTTAAATAGTTACATGAATAAAATAGAGAAAGAGGAAATCAATGAATTGGGCATGCAACAAAAAAAAAGCTAAAAAAAGAACAAATTAACCACCACAACTAAATACCAAATTAGAAATTCTGAAACTCAAAGGAGAGATTAATAAAACTGAAACTAAGAAAACTATTGAACTAATAAATAAAATTAAGAGTTGGTTTTATGAAAAAACTAACAAAACAGATAGACTTTTGGTTAATTTGATTAATTAAAAAAGGAAAGAAAACAAACCTCATATTATCAGCACCAAAAATGGAAAGGGTGAACTTACCACCAATGACAAAGAAATTAAAGTAATAATTAGGAATTATTTTGCCCAACTGTATGGCAGCAAGTTTGACAATCTAACTGACATGCATGAATATTTATGAAAATATAAATTGGCCAGATTAACAAAAGAGGAAATAAATTACTTAAATAATCCCATTTTAGAAAAAGAAATTGAACAAGCCATTAATGAACTCCCTAAGAAAAAATCTCCAGGGCCAAATGAGTTTACAAGTGAATTCTACCAAACATTTAAAGAGCAGTTAATTCCAATACTATGTGAACTATTTGGAAAACTAGTTAAAGAAGGAGTACTACCAAATTCCTTCTATGACACAAATATAGTACCAACACCTAAACCAGGAAGAGCCAAAACAAAGAAAGAAAATTACAGATGAATCTTCCTAATGAATATTGATGCAAAAATTTTAAATAAAATATTAGCAAAGCGATTATAGCAACTTATCAGCAGGATAATATACTATGACCAAATGGGATTTGTATCAGGAATGCAGGGCTGGAAAACTTTTACCATCATCAATCATATTAATAAAAAAAACTAACAGAAGTCATATGATAATCTCAATAGGTCCAGGAAAAATTTTTGATAAAATAAAGCATCCATTCCTATTAACAACACTAGAGAACAGGGATAAAGGGAGTTTTCCTTAAAATAATAAGCAATATCTATCTAAAACCTATAGCAATCTAGTATTTGCTAAAATCCCAAACTCCAATTTCTGGAATAAGAATTCACTATTTACCAAAAATTGCTGGGAGAACTGGAAAATAATACATCAGAAACTCAGCATAGATCTATATCTCACACCCCATACCAAAAGAAGGTCAAAATGTATACATGATTTGGGCATAAAAGATTATGCTATAAATAAATTAGGAGAACAAGTGATAATTTACACATCAGATCATTGGAAAAGGGAGGAATTTAGAGAACATGAAAGGCAAAATGTACAACTTTGGTTACATTAAATTAAAAAGTTTTTTGCACAAACAAAATTAATAGAAACAAGATGAAAAGGGAAGTATTGAGCTGAGATAAAACCTTTACAACTTGTTTTTCTGATAAAGATCTCATTTCTAACATATATAAAGAACTGTTTCAAATTTGTAAGAATACAAGCCATTCCCTAGTTGATAAATGGTTAAAGGATATGAACAGATAAGTTTCAGATGACGAAATTAAAGCCATCTATAGTCATATGAAAAAATGCTCTAAATCACTATTGATTTAGAGAAGTATAAATTAAAACAATTCTGAGGTACCACCTCACACCCCTCAAATTAGCTAAGATAATAGGGAAAGTTAATGATAAATGTTGGAGGAGATGTGGGGAAAATAAGACACTAATGCATTGTTGGTGTTGTGAAATGATCCAAAATCACTCTGGAGAGCAATTTGTAACTATGCCCAAAGGGCTATCAAACTACATATCTTTTGATCCAGCAATACCATTATTGGGTCTGTATCCTAAGGAAATCCTAAAGGAGGGGAAAGAACCCACTTATGCAAAAAATATTTGTGGCAGTTATTTTTGTGGTAGCAAAGAATTGGAAAATGAGTAGATGCTCATCATTTGGGGAATGGCTGAACAAGTTGTGCTGTATGAAGATAATGGAATATTTTTGTTCTATAAAAAATGATGAACAAGCTGATTTTAGAAATGCCTCTAAAGATTTACATGAACTGATACTGAGCAAAACAAGCAGAATCAGGAATACAATGTATACAATAACAGCAAGAATGTGCAATAGTCAAAAGTTTTTGTACAAACAAAACTAATGCAGACAAGATTAGAAGGGAAGCAATAAACTGGGAAAACATTTTTACATTCAAAAGTTATGATAAAGGCTTCATTTCTAAAATATATAGAGAATTAACTCAAATATATAAGAATTCAAGCCATTCTCTGATTGAGAAATGGTCAAAGGATATGAATAGGCAATTTTCAGATGAAGATATTGAAACCATTTCTAGTCATATGAAAAAGTGTTCTAAATCATTATTGATTAGAGAAATGCAAATTAAGACAACTCTGAGGTATCACTACACACCTCTCAGATTGGCTAAGATGACAGGAAAAGATAATGACTAATGTTGGAGGGGATGTGGGGAAACTGGAACACTAATACATTATTGGGGGACTTGTGAAACTGATCCAATCATTCTGGAGAGCAATTTGGAACTATGCCCAAAAGGCTATCAAAATGTGCATACAGTTTGATACAGTAGTATCATATCCCAAAGAGATCTTAAAGCAGGGAAAGGGCCCCTTATGTGCAAAAATGTTTGTGGCAGCCCTTTTTGTAGTGGCAAGAAACTGGAAACTGAATGGATGTTCATCAATTGGAGAATGGCTGAACAAATTATGGTATATGATGTTATAGAATATTATTGTTCTATAAGAAACAATTAGCAGGATGATTTTAGAGAGGCCTGGAGAGACTTACATGAACTGATGCTAACTGAGATCACTATATACAACAACAGCAAGATTATATGATGCTTTAATAAAAAAAAAAAAAAAAAGAATGTGCAATAGTCAGCTATGAAAAACTTGGTTCTCAGTGGTTCAGTGATCCAAAGCAATCCCAATAGACTTTGGACAGAAAATGGATTCTGCATCCAGAAAAAGAACTAAGAAGACTGAATATAAATCAACACATGCTATGTTTACTTCTTTTTTCTGTTTTTTTTTTTAATCTCTCCCATGGTTTTTCCTTTATGCTCTGATTTTTATCTCCCAACATGATTCATAAAACAATGTGTATTAAAAATAAATAAATTTACTAAAGAGAAAAAAATTTCTAAAACAATATATAAATAATTATTTAATATGATTAATTTTTCTTTGAACTTACATAGTTTTTGCACATTTTAAATTTCACCTTCACATGTTATAAAACCATAGATCTTCAGAAATGGAAAGAACATGAGAGGTCAACTAACTCAACCAGTACCTGCTTGATTTTTTTTTTTTTTTGCTGAGGCAGTTGGGGTTAAGTGACTTTGCCCAGGGTCACAAAGCTAGGAAATGTTAAGTGTCTGAGGCTAGATTTGAACTCAGGTCCTCCTGATTTCAGGGCTGGTGCTCTACCCACTGCACCACCTAGCTTCCCCTTCAACCAGTACCTGAACAAGAGCCATTCAACAAATGGTGAGTCATCCAGTTTCAATAGCAAATAATGACACAGTAGATGGGGAGGGTAAATACAAGGGGGCAGAACACCAAAAGAAAGAACACATCAGTAGTGAGAAGGGATTGGAAAAAATTAAAGCAAGCAAACTTTATTGAGGGAGAATAAAATTCAAGGCAGGGAGTAGTCAGAGAGGTTGGAAAAAGGCCAGATTTACTGGGATCTCTAGAGGGGTCACCAAAACTAGTAAAACTTGATGATTTGTTACAAGAAGCTTATCTGGATCAAACAGGACAGACATTGGTTGGAGGGGGCAGGGAGTCAAGGTTTAGGGACTGATACTGGTGGCTAGCATGCTGATCCTGGAGTGAAGAAGACCTGAGTTCAAATATGACCTCAGAAACTGACTAGCTCTGTGACTCTGGGGAATCACTTAACCTTTTTTTTTTTTTTTTTAATCTTAAATGACTGAAGATGGAAATGGCAAATCATCCCAGTATCTTTGCCAAGAAAAGCCCATGGACAGTTTGGTGCATGTAGTCATAAAGAGTCAGATATGATTGAATGGCACAATACACAATGATTCATACTGGGAGGAAACATCTGGGGAATTTGGATGCTGATTGATATTCTACTTCCTCCAAGTACCTCATAGATTATTGAGAAGAGAATGCTTTTTATTTGCAAAGTACTAGATGAATATGAGCTTTTAGCATGATCTTAAATAGCATTAGATATATATCTTCTCTTAAATATAGATACAAATATTTCCTTCTTGTAAAAGTAGAGTCTACTTTCTAGTTATAAATCCAAGTTAATCAGAAAATAACTTATTAAAATACACATATACAGTATATAACTAAGTTTTTATATGTAGATGTACAATATCTTCATGCTTTCTAGGAATCCCTCAAATGTGATTATGAATTAAGATTCTGAATTTAGTAAAAATGGAAGCCATATCTTATATTCCATCAAAGGGTAGATGCTTAACCAACACACAGAATGAATGAATGCTTGAATGAAAGAATGGGGGATGTGGAAGATGGAGGAGGGAATGATCCAATTCAATAAGATCTACTTGTGAACATTTTGATTGTTTAGAAGGCAAAAAAGTTGGGAAGGATGAAGGAGGAAAAGCAGAGGCGAGAGGCTGGAGTAATTATTAGTTCCTTGGGTAATGAAGGAAGTTAACTCCTACCATAAAAGTGGTTTTAAATGTTTCCATTTGAAAGAAAATGGAGAATCAGACTATGTAACTACATAGATCACAAATAAAAACTGTGGGTCTGATGTGAAAGAACAGAGGATGATTTTCACTGGGGGTGGAACAACCTGAGGGTGTTCCATCTCTCAATTCATTACCAAGCATTTGTCTATGGCTTTTAGGTAATTGAGCAAATAATGCCCTTGACAGCCATTCCCTACTCAGACTCTGAGACAAGGTAATTAATTAGAAGCCAGAAGGGGGTTGTTAACAGCTGCTAATGAACCACTATTGAGGGAATTACTTACTAGGGAACTATAAGATGCTGTAAATGTGCATGAACAATTAGTTTAGGTTCAGCAATGTTTCTAGGTCACATCTCATCCATTGAAAGGAAGGTCTAAGTTATAAGGAAGGGTATGGGGCTTTCCACAATGTGACTTGTATGAACCTTTTGGAAAATCAGAAAAGTGTTATCAACAAAAAATCAGCTTTGACATTCAATTCCATTCAAAAATCTTTTAAAAAGCACCTACTATGTATCATTTTACAGAAAGAAAAGGTTAGTGTGGGCTATGAATAAATTTCCTAGAGGATAAAGAATCTTATGTAGGTTTTGAAGGGTAAGTATTTTGGATAGAAATAAAGAAGGAAACATATGAATAATATTGAAGGAAGTAAATGGCACTGATTTACCACATTCCTATGTAGAGCTAAATGTAGACATTGGTGTATTGGGTGCTGAGGATACAAACTCCAGAATGAAATAATCCCATCCCATCTCTCAAAGACAGAAGGAAGCAGGTACAAGGCAAATGAAATCACCATCAGCATTTTCACCATGCTCTCCTCTCATATGGGGACCATTCAGAATCCTGAACCTAAGAGCCTTGAAAATAGTAACCCCAAACCACCATACCTGCTTCCAATTCAGTCCCATAGGTATAATTGTAGAGAATGGGCTTCTCTCTCTCTCGTTCTTCATCTTTACACTGTAACATCTACTGACCAACTGCCACCAATAAATAGATAAGTGCGAAAGCTCTGGGAATAGCAGCAACCTCATGAACATAATTCCTGCTTCTAGCTTAGCTCTTATATCCATCACCAAGGAACACATTTCCCACAGAGAAGGCACCAACCATCTCCACCAACCAACTTTCACTCATAGGTCATGCATAGGTCCTAGTTGAAGCAGAGAGGTAGCCTGAGGGAGAGACAGGAGACACCATAGGCCAAACAAATCAAGCTACAATCCCTGCCTTGACTACCATCTCCCCTCAGACCATAATGGGGACAAATCAAGTCCTGTAACCCAAGAGGCCTGGGAGTAGCAATGTTTTAGCAGTGACCTCAGCCATCATCATGGCAGGCAACCTGTCAAGACTCAGCCTTGCCCTTCCCCTTCAGGTCTGTAGCCATAGCTCCTGAAGATTCAGAAGAGAAAGTTCTTTGCCACCAAAGTCCTTGAGACAGTCCAATTGTTCTACATTGGAAATTGATATGATTTTGTCAGGAGAAATGACAGTGAAGAAGATATATTATTGTCTGTTTTGCCACTCTGTCCTAAGAATCATAGAACCTTTCCATTTACCTTGTAGCTAAAATCCTCCATATATCTTTTCTCTCTCATTAGAATATGAACTCCTTGAGAACAGGGATTCTTTTACATGTATCATTTTTACACATATTATTTATATCCCCAGGGTTTAGTATAATGCTTTGTACATTGTAAGCACAATAAATTCTGGGTTCATTCATTCATTCCCCTACAGGGATTAAAAGTTGGAGAACAACATTTACACAGATAAATAAATACAAGATATATGAAAAAGATACATATTTTGTGGTGGGTGGAGGGTGGAGATGGGAATACTTACAACCTGGAGATCAGGAAAGGCAGACAATAGCATTTGATCTGAGCTTTGATGGGAAGTCAGTATTCTAAGAGGTAAAGAGAGAGCATATGTAGTAAAGCAAAGAGTCTATACAAAGAACCAGATGTAGGAGATAAGATGTTTTAAATAATAGTGCATTTCTCTCTCAGAAACAGGAATGGTCAATCCATTAGCAGGGAGATGCTATGTGAACACTACTTTTTGAAGAACATCATGATGCAGTAAGTAGAATGCTGGTTTGGAGTTAGATTTTAGTATGAATTCTGCATCTACTACTTTGTACCTGTATGACTTGGAATAAAGTAACTTACCCTTTCTGCACCTCAGTTTCTTCATCCATAAAATGAAGGGCACTTGATGAACTTGATGACCCCCTAATGTCCATTCCAGATGGAAATTTGTGCTCTTCTAGAGTCTTTAATTTATGTTTCTAGAAGGCACCTAGAAATCAGGTGATATAGTGCCTAACTTCTTAAACTATGGTTCCTGACCCCATATGGGATTTTGTAATTGAATGTGAGGGTCACAAATTATGATTTATTATCAAAAAACATTAGATTTGTATATCTATTTCTTGGATGAAAAGGGGTTGCAAGTGGAAAAAAATTTAAGAAGCCTTGATATACTGGATGGAAGACTAGTAGTGGAGCCAAAAGAATCTGAGTTCAAATCTGGCCTCAAATACTTAGGAATTGTTGATTCAGGACAGGTCACTTAACCACAGCCTGCCTCAATTTCCTCAACTGTAAAATGGGATAATAGTAGCACATACCTCACAGGACTGTTGTGAGGATCAAATGAAATAATTATTATGAAGTACTTACTTAGTACTGTGCTGGCACATAGTAGACACAATAAACACTTATTCTCTTCCCTTCCAGGCATAAACTTTGTTGTTGTTCAATTGTATCTGACCAATGGATTATAGCATATCAGACTCTTCTATACTCCACTATCTCTCAAAGTCTGTCCAAGTTTATGTTCATTGTTTCCATGACAATATCTATCTATTTCATTCTCTGCTATTCCCTTTTTCTTTTGCTTTCAGTCTTTCCTAACATCAAGGTCTTTTCCAATGAGTCCTGTCTTTTGTTACAGGATCAAAGTATTTAAGCTTCAGCTTTAGTATTTTATCTTCCACTGGATAATCTAAATTATTTATTATAAAAATTAATTTCAAATTAATTTGCTAACAACTTGCTAATAATTTAATCAATGAAATTTGCTGGTAGTAGATGATACATTTCTAGGTTCGGATTTAGCTATCAATCAAATATATATTAAGTGAGGATTTGATTTATTCCATCAATTCCATCAATGCTTCAGGTTAAAAAAAAACTGCTCTTATGTATCTTCCAAACCGGGCAAAAAGACAAAGCTCATGAAACAAACATTTAGGGAGTCATATTTAATAATATCAATAAAATATGCACTTTTATGGTATAGCCTATATTTTCAGTAGTCATGGAATTATACAGAAGTGTCAGTGTGGACATGAAACTGGAGGAGGTAGCCAATAAGTTTGAGGAAAACATCTCTGGGGGGGGGGGGGAAGTAATGCTAGAAGTCAAAGAAATGAAAATACAGGTTTGTTTAAATAGAGACAGACCCTCATTCTATATTTTATTCAACAATAGGATAAACCTCTGATTCTATTTTGAAGGAGTCTTTCACTATCTTAAAGATCTCCTGCCCCACCAAGATATTCTGATAACATTAACTGGAGAGAAAAGATCCTCATGGAAATAATCTTATTTTAGGACAACTCCTGAGACTCCAAAGTTAACATGATCCAACTCCACAATCAATATATTCTTCCCCAAATCACCTGACATCTTATTCCTTTTACTCAACCTTCCAAATAAGGAAAGTGATTGATCAGCCTCCCCTGATTGACTGAGCTCCTTTTGCTATTAGCAATGCCACCTCAAGACTCTGCAAAAACCTATATATATGTGTGTATATCTAATCTTTTTGGTGTATTGCTGTCCAACTGGCACTATCCATTAAACTTTTTATCTTCTAGTCTTGCCTCCTAATTTATTGACCTACCATCAAATGAACTAAGGTAGGAGAAACCACTTTCCAGAAAGATTTTTAGGATCCCCTAATTAAAGAATTATCCAATAAAATTTTGTTTCATAGAGAAGGATTATAGGATTTGAAGTAGGTGGATGGGTAATATGGAAAGGAATAAAAAGGAAGAGAAAACATTTGAAAGGTATTGAATCAAACTACCTTTATATCAGGTTGAGGAGTAAAACTCATTTGAACAATGGGAAATTTAGGGATTGTAGGGTCCATGTATGTAAAATCAAGTTTCAAAAAAAAAAAAAAGAGAGAGAGAAAGAAAGAAAGAAAGAAATCATTCCAATTTGGATATATGTTTATTATAAATTGTAGACATGTCTGCAAAGTTTCATGTTAGCAATTTTTAAACTTTTTTTAATCTTAGGACTCTTTTATTCTCTTAATAATTATTGAGAAGACTAAAAAGTTTTTTTTTTAATGTGAATTTTATCTATCAATATTTATTTGAAACTAAAACTGTAAAATGGGAATAATAATAATCACACATATCTCAGAGTTGTTGCAGGGATAAAAAGCAACGTGGGTAGAGCACTTTGCAAACTTCAAGGCACTATATAAATATTTTTGCTGTTGTTATGAAGGTCACTTTTTCCCCTTTAATTGAAAAGTAAAATTATTTTATATTTTGAGTCTTGTTTTATTGAGTGATTAAAAGGAATTTAGGTCATTGTGAGATATTGACATTCTCAGGTTGAGATCTGGTAGGGACTCAAAGAAGTAAGAGTTTCTTAAAGTATACCCCAGTCATTCATATTAGGTTGGAGTCTCTGACACTGTTAACATAAGCAACAAAACTAGTAAGAGCAAAGACTCGAAGTTGAGAATGAGTACACTGTGTACAGAGCATAAAGGAGAGATTTGCTTTACTGGAGGCTAGATTTCATCATGGGGAGTATAGAATTATATTACTTAGAAGACTTTTTTTTTTTTGTGGTGTACTGGAAAGAAAATTAAATAAAGGAATCAGGAGATCTGTTTTCTATTCATTGTACTGTTGCTAATTTATTGTTTGAATTTAATCTCTTATTTCAGTTCTGTCATTTGTAAAATAAGGAAGTTAGGTTATCCCAGATAGGGAAATTCTTCCCTGGATAAACTGTTCTTTGCTTACCCATCACTGATCAATAGGCAACACCTCATCTTTGACATGATACAATCACACTGGCTACAAGTGACCATATACCAGCCAAGGTTACTAGCAATGAAAAAGAAACTTTGGATTTCTTCTCAAGTAAAAGGAACATCAGGTCAAGTATAAATATCATATAAGTATGATTATATTTATTCTGATTAGGCTCTTTGTGTATACCAAGTGTGGAGAATGAGAGATGTGAGAAAGCCAGCCTTCAAGTTAGATATGATCAAGAAGAGGGCAATGTAGCCCTCAGGCAAGTCCAAAGGCTAGTAACAATGGTGACATTTTTATTTTCACTATGAAAGTCATGAATACCCTCATAAATAGTTGACTAAATTGGATTCAATGGTAGATTTGACAAAGACTCATTAGCAAGCATAAGAGAGTTCCATTCTATTTTTAGTTACAGGATGCCTGGTGCAATGCCTATTCATATAGCATTTTCATTTCTCATTGCCTTCAGTGCTGACATGAAAGTTAATGTTAATCTACCAACTCATTCTGATTGGATTGCTTTGGAAGTCACTCCAAAGTCACAATGGCTAAATGGGATGAGGCTGTTAAGACAGAAATGCATTTCAGTTAATACCATCCACAGCACTGAAGCTAAGCCAGTGCCAGCCCTAATTCCCAAAAGAAAACAAATCCATAATAATCCACCTTCTAATTCTGCACAGACTGGAACGACACTAAATAATATCAAGCTTGTACCCTCTTCAACCCTACATGCTCAAACTATTCCATCCTTGGCTGAGTTACTCTCTTATTCACTTACTTTTGAGGTCAGTAAACATTGTATATGGAAAACTGTGATCTCTGTCAACACAAACCCTCTTCCTGTGTTTATGATAATAAATTTTTGTTTTTAATGGGTGTTAGGCTCAGATCACTTCTTATATGTGTATCTTTTTTTCCTACTGAAAATCAGCAGCAGCTAAAAAATATGTATTTGGAGAGATAACAAACTTGTTAAATATTTTAAGGGAAAAAATATTTCAGCTTTATCATCATCCCTTTCATAATCCCTTTTTTTTCATATCAAGAGCAACCTTTGGGTTGCCAAGATGGCAAATCAGAAGCAACTCAGCTGAACTTTCAACATTCCCCTCCAAACAACTTTAAAGTGATGCCTCAGAAAATTTGGAATGGCAGAGTCTACAAAAGTCAGGGTGAGACTTTTTTTTAGCCTAAGAAAATTTGGGAAGTCAACAGGAGAAGTTTATGACACCAGCATGAAGGCCTGTCCACAATCCACACATACCCAGTGTCAACAGCAACTATAGCAACAGCAACAACTTCCTGAGTTCTCAGTCCACAGACTGAAAAGGGGAGGAGGGGTCCAAAAACTATTCATAAAGAGATTACAGAGGATCCTTTGCTGGCACTGAGTATAACTAGCACTGACTGGAAACTCAATTGTCCATACACAGTTTTGGGTCACACTTCCAGGGCAGAAAAGAATGCTGGAAGTCAGTCCAAAGGCAGCTTATGCCCTGATCACGGGTTCCAAGGCAAAGAGAATACTAGCATTTCTGGCTGCAGGAGAGCAGAGGTCCTTCCTGGGTAAAAACCAGGGTACAGAATGGGAGAGCAGTGACCACCTTCTCTCAGGATCACACCACCTTGGAGACATTGAGAACTCGCAGACCCTCAGAACTCACCTCTGAAAACAGCAACATGAAAAAACTTGAAGCATGGGACAGTGACTCCCAATCCCTAGGTGAGCAGAACCCAACTTTAACATAAAGTTCAAAGACAAGAAATATATTGGTAAAGTGAGCAAACAACAGAAAAAAGAACTTGATCACAAATAGCTACTATGATGACAGAGAAGATCAAGACACAAACCCAAAAGAAGACAATGATGTCAAAGCAACCACAAACAACACTTCAAAAAAATACTAATGAGACTCAAGACCAGCAAGAATTTCTGGAAGAATCAAAGAAAAAGATTAGAGTGATAGAGGGAAAAAATGGGAAAGAAAAGAATTCTTCAAGAAAATTATGAAAAGAGAATTAGCAGTTTGGTAAGAGAGCCACACACACCAAAAATGTTAAAGAAAACAAAACTAGTCTAATGATAAAAAAGATACAAAATCTCACTGAAGAAAATAATTCCTTAAAAATTAGAATTTATCAAGTGGGAGCTAATGACTCTATGAGACCTCAAGAAACAATAAAACAAAGTTGAAAGAACAGAAGAAAATGTGAAATATGTTGTTGGGAAATTATCTGGAAAATAGATGGAGGAGAAGTAATTTAAGAATTATTGGAGTATCAGAAGTCCATGATCAAAGAAAAAGCCTAGACACTATATTTTAAGAAATTATCATGGGATTCAGATCCAAAAGGTAAAATAGAAATTGAAAGAATTCATCAATCACTTCCTGAAAGGGATGCCAAATGATAACTCCCTGGAATAGTATAGTCAAATTCTAGGGCTACCAAGTCAAAGAGAAAATACTTCAAATAGCCAGAAAGAAATAATTCATATCTTGTGGAGTAACAATCAGGATCACAGAAGATTTAGCAGTTTTCATATTAGAGAAGCAAAGAGTTTGAAATAGATAGTTCAGAAGGCAAAGTAGCTAGGATTACAACCAAGAATCATCCACCCAGCAAAAATTGAGTATAATCCTTCAGGGGGAAAAATGTATATTTAAGGAAATAAAACACTTTTAAGCATTCCCAATGAATAGACTGGAGCCAAAAAGAAAATCTGACATTCAATAGAAGATTCAAGAGAAGCCTAAAAGGTAAACATGAAAAAATAATTGAGTATCAATAAAGTTAAGCTGTTTATATTTCTACATGGAAAGATGATACATGTAACTCCTAATAATTGTATCATTATTTGAGCTTTTAAAAGAAGTTTATATTGACAAAGGACATTGATGTGAGATCTCAGACAAAGCAAAAACAAAAATAGACTCAAGTAAAAGAAAAAATCATAGTAACTACATTTTGCTAAAAGATGCCATAGATCAAAGATTTTTTAAACTGTGGGTCATGGTCCCATATGGGGTCACATAATTGAATGTGGAGGTCATAAAATTATGAAATATTATTAGTAAATCTTTGATTTGTATACATATTTCATATACCTATATATCTGGGGTCACATAAAAATGTCTTGGATAAAAAAGAGATTATGAGTAGAAAAAGTATAAGAAACCCTGCTTCTTAAGCCCTAATGAAGTAATATCTAGTTTCTCTGATAAAGATCTCATTTCTTAAATATATACTGAATATATATAGATATAGATATATATAATAGAATCAAATTTATAATAATAAGAGCCATTCTCCAATTGATAAATGGTCAAAAGATATGAACAGATGGTTTTAGAAGAATTGAAAGCTATCTATAGTTATACGAAAAAATCCTCTAAATCACTATTGGTTAGAGAAAGACAAATTAAAACAATTATGAGGTACTACCTTACACCTATCAAAAACGACAGATGCTATAGAGGATGAGAAAAAAGTAGATACATTAATGAATTGTTGCTGGATAAATAAAAGGTCCAAATAATGATGAGGGGAGTTTCAGAAAAACATGGCAAGACCTATATGAACTGATATAAAGTAAGGTGAGAATAAGATCATTGGATACAATACCAGCAACCATTTTGGAGAACAATCTGGATCTAGGCCCAAAGGGCTATAAAATTGAGCATATTTTTCAACCCCGTAATACCACTTCTAGGTCTGTATCCCAAAAAGTTTTTTAAAAAAGAAAAGAGCTTATTTGTAAAAAAAAAAAAAAAAATTAAAGTAGTTAAAAATAGAAATTAAGGGAATATTCATCAACTGGGAAATGACTGAAGAAGTTGTGGCATATACTTGTGATGGGATACTATTGTGCTATGGGAAATGAGGGGAGTTTCAGAAAAACATGGCAAGACCTATATGAACTGATATAAAGTGAGGTGAGAATAAGATCATTGGATACAATACCAGCAACATTATAAAAACACTTGGTTACTTTGATCAATACAATGATTTAAGCCATTTTCAAAGGGCTCATAATGAAAAAGATGCTATCCATCTCAAGAGAGAAAACTCTGAATGCTAATAGAAGTATAATTTTCTCAGTTTCTTCATTTTTCTTGCTTTTTAAAAAAGTATTGCTAACATGGAAATATGTTTTGCATGATTTCACATGTATAATTGATATAGTTTGCCTTCTCAGTGGGTGGGGGGGGGGATAGAAGAGAATGAGAGAATTTGGAACACAAAAAATTTAAAAAGAAAAGAATGTGTAAAAATAAATATATAACATGTTTAGGAGAAAAAAAGCAATTCTGTTCTATCCTCATATGCCTAATAACTGTTTCATTTCTTGATTTGTTCATAGTATATGAAGTCCCTTCTATAGCTTCAGAAGGAGAAACAAAGATTTGGCCTCTGCTCTCAAGGAAATTATGCAAATTTTGACACCTCTCAAAAATCTGTTTTTAAGACTAGATAAACTCATTTGCACTAAAATATAAGTGACCAATAAGCATTGCATTTTACTTTTCCCAGAGATATTCTACTTGGGACACATTGATAGTATAACTTTAGGAATTATCTTAGTTTGAGTTTCTGGATTCAAAGTATTCTCCTGAATTGCATAGGCTTTATATATGCATGTAAATGAAGAGAAATTAGCAGTATTGGATGATGCTAAGTATCAACTCCTTGAGGTCATATTCAGTGTTTATACCTTTTCACCTCTTAATATTCTGCTACATGGCTTCTGGCCTCATCATTCAACCAAAAAACAAATCTATTGTTACCATTGACCTCTTACTTGCCAAATTTTTTTCTCCATTGTCATCCTTTTTGATCTATATTTGGTTTTTGAGTCTGTTGAGAACGATGTCCACTTAAACACTTTTTCCTTTCTGAGTTTTTGTGATTGCAAGTGAAACGATAAATCTATTTTGTATAACTTGTTATTTCTTTTAAATGTAATATATAATAAAGTTGTTGTGTAAGTTTATTTTTTATTTTATATTTCTTCCTTCTCCCTTCCTCTGACTACCATTAGACTGCACCTATTCTTAGTTTTTTCCTCTGTAAAATGATAGAATTGAAAGAAATGGTCCCTTAGGTCCCTTCCAGATCTGCATTTATAATTTTTTGATCCTATGAGTTCAACTCTGTTTCTGTAGGGGGTCCAAACATTTTTCTAGTTACTCAGTTGCCTAGACTAAAAACCTCAGTATAATCTTCAATTTTGAACTTCCATTCATTACACATATTTTATAACTAGACCAATTACATGAGTGGAGAGAAGAGACAGTCAAGTAGGATTTACTAATGTGCCCTGCATTGCATTTGAAGACAAGAGTGTTTTATGGGAGGAACAGCAAAGAAACCAATGTTATTGAATCATAGAATACATGGAGGGGAGTAAGTTGTAAGAAGATGAGTAGGAAAGAGTCAGGATTCAAGGATGACTTGCAGCCAACATGAACTAGTTGGAATAGTTTATTGTTAAATTTTCAACCTAAATATTTATTCCTCTGAAATCAGCAAACACTACAAATGAAGGCTTGATTTTTTGTTTTGTGTTCAAACTTAAGAAAGTTTTGAAGAAAACATAAATAATGCAGAATAAATTTTAAAATTTTGTCCAGTATACATTATTTGGGGGGAGCCAGTTGTTAAGCATTTACCAGTACAGCTTGAGAGAGTGTAGACTTGAATATGTATCTCTTGATTACTGTGATATAGCCTTTTCATTTTTCTTTGTTGTTTCCCCAGGTAAGAGAATGAGTAACTTGGTATTGTAGTGGATAGAGCATCAGGCCTGATGTCAGAAACTGACTCATCCTCTTGAATTCAAATCTGGCCTAAGGTCCTTACTAGCTCTGTGATTCTAGGCAAGATGATGAACTGTGTTTGCCTTAATTTCCCCACCTATAAAATGAGCTAAAGAAGGAAATGGCAAACCACTTCCGTATCTTTGCTTTCAAATGGGATCACAAAGAGTTAGCTACAACTGAAATGACTGAACAACAACTCCTATGATAAAGGCAAATTTGGTGGTTTAATTAGTTTTTGAAGAATAAGAATATCATAAATTAAATTCATTATTAAAACTCTTTCTGATATAATATTTTCTTAATAATTTGGAAGGTATTTCAGGATCATGTAGAACCCCAATGTAATAATTTTGAGCAGCAATTATTAGTTGTAGGAGTATTTTGCTAGAAAGTGAAACTGGTTGATTTTGCATTGACCCCATTAAATTAAAATTTATTCTTTTGAATAAACTCCAAATAGGTTGTTTACTGATCATTTCCCATAAAAGTAGTCAGAACATTAAAAAAAATCCCTTTGGATTCTGGATAAGCAAGAGTTTGCCATGTAACCCACAATGACTGCTCATACATATAACATTCTCCAGAAAAGCTCAAGACAACGGGTTGTTTCAAAATACAGATTCTTTAACCTGTGTTCTATTCCTTATTACTAATTCAGGGATGACATTTCCTCTGAATTAACAAAGTTTCAACTTCAATTATAAGACATATTTATTCCAATATGGTGCTGGTTCACATTTCCAGATTCAATCTAACCCAATCCAACAAATATTTATTAAATATCCACAACATTCAAAGCATTATGCTTTGTGCTGGGAATACAAGGGCAAAACTGAAAAATAGTTCCTTCCCTAAAGGAACTTTTATTCTATTAAAATACATAAGCCTGTGCTTGCATCTGTACTGAATTCTGCTTGTGCATAATATACTGAAAGTAACTGGGAAAATGGTCTGGTTAAACCAAACCAAAGGAAAACACATTCTGCTTCATTTATCTGTAGATTTCATTACTCAGCAAACTTTTGCCATCTCCTCACAAATCCATCTGTTTCAGATTATTTTCAGGAACAATATTTAACTATTGTGCTAATTTATTCTCTCTTGTGTGTTCTGATAATGTCCCAGGTAACAAGTACAAAGACTGTCAGGTAACATTTTGGGCTGATTGGATATCTCATGACTCAGCACTAAGAATCCTTTTTTCCCTTTGAGGAGTTGCTTCTAGACTCATTGTGGAGTACTGCACTGGAGATGAATGAGTCATTCCCTTGCTCAGTTAGTCTAGTTCCTCACCTTGGTGAATGTTTCAGATAACAGGCCAATCCTCTGCTGAGCTGGATCAAACAGGTCAATCAACTGTTATGCTACCTCATCAGATTTGTCTATTCATTCACAAGAAGATTCTACTAATAACTACAGTTGCTTGTAGGAGCTTTTTCTGATCTTCCTGGTCATATAATATTGGAAGTCACTCAAGATAAGAAATGGAAGTTCTTTCTCCTCGATGAAAAGAAGCAGCCTTCTATCTCTACAAACTTCCCTCCTAAACTTGACAGTTCAAATTAGACTTTTTATCCTCACATAGTATTAATCTTGAGTCTTCATTGACAAAATAGGATTTTGAGATTTCACATATAAGCTTGGAAGCAGTCAAGGAATATTTTACATGTTTTGTAGAAGCCACAAGCAAATTTTAGCATGTCCAAAAAGACTGAGCCCTTACTGACCTTCATACAAGTAGATTAACTTCCCTGGGAAACTGAGGCTTTTCTGGTTACAGAGAAGAAAGTCCCTGCCCTCAAGAAGCTTATATCAGATTGATTTATTATATTCATCTTTACACTTGAGAGCCATATATGTTTTTATTTTCATTTTCTAGAAGACAAATCAAACTATCCCTGTTGGCTGTAGATTTTTTTTTTTTTTGGCTGTAGATTGATTTAGAAAACTCCATATCAACATTATCTATGTTCCATTGTATTTATATTTATTTTGTTAACTATTTCCCAGTTACATTTTAGTCTGGTTCTAGCTACAAGTTGGACTGAAGAAGGGTCCTGAGAAGTATTCTAGAAGGCCTAGTTCAGCCACTTCATTTTCATTTTGAATTATACAAACTTACCTGGAGTGATCTTTTCACTTTAGAAAAATGGAGAGTAGTTCCTGTATTGCAAACATTTTGCTTTTGTAGAACATCTGCCAGGTTATCTGCTGAAGACTTTCCCAATTCCACCATAATCTAGTGACTTCCCTCCCAAACTACCTTGTATTAAACTACTGAATATATATTAGTATGTATTAGCTTTACACTTATATGTATAGAATATGTGTCTATGTACTTGTTTCTTCCATTAAAATGTAAATTCACTGCAAGAGAGATTGTTTCATTTCCTATATTTTTATCCCAAGAACTTAATACTATGTCTGTCACATAGTAGGTGCTTAAAAATATTTGTTAATTGATTGACTGAAAAAAAACTATTTGTTAATGGTTTCTTAGCTCTGTATTGTCCCATTTAGTTTATGGAGACTTCTGGTCATGGCTATATATTTTTAAAAATATAGACATATGAGACACCATTTGTTTTTTATGGTGGAGAGTACATGACTGGTTAGAGTTCAGCAAGTACCCTTCTCGCCAAGTCCACATCTGTCAACCTCCTGGGCATAGCACCCAAACCATCTGTTTATTCAGTTTTTGCTTGAGGTAGGAGGATAAGGGATAAGGGATGGATAAAGTTAGAAAACCTTCCTCTGTCCCCTCAGGTCCCTTAGATGTACTCAAGATCATCTGGTGCATAAAATCCAACCATCATGTGTAAGTACATTCATGGATACATGTCTGCCAATTTTTAACTAAGTCAATGAGGGAGGTGGTCTGAGCCAAAGGGAAAAATTCAGTGAATTATGGGAATCTAAGTGGGCACAATTAAGAAAGAAGTTTATTTTGATGTTACATTTGTTTTGTTGTTGTTGTTGTTGTTGTTGTTGTTGTTTGTTTTGCAACAGGGCCCTGAATGCAAGGGTCTCACAATTTCTGACAGCAGAAAATAGAGGAGGGCTCAAGAATTGTCAAAGATATTCTGATATTATGACACAGTGCTATTTCTGCTCAGCATTTTATTATATGTTATGTCTAAATTCTCAGTAGATATATGCAAAAAATGGAATCACAAATAAAAATACAAAGGGAAAGTCATTTAGGTAATCATACCCCCTAGAGCTCCAATTCTTTGTCACAAAATGGTCTCACCTGGCTCTCTTATTCTTCCTTCTGTCAATCCACATAGTCTTTCTAGGACTTTATAGGATCAGTTTAGGAAAGACCTACTCAAAAGCCTAAGCTATAAATTGCCCATATCCTGACTCAGGAGTAAAGAGAAGCTAATGTTCTTATTAGGATTGTGAGCACCAGTTATTACTTTCTTATCCCACAGCTCAGTTGAGTTATCTTCATGATAATTATAACAACTTGTACTTTGTTTTATATATATATATAAATAATATATATATATATATTACATATACAGGAATATCCTTGATGTTCTACAAATGAGATACTTCATCTTACCTCTGGTTATTTCTCTGTCTCATAAGCCTGAAATGCTATTCCTCTTCCTTATCTCTGTTTATGGCTTCTCTGGCTTCCTTTTATTTTATTTTATTTCATTATTTTTCCTGTCTTCTTTTAAGTCCTAATTAAAATCCTGGAAGTCTTTCCCATATCTTCTCAATTTTAATACATTTCCTTTTTAAATTATTTCCTATTTATCCTATTGTTTGTACATATTTGTTGGTCTTTTGGTTCCCCCACTATATTGTGAATTTCTTGAGAGCAGAAATGATCTTTTGCCTCTTTTTCTATCCCCAGCATTTAGCACATTGTTTGGCACAAAGTAGGCTCTTAATAAATGTTTATTGACTAACTGCTGGTTGTGTAACTTAATTGAAAGAGCTAAGCTTGTTCCTAGAAAAACAAAACTTATTTGTTAAGAGCAAAATCAGAAATCTTCAATCAGCCTCTTAGATCAGAAAATCACGAATTATAGTTAGAATGAATTTAATAGATCATACATTCTAACCCATATCCACATCTTGAATATCATACAATATTTGATATGATTCAACCAGTTTGTATTTAAATACCTCTCTTGATATGGGATTTACTAACTCTATGAGAAAAGAGTCAATTTTGAAATAGCAAACACAAGAAAGCTTAGCTTCATGTTCAAGTGAAATTAGTCTCTTTGGAATTTCTACCCATTGTCTCTATTCTTTCTTCCTTCCCCAGCAAGAAAAATGAGCCTAATCCCTATTCCACACATCAGAACTTCAAATACTTAAAGGCTGCTATCATGCTCCATCTAAATCTTGTCTTTCTTAAGCCAAACATTCCCCACTTCTTTCAAGCAATTGTCATAGTATGGTTTTAAGCCATTTTGGTTGTCATTCCAGCTGGACTCATTCCAGTTTTTTAATGTCCCTTCTAAAATATGACAATTAAATCCAGAATAGAACACAATGTTCTAGAAATGATCTGAGTAGGACAGAATATATTTAGTGATCACATCCCTTGTTCTGGTTGTTCTCTTTCATTATATGCATCTAAGATTGAGTTAGCAGAGGGAAACACATTTTTTTAAAAAAATCAGCCAAGTGTGGGAATTTATTTTGCTAGGCAATGGATATTTGTTGCAGGAGTTTTGTCTTTTTTTCCCCAGTAGGGAAAGGAGGAGAGAGGAAGAAGAAAATTGATATTTGCTAACTGAAAAAAAGATAATATGTTGTTTAAAAAACAGAACAAGAAGCAGCTCATAATATCATAATGAACGAGGGAGACAAAGATGAAAATAACATAATTCCTGCTCTCTAGGAATTTATAATGAAAAAGGGGACACATTTGTGCACAAATAATTATGATATCAAGTAGCATACATAAGGACTAAAGAGAGAACTAGTCAGTCAGTAAACATTTTAGAACAACTACCATGTGATAGACATTGTGTAATGCTCTGAGGATACAAAAAAAGGAATAAGAAAAAGTCCCTGCTCTTAAAAATCTCACAATCTAATGAGAGAGATGACATGCAAACAGATATGTACAAATATGCAATATATAGGGTACATTGGAATTAATCAACAGAGGGAAGACTTTATAATTAGGGACAATCAAGAAAAGCTCCGGTATTTTCACGAGTTGATTGGTTGCCATGCCTTTGTCTAAGAGGACAAAAATGATAGATAACAGCTAGGAAGTGTTAAGTTTCTGAGGCCAGGTTTGAACTCAGATCCTCCTGACTTCAGGGCTGGTGCTCTATCCACTGAGGCACCCAAGTGGCTGTCTCCCACCTTTTTTTTGCTGAGGCATTTGGGATTAAGTGACTTGCCTAGGGTCACACAGCTAGGAAGTGTTACTGTCTGAAGCCACACTCAGGTCTTCCTGACTTCGGAGATATTGGAATCAAGGTAGAGTGTGCAAGATGGATTAGTTAAGGAAGAGAATGGAGTCAAAGAAACTCATTAGGAATAATTCATATTAACGATGAGGACCTAAAATATAATAATATCAATCTGAAAGGAAAGAAGAAAAATGTATCTAAGTGGTAGTGCCATGTGTAGAATCAAAAGAAAATAAGTAATGGCCATTTTTAGCATAGTGCCTCCAGTGTTTAGCACAGTACTTGGCACTTAGCAGGTGTGAAATAAATACTTATTGATTTGACTTGATTGGATGTGAGAAATGAGAGAGAGGAAAGTGTCAAGGATGACCTTAAGGGTGTTTGGGACCATGGTGGTGTCATCAATAAAAAAAGGAATGCTAGAAATAGTATAGTGAAGAAGATGGAAGTCAGATCAGGAATTAAAGAGTGAGTTGAATAATAAGGGAAGAGAGACAGACCATATTTTATATTTCTTTTTCAAATGACCTTAATGGTTGTAGGACATGTACCATATGGAAACAACAGTTCTGTATACAATCTTTTGATCCTAACCCTAAACTGAGGCAAAAGTTTTTCTAACTGTTCCATTAGTTTTCATTCTAGAGCTCTTTGCTGATTGCTTCAGGAGAGCTGAAAATCAGTCATAATATGCTTCTTTGAACATTTCTCAGATGACATTTGTGAATCTGTAACAAGTTGAGGAATGCTGATGTGTGCTTGGAGGAGTTTAGTTGTCTGGGTATAAAAGGGACTAAGATAAGACATGTAGTCTTCTTGCTGATGCATTTAATTGTAGTCCCTTAACTTTATGAAACTGAGTGTGCTAGTGCTCTATCCTTTGTGTAATGATGGTGAATGGATGTTAATGAAGTACTAATAGACTGACTTGGAGTGAGTGATCCAAAATAATTAGTCAGATTAATTCAGCAGAGAAACGACAAGGATTGAAAGAAGAATCTATAAAAGCAAAAGACAGAAATAAAATTTTGAAGTGAACATGGGACATGATAAAGGGGAAGTGATAAAAGTCAGAAGAACCTGGAAGATAGTAGAGATCACCTTTCAAAATAGCCAGAGCAAAATGTAAAAACGCAGAAGGATCACTTCTTACTCCTCATATTTCTCATGTCCCATCAGCACTTGCTCTGTTCTAGACCAAATTGTTATTGTTCATTCTTCATTTTAGAAGAAGACCAATTGTAACACAGGGTGATGAATTGATTTTCATGTGAATTGAATTAAAGTGAGGCACTCTCTTCAAGAGTCAGCAAAGCATTTTTGTCTTGTCCAGATCAAATAGTGAAATAGTTGTGATTTGCTTTTAGCACACTATTCACCACTCCTTTTGGTGTCTCTCCATTTCTCTTCCTCTCTTTGCTCTTCTGCCCCCTTCACTGTCTTCATGTTGATTTCCTATCCTTTGCTCCATTCATGCAAGGACATTCTATCCTTTAGGTTTTAACTATATAAGTTAATAAACTAATTCATATTATAAATTAAAAGTGCCAAAATGTTAACATATTATGATTGCTACATAACAGGTTTAAATTTTAAATACAGGACTTTGGATACATAAAAAATCCTAAGGACTAATTGTAAAGGTGGAAATTTTTGGCAATGTACCAGTGGAACTATTTTGGGGCAAATGGGGACTTAAGGTCCCCTTAAATCACATACCTATAGGTGGCCCTATGTTCTATGGAAAATTGCTTTCGTTATAATATTTATTCAACAGAAACACAAATAAAGTCAAAAGCATTTATTAAGCACTTATTATATGCCAGTTACTGTGCTAACTTCTAAGAATACAAAAGAAAGCAAAAGACAGTGTCTGCTCTCAAGGAACCCACAATCTAATGGTAGAGATAGACTCAACAGATGAGATGTCATGTAAATTTAGGGGGATCATTTCCCTGTAGGTTCATAGTAGTGACAGGATTAACCTGTGATATGAGTTATTTCTGTTTAACAATCGCCCATTCATCATTATTTAGTATATTAGAGTACTAAAGAGCACTGACTAGAATTGAGAAAGGTCAGCTGTCAAGGGTCAGGGATCAATTGCCAAGGCAGTCTTCCTTTACTTTTTTATATGTCAAATTCCACTTCAGATCCTTGTTAACCCTAGAAATAGTATTTGGAAGGGGAATGGTTGTTCTTTAAATTAAAGATATCCCTGTGAAGGATAACAAGGAGACCTTTCAGTGCCCAGATACATACTGAGGTAAAGGCAGAGGTATATGCTGGTAAATGTTTAACAATCAACTCATCTGTATATATGAAATACTTTTAAATTTAATCTGCATTATTGCCATTTACTCCACCACTTTCTTAGGTCTTGACAATCAAAATAATAAATCAACCTCTGATTTATGGCATTCACTAATTTTCAAAGTACAAATACAGTGAAAATTTAACGGTTCTCATGAGCTGGTACAAACTGGATTCAGCTGGAATTTGGGGCCATATGAGGATGGAAGCAGAGGTCCAATTTATTCCAGAGTTTCTTAGGCCATCTCATACTCTCTCTAGAAGGTATATGGACATCTTGCATACTCTTAGCTAATTTTCTTTTTCCAAAGTCATTATTTTCCAGACACTCTCCTATAAATGAGCTAAAACTACATAGCTTTAAGGTATGGAGAAATGTAAAAAGTAGTCACATTCACCTTATACCCACTTCCCCCTTGTGATCCCACAGACACATGTAGTCCATTGGAAAGTTGCTGCCATAATAAACTAGACCTCACAAAGTCAAACTATCTGGGTTATCACATCAATGCTACCACAGCTGTCCACAACAGCTGTGGCTCTAAAACTTACATATGTTTGCCTTTAAGGGTACAATATGGCTTTGTCTGATAATTTGGGAAGAGGTGGGGGAAACTGGGAAATTTGAAGGGGGGGAAGGGGAATTTCCCTGTTGGGACTAGGACTCACTGTAATAAGAATGAATGCTTTGGCAATGGTGGCCATCAATTTTGTCTCAGTGGATTTACTTTGAGATGACTAGAAGTCTTTGCATTTTCTTCTGAAGACTATTTGGGGAACACTGAAAACTTGCAAGTCCTCAGTCTGTCCCTGAGATATTTGAATTTATAAATAACCCTTAGTACTCCAAGAAAGCAGCAACAAGACCTTCCCTCCAGATGTGAGGTAGAATCTAGGCCTAACATCAAGTTCAAAATCCAGAAGTAAGCTAGAAAAAATTGGTAAAACAAAACAAAACAAAATAACCTTCCACTATAGGGAACTATTATCATGGCATGTATATTCAAGATAAGTATGCAGAAGAGAATGTTTCTAAAGCAATAATATGCAAAGCCTCAGAGAAAAACAGAGCTTGGGCAAAATTCAAGTAGAATGCCTGAAAGAGATGAAGTAGGAATTTTAAAAAGAGCTAAAAATGGTTTTTAAATGAATGAAAGGACCTGATGAGAAAAAAAAAAGTGGAAAAGAAATGGAATCTATTTTTTAAAATAACTTTTTATTGACAGAACCCATGCCAAGGTAATTTTTTACAACATTATCCCTTGCACTCACTTCTGTTCCAATTTTTCCCCTCCCTCCCTCCACCCCCTCCCCCAGATGGCAAACAGTCCTATACATGTTAAATAGGTCACAGTATATCCTAGATACAATATATGTGTGCAGAACCGAACAGTTCTCTTGTTGCACAGGGAGAATTGGATTCAGAAGCTAGAAATAACCCGGGAAGAAAAACAAAAATGCAAACAGTTTACATTCATTTCCCAGTGTTCTTTCTTTGGGCGTAGCTGCTTCTGTCCATCATTGATCAATTGAAACTGAGTTAGATCTTCTCTTTGTTGAAGAAATCCACTTCCATCAGAACACATTCTCATACAGTATCATTGTTGAAGTATATAATGATCTCCTGGTTCTGCTCATTTCATTTAGCATCAGTTCATGTAAGTCTCTCCAAGCCTCTCTGTATTCATCCTGCTGGTCATTTCTTACAGAACAATAATATTCCATAACATTGATATACCACAATTTACCGAACCATTCTCCAATTGATGGGCATTCATTCATTCTCCAGTTTCTAGTCACTACAAACAGGGCTGCCACAAACATTTTGGCACATACAGGTCCCTTTCCCTTCTTTAGTATCTCCTTGGGGCATAAGTCCAGTAGTAGCACTGCTGGATCAAAGGGTATGCACAGTTTGCTAACTTTTTGGGTATAATTCCAGATTGCTCTCCAGAATGCTTGAATTCGTTCACAACTCCACCAACAATGCATCAGTGTCCCAGTTTTCCCTCATCCAACATTCATCATTATTTTTTCCTGTCATCTTAGCCAATCTGACAGGTGTGTAGTGGTATCTCAGAGTTGTCTTAATTTGCATTTCTCTGATCAATAGTGATTTGGAACACTCTTTCATTTGAGTGGAAAAGTTTCAATTTCATCATCTGAAAATTGTCTGTTCATATCCTTTGACCATTTATCAATTGGAGAATGGCTTGATTTCTTACAAATTAGAGTCAATTCTCTATATATTTTGGAAATGAGACCTTTACCAGAACCTTTAACTGTGAAGATGTTTTCCCAGTTTGTTGCTTCCCTTCTAATCTTGTTTGCATTAGTTTTGTTTGTACAAAGGCTTTTTAATTTGATGTAATCAAAATTTTTCATTTTGTGATCAATAATGGTCTCTAGTTCATCTTTGGTCATAAAAGAAATGGAATATATTAAAAAAAAAAAGAATTGGAAAGGGAATGAACAGTTTGGCATAAGAGCTATAAAATTTTGCCAAAGTAACAAACTCCCTGAACATTTGAATGGGTCAAATAGAAGCCAATGACTTCTTCATGAGGCAACAAGAAATATTAAAACAAAGTCAGAAGGCTGAAAAAATGGGGGAAAATATAGAGCATTTCATAGCAAAAACAACTGACCTAGAAAACAGATCAAGAAGGATAAAAATAAAGATTCAATGGATGAGCTGAATATCATGATCAAAAATAAGAGTCTAGACATTCCATTTCAACAAAACTGCCTGTGTCTCTTAGAACAAGAAGGCAAAATGGAAATAGAAGGAATTCACCAGGCTCCTCTTGAAAGAAATCCCAAAATAAAAATTCCTAGGAACACCATTGTTAAGGATCACACCTAAGTGTGAAGGGGCAGTTCGATTCTCTGAAAGCCCCCACAGCTGAAAATCAAAACACCTCTGAAGGAATTGCAAATCAGCCTTTACTGACTTGTTGCTTGTGGATTGGGAAAGAAATAAATTGGAGGCAAGAGAAGAGAGAGGTCAGAGAATACAACTGCCTCTCAGTCTCCTTATATCATTATCATCCTCTCACATGAAGGGATCTATTCTGCTGGTAAGAATTAGATCCCCAGCAGCCACTAGCTGGTTGCTCCTGTAACATGCCATAGCCAAAATCTAGAAATTTTTGGATCAAAAATAGTACAAGTAAGCCACAGAAAAAGAATTCGAGTACTAAAGATTCACAGTCAAAATCACACACAATTTATAAAGCAGTTGAGAACTTGAAATAAAATATTCTAGAAAGCAAAGGAAATGAACATTCGGTCAAGAATAACTGTCCAGTAAAACAGAGTGTAATACTACAGGGAAAGAAATGGATTTTTAATGAAATAGAGGACTTCTAAAACTATCATCAAAGGAACAGAGAAACTTTGAACTTCAGACATGGGAGTGAAAAGAAGCACAAAAAAGGTACATATGAATGAACAATGATAAAGAACTAAACAAGAAAAAAGTTACTTACATACAGGGAAATGATACATGTATCTCTTCTGAACTCACCATCAGACTTCATAGGAGTTCAATTAGACAAAGCCTGAGAGAGACCTCAGACTTACTGGCTGTATGACCCTAGCCAAGTTACTTAACTCCCATTGCTTCCCCTCTGAATTCCCTCCAAAAAACAATAATGGAAAGAGAGAGGAAGAGGAAAAGGAGAGAAATGGTGAGGGTAATTTAAAGGAAGAGAGAATTAAATAAGGAACTAGTTTAACAAGGATGTACAAAAGTATTTATGACTCTTTTTGAGTTGGCAAAGGATGGGAATCTGAAGGGGTGCCCATAAAATAGGGAATGGATGAACAAATTGTTATATGCAATGAAATTCTTGTGCTGAACTCCTTTTGGCATAATGACCAAACAGGATTCTGGAGGTTGAATGCAAATGTCAAGGATTTAAAATACAGAATGAGACAATTTTTTTTCCTGGACATGGATAATGTGCAGATTGTTTTGATTGATTATATATGTTATTAATGGGTTTTTTTTTCTTATATTCTCAGTTGGAAGTATATGGAGGGGAGAGGTTGGGACAGGAGCATAAGAAGGTAGAATTTGACAATTACTATCCTAAAGAACATATATGTGTGTAAGGGGATTGGGCTGGGGAGGGTGAAGCAGGCTTCTTGCAAAAGGTAAAAAGGGAGAGTAGCTATGTGGTACAGTGGATAAAGCATCAGCCCTGAAGTCAGGAAGACCTAAGTTCAAATCTTGTCTCAGACATGTAATACTTCCTAGCTGTGTGACACTAAGCAAGTTACTTGACCCCAATTGCCTCAGTAAAAAACTAATAATAATAAAAATAAAAAGGGAAAAAAATCTGTAAAACTATGAGACTGGGAATGGCTATTATTCAAAACATAATATTAACACAACATCGAAGCAAAAATGAATTATAACAAACTGTACATACTAATATGTCTTCTTTTTTTAAGGAAAGGAATCTCCTCAAATAGGGATTGTATTACTGATTTCAGTATACATTATGTAATAAAGGAATCCACTCCCATGAGGGATTTGATCCATAACTTAGCCTTATTGCTTTCTGCTGGTAGAATTTCATACATCTATAAGACTCTGAATCATCAAACGAGTCATAGCATTTCAAAAGGTGAGAACACAACAGTTACAATGTTCAAGAAAAATGTCTATGTAGAATGCCATGATTGCCTAACTACTAAGTGTCAGGGGCAGTATTAGAACCCAGGTCTTTTGATTACAAGTCAAGCATCTTGATTTGTATCTTCTCTATGAATACTTTCTTTCTACTAGTAATAATGAAAACCATGATGACAATGAAAGGGTATTTTGTCATGAGCCCTTTGATGGCAGCAGAGAGTTATGAACCAATGTCATTGGAACTCAGCAATTGAGAGATGAATCTGAGCTATCTCAGAAAGCAGTTGTGCTGAATTGAAACAAAGGATATGCTTCTGCCTTTACATTTCAAACTGGTGATGTCTAAGGGTCCTTTTCAAGCTTTAGCAGTTTATGATTCAAGAAGAGATTCCACAATTCACTAACAATTCTGACCAAAGACTTGTGAATGAAATGAGGGTGGCACAATGTAGACCCACTGATAAGAGAATAAAAAGCAAACAAGGATGTGAAAGTCAGCCAGGAGAGAGTTTAGATTCTGAAACATCTGTGGAAGGCAAATAGGGGATTAGCAACACTGTTCATTGGCCAGAGAAACTGATATCATTGCCATTCTGCCAAGTAATCCAACCAATCCCTGGTAACAGGGGTAGCCATGTCACATTTCCATTGGCCAATAGACAGAGTAGCTGTTGTCTCCATGGGTGCCTAGGGAATTAATATAAGGGCTTGTGTGCCTAAAGCCTATGGCTTTTAGCTCCTATGAGAGCCAATTCTCTTTTTCCAGTCTATCGGAGCAGAAAAGCAAGGGCTCTCGGCGCATATGTCCAAACCTTGGCTCTTCATGCACTATGTCCCACTCTGGGAGCTGTCTCCTGGAGACATAGGATACCAAAACTGAAAGGTAAAGTAAGCAATCTGCAAGAATATGACAAGGCTTCTCATTAAACAAAACATTTTCAATGCATTTTCTCCCTTTCCTCTGTCAATATTTGTGTTAAAGTATTTTGGCTCACTGAGCATCATCATCATCATCATCATCATCATCATAACTGGCATTTGCATAGTCCTTTAAGGTTTGCAAAGGACTTAAAATATATTATTGCATTTTATTCTTATTACAACTCTGTGAAATAGGGGCTATTATTACCATTTTATAGATAAGACAATTGAAGCTGAGAAAGTGTAAGTGACTTTTGCAGTATTCCATAGATAAGTACCTGAGACAAGTTTTAAAGTCAGAATTCTCCAACTCCAAGGCTGGTTTTTTATCCGCTGTACCACCTTCTTTGTTGTTCAATCCTTTTCCAGTCGTGTCCAACTCTATATGATTCCATTTGGGGTTTTCTTGACAGAGATACTAGAGTGGTTTGCCATTTCTTTCTCTAGTTCATTTTACAGATGAAGAAACTGAGGCAAATGGATTAAGTGATTTGCCCAGGGTCTCACATCTGAGGCCAGATTTGAACTTATGAAGATAAATCTTCCTGACTCCAGGCCCTCACTCTATCCACTGAGTCACTTAGCTACCAATAATCTGGAAACCCCTGAAGTCATGACTTTTCATCTTGACTTTGTTATATGATTCCACAAAAGCTGATGAATACTCCTATACTCCAGTGTAGAATTAGAATAATAGTCACAGGGTTCTAAGATACCTGAGGGAGCAGCTAGGTAGCACTCGTTTTCATGAGTTCAAAACTGGCCTCAGATATTTTTAGCTGTATCATCCCCAGCAAGTTACTTAAACCTGTTTGCCTGCGTTTCCTTATCTATAAAATGAGCTGGAGAAGGAAATGCCAAAACAGTGCAATATTTTCATTAAGAAAATCCCAAATGGGCTCATGAAGATTTAGAGATAACTGAAATGACTGAACAATAACAAGATAAAGTCAACTAATTCAATTTTGACATCAGAACATCCTTTAAAATAAGTTCAGTAAGAACCAGCTACGCCCAGAGAAAGAACTCTGGGTGATGACTAAAAACCATTACATTGAACTCCCAATCCCTATATTTATGCCCACCTGCATTTTTTATTTCCTTCACAAGCTAATTGTACAATATTTCAGAGTCTGATTCTTTTTGTACAACAAAATAACAGTTTGGTCATGTATACTTATTGTGTATCTAATTTATATTTTAATATATTTAACATCTACTGGTCATCCTGCCATCTGGGGGAGGGGGTGGGGGGTAAGAGGTGAAAAATTGGAACAAGAGGTTTGGCAATTGTTAATGCTGTAAAGTTACCCATGCATATAATCTGTAAATAAAAGGCTATTAAATAAATAAAGAAAAAAAAAAAAGAAAAAAAATAAGTTCAATAAGTGGTCACAGATCCCACCTGAAGAGTTTAAGAAATGGGGAACTGAGGAAATAGGGAAAAAATAATTGCTCTATAGTCAGAGAACTTCAGTCCTACTTCTGTGGCTGAAGTTCTTTCCATTTCTTAATGTATATAATTCACTGCCTCTCAAAGCAGACCCCTATTTTATGATTCTTATCATTTGGAATCTTTTCCTCATATCAAGCTGAATTCCACTTCACTGAAACTTCCACCACTTTGCTCTGGGGTCAAGTAAAAGCAATCAGCCATTCAAAAAGCGTTTATTAAGCAACTACCATGTTCCAGGCTATAAGAACCTGGCCTTTTTTTCCTTTCATTTTTATTTTTTTGGAGGAGTTATAGATGCATAAAAGGCAGCATAGGATAGTGTACAGAAAGCTGTCCTTGAATTCAGGAAACCTAGTTTAATTTAAATCCAGTCTTTGATTGTACCCCTGAGTAAGTCACTTAGTTTGTTATTGCCCCCAGGCATTTATCTAAAATTATATCCATCCTTTTCTCTTCTCTAACACTAGTACTACTCTGATGCAAGCTTTTATCACCTCAATCCTTGACATTTGCAATCTCCAGGACCAAATATAAAACATTCTGTTTGACTTTTAAAATTCTTTGTAACCTGGCTCCTTTTTAGTCTGCCAATCTTTTTTTACATTTCTACTCTGCTCCACACATTCTACAATCCAGTGAGGCTGACTTCTTTCACTATTGCTTAGAAAGACACTCTATTTCCCAACTCTGCATTTTCACTGACTATCCCTTATGTCTAGAGTGTTCTTCTTCCTTGTCTTGGCCTCTAAAATCCCATTTTTTTGCAAGAAGTCTCTATCATTCCCCCGAATGACAGTGTCTTCCTTCTATTGATTGCCTCCAATTTATTCTGGACAAATTTTGCTCACATATGGTTGTTTTCATTCTGTTTACCCCACTGAATGGTGAACTCTTTGAGAACAAGGACTGTTTTTGCCTTCTTTTTGTATCCCTAGGGCTTAGCATGGCCTTGGAATGCAGTAGGCACTAAATAAAAACATTTGTTGATTTGAGTTTATTGACTTAAGTCTCTTACCAATAACTCCCTACAAAGATGAAAATCATAGATCTAGTTTAAAAAAATAAAATATAAAAATATGCTAGGATTATTTTTGATGAGGATTACACATATGAAATCAATCCCTTTCCTCAAATAGCTTTCATTCTACTGGCAAAAAAGGGGAAAATTCTGACTGTTTTATATAAAAGACCTTTAAATATTGAAATATATTATGTCATCTCTTATCCAGGCAAAACACCTCCAATTCCTTCAATTGATATTATATAACCATGCAATAGTGACCTTGCCTCCATGTCATTCTCTGGATTTCCTCTGGTTTGCCAATAGCCTAACTAAAATGTGTCATCCATAAATGTACTCAAGACTGCAGATCAGAGTGGGTCATAGAGTGTGTTTTGGATGTGCCAGCAAATCAGGCACAACTGGTCTTTGTATGCCTCTGCTCCACATCTGTTCTGGCTAGAGCAGAAGAAAACAAAACTATAACCTTCCTCTTTCTATATGCTATACACTGTACTTCTACTTTGAGCTTCCTTCTCTGTGGAATGAGATTGATCCATGGTCCTGTTTCACCAATTATAGAGACATGCTCTTTGGCAGAGAATTAAGAAAAATAAGTTTAGAAACACAAACCTGAGAATATTATTTAGTTCATCCCCCTCATTGTGTGCTGCTTCTCTGATCCCTTGTATCATCCACTATCTTTTCTATCTTTTCTCCACTATTTGCTCCTTGTGAATCACCTCCTTTTTATTCCTCTTTGAGAGGATCAAGAAAAAAGGATTGGACCTTAAGATAATGAAGTAGATAGTTATTAACTTTGGGGACCAAAAGAAAGGCAGCAATGTGTTGAGTGGGAACACACTGGTTTTAGCATCGAGACCTATGATAGAACTCAATTTTTGCTACTTGTGACTAATAATAATATTTGACATTTATAAAGTACATTACATATGTAGTATCTCAACTGAGACTCATAACACACTTGTTAAGGCAAGTACCACAAGTATTGTTTTCTCCATTTCACGATGAGAAAACTGAAGCTCAGAGAAGTTAAATTATTTTTCTCTGAGATTCCTAAGGGAATTTAAAACTAAGCAATAGTAAGATTTGAAACTGTTTTCCTAAGTTTAAAATATAGCTCAGTATGTCATTCTGTCTTTCATACTATGTGCCCATGTGACATTGTTCAAGTTACTAACCCTCTCTAGGCGATTAGAGGACTGTTTTCTTTTATTTCCAGGCTCTTTTAATTCTAGATCCAAAGATTCTTAAAGACCTTAGTCCTGGGTGAAGCAATCCTTCACTGTATAAAGCTGCTTTTGGCTTTGTAACCACTCCAAGACTGAATATGTGTCCAATGAATATGGAAGTTTTCTGAGAATCTACTTAAATCTATGTGTTGGAAAAAGCCTTTAGGGGGCTAAGAAGTTCTGAGGCATTATGTTTGGTATAGCAGAGGGTCAAGGAGATGAGTTGTCTTAAGTTGATAACAATATCCCCAGCTGGGAATTCTCACGAGTCTTGGCAAAGGTGGGGCACAATAGTAATAGTCAGTTTTGAGACCAAAAAACCTTGTTTGGAAAACAGACAAACCAACAGAACTTGATGGAAATGTTGGGAATTCCTGCTATTATATCTAAGAACAAATAGTATATATATATTCTTAAGTATAGAAGGGTATGGTATTTCCAAGAAATATTACCAATTCAATATGACTTTAGATTGCACTCATAACATTATCAGATTGAATTGAACTAAAAGAGAATGAAGTAGAACAGGTATACAAAGCTACCTAACAGAACTACCTTCAAAGCAAAATGGAATTGGTTTATGAGTGGGGGAGCAGGGAGATCTTTTTCCTAGAATTCAATGACAAAGAGTCCTTGTTTGATGTATGAGCCTGGAGGTTGTGGATTATGATTTGGTACATTCCTAGAAAAATCATCAGGTCATCATGTTCTCTCATCTTTCACAGACTCTGAGAGAGGTACATATGTGCATTAATCCAAGGGGATTGAATTCCACATGATCACATCTCAGAGAGATGTGTGTGTGTGTGTGAGAGAGAGAGAGAGAGAGAGAGAGAGAGAGAGAGAGAGAGGTGGAAGGGAGGGAGGGAGAGAGAGAAGTGGAAGGGAGGGAGGGAGGAATGGAGAGAGAGAGAGAGACAGAGATTATGAGTAATCTCTGCAGAATTGTAAAAATTAAAGTTGCTTCTTACTACCGCATATACTGAGCAGATTCTTAAACCAAAAATATTATTACAGTCTTAACAAAAGAGGTAGGTATTGATTTCAGGTTAGTTATAAACAAATTATTCTGCTGATTTCTATGATGCCTTTTAAACATATTTTCCATGTGTTTAATATAGATTTGGGAAGAAATAGTTTTAATAACTTTAATTACATATTTGTAGTTGATGTAAAGTTTTTTCTGCTGTTTTCATATGTATTTGAATATTTTGTCCAGAATGCTAAGCAATTCAATTTTAACATCTTCATATTACATTTATACATATTTTACTTCCTACTTTTGTCTCATATTTGCCAGTGCATTTTGTCAGGTTTTCCCAAATCTAAGGGTGAAGACACTCTAAATGATGAAGACAGGATGTGAGTATAGTCTACCATTAGTATCCATGTAAAAAAAAATCACTTCAGTAATGCTCTCCAGATGAGCACTGCCAAACTGAGCTTTAATAGTAGACATTAGAGAATCTCAGGAAATGCATTCAGTGCCAATGACAGACCTAAATAAAAATGTGAGCTGGCTAACTTTGTCTTCATACACAAACTATCTCCTTTTCTACTAGGGTGGGCTTTCCTTTTCCTAAGTCACCAAATATCATATAATTATTCTGGTTGCCTAGAACTAACTAGTCCCCCCTTTAGGTCTGTCCTGACTTGCAGAATCCTATCTTTCAGACTAATCTCCATTATAAAAATTAACATGTTTCATTTCCTGCTCTCTGTGATGTTTAAGTGGGTTCTAATGTGTTTTCTTTACCTAAAAATGTTTATCACGTTCAAATTCAAATGACAAAACTACTTAAGCATTTCAGGCTTTATAGCTATCAACAAGTCAAGTCAACAAGCATTTATTGAGGACAGCAAGGTGGCCCAGTGGATAGAACTGACCCTGGAGTCAGAAGGACCTGAATTCAAATCAGACCTCAGAAATTGACACTTGCTAATTATATGATCCAGGGTGAGTCATTTAATCCTGATAGCCACCCATGCATATATCCTGTAAATAAAAGGCTATTAAAAAAAAAATCCTGATAGCCTCAAAAAACACAAACAAAAACTGTTTTCCTGGTCACTAAACTTTAGGAGAAGAATGTTGCCCCTATCTTATACTTACCAGCTTGGCTCCTTCTCATGTAATGCTAGTTATACAAAAGACCATCACAAAAATGAATAAACCCATTTATTCAAACTTAAAACCAAAAATAGAGAAGTATACAGATTAGAATGCACCAGAAAACACATAGAGTGAATTAACTTTCCCACTGGGAGTAAGATATCTCAACTAAAATTAAAAGTGAGGCCCTAATCTTACCCAAGTGGAAATTCTCTGATGGAAAAGCAAGCTGGTAATAAGAGACATATTGAAAAGCTACTTCTAGTTCCAAAGTCTGTCTGTCTATCTTTCTACTTGTCTAGAGTTGGTCCTGAAGCATCTCTCAAAGAACTTTTCAACTTCATGTTTCTAGGATCCTGTACTATCTGGCAAATTCTTTAAAATTCTTGAAATGTAACTCCTTTACCTAGGCATCATAATAACATTTTCTACCAATCTGGCACTAACCTATCTTGTAGCACAAGGCTTGAATTGAGATTTCATTTACACATGTGTAATATCATTTCATCCAGATATAAATCATTTTAGAAATGAAGAGACTGAGACTGAGAGGTTAAATGATTTGGCCACTATTACACAATTAGGTAGCTTCTGAAGTAGCATTAAAATTCAGAGCTTCTAGAATTACTCCAAGTTCAGTTTCCTAATCACTATGCCCACCTAGTTGTCATATATGGTATATTGAAAAAAAATGTTGAAAAAATCAAGTGAAGTAATAGAAATATTTGTGGTAACATAATGCATTATACAAATATAAATTATTGTTATAATTTGACTCTGGAAATCCTTGCTACTTACAGGTTCAAAAAGGAGATTTTTAGGTAACAATAATTATACAATTATGACCAGAGATTTCATCTGTTACATTCTCTCCTAACAGACTAGTTAAGAGTAATACACAAAATAGTACTATATTTAATTAGGAAAGCATAGCAAAATTAATAACAAGGGAAAACCAAATGGGAGAATCTTCTTAGCACCCCCATATACACAAGGGCATACTCTCTCCCACACTTGTGTATCACTAGAAAGGGAAACAATCCTCAGAAAGCTAACACTCATAGGTGAATAAATATTGCATCAAAGCTAAGACCACAATTTCATCTTCTGGCAATCAGATCTGCGTTGCTGCTTCTTGTCTCTACTTCCTAAAACTGCTTTGGCACAGTCCCCAAATTCCCCTACTTATTTTTTACCTCTCCATTCACCTCTTCAGCTGTTCTTCTACTCTGTCCCTGGAATTCTTTTCCATTTGCTATTCTTTGATGAGTTGCTGCTACTATTGCTGTTATAATCTACTATAATTGTGAATAAATGAAATAGACTTTATCTTTATGCAGAAAAAGAGGCATTCAAATTATTGCTCTTCCAAGCAATTTCCTTTGATCAACACACATACAGGGATAACCAACAAAATTTTAGCTCTTTTTATTATTCAGGTCCATAGTCACCATGGCCAGCACATGAAACGGGTTTTCAGATAGCAGCCAAGACTTTTTCTTTCTTGCTGGTGTCCAACCTAAAGTTTTTCCATCCCTTACCCCTACAAAAATTAGGTCAAGTGAATTATTTTAAATTTCCATGATGCCTTTTGCAACTAGTTCCAAGGATGATGCAAATTATTCAAAAATTTCAATAAATCTCATGGAGGCTCTTAGCAATACTGGAAGCCTAGTGTGTGGTTTTTTTTAAAAAAAAAAAACCTATATATTTTTAATTGATTGATTGGAAAGAAGAAGTTAGAATCCCTTGCATTTCTGCTGCTATGTCAGAGGACCCTATAGCTATTAGTGAAAAGAGGACTGATCTAATGATTGTAATACTTGTATTTGGGCCCCTACTCTCATACTTGCTAATTGGTAACCCTGGTAAAAAATAATTTAAAATCTTTTAACCTTTGTTCACTCATATACAAAATTGGAACAATAAACTTTTTATTATTGTCTTCCTAGAATTATTGTGAAGTACCAGATAGTATAGGGTCCTAGAAAATATAGATTTGAAGTTGAAAAGTACCTTAGAAATCATTTGCTTCAACATTCTCATTTCACAGATGAGGAAACTGAATACCAGTGAAATTAATGCCTTAACCAAGTTCACAAAGTAAGTATCAAAGGCAGAATTGAGACTCAGCTTCTCCGATTCTAGATAGTATTTCTTTAAACAAAGTGCAACTTTCCTCATCTGTAAAACGAGGGGATTGAAATAGATAATCCTAGAGTGTCTTTCAGTTCTAACGTCCTGTAACTTAATTGTCATATTTTGGTCTAACTTAGGATCTCACAATCACTCACCATGTTATTTCTCTGAGAAAATGCAGGCTGAGGTCCAAAATAACCAATTTGTGAATGAATTTTAATTTTTTTTAGCTTTTTCTTTTCTTTTAGCTCTTTCTTTTCAAAATATATGCATAGATAGTTTTTTAACATTCACTCCTACAAAACCCCATGTTTCAAATTTTTTCTCCCTTCCTTCCCTCTACCCTCTCCCTTAGACAGCAAGTAATCCAATATATTTCAAATGTGTAATTCTTCTATACATATTTCCATAATTATCATGCTGCACAAGAAAAACCAGATCAAAAAGGGAAAAAAATGAAAAAGAAAACAAAAAGCAGGCAAACTACAATAAAAAAAAGGCGAAAATACCATGTTGTGATCCACTTTCGGTCCCCGTAGTCCTCCCCTCTGGATGCAGATGGCTCTGTCTATCACAACTCTATTGGAATTGGCCCAAATCACCCCACTCTTGAAAAGAGTCACGTCCATTAGAATTGATAATTGCATAATCTTATTGTGGCTATGTACAATGCTTTCTTGGTTCTACTCACTTCACTTAGTATCAGTTCATGTAAGTCTCTCCAGGTCTTTCTGAAATCATCCTGCTGATTGTTTCTTATATAACAATAATATTCCATAACATTTGTATACCATAACTTATTCAACCATTCTACAACTGATGGACACCCACAAACATTTTTATACATGATCTTTTAGAACATACCTACTTCCTTAAATGGATTTTTGCTTTTGGCTTGGAAGGAAGAGGGAGAAATCAATCTAAAAGCCTTGATGATAGGATGAAAGCAGATTGACCTAGCAGTCTGCCTGGTCATTGACACTGTTATGAAGAGAAAAGTGAAAGGGGGGGATATGTCTTGAGTATTCTACAACCTTTCTCTAGATAATTGCTGTGATGATCTAAGGGCAAATGAAAGTGACAGCCAATCTCACACTCTCACTTTGGCTGCTTTCAAGCAGGAAATGACATAGATGCAGCTGAATCACATTAGGTAAGATTTAAATATTGACAAATATGTGGAGTGGAGAGGAGACAGGGATTGGACTAAAATGAGAAAAGCAGAAGTCTGAATTCATCAGTTTTTCTCTCCTCCATTCTCATTTCTAGGAATCCTCCCAAAGTTCCATCCTCATAATAAATTAACTTCCTATTCTCCTGTGACATTATGGAAATCTGTAGGTACTACAATCACAGAGGAGTTGTTTTTGGTTTGCTAGCATATGTGACACTTGCAGCAATCCCCAGACAGTTGTCTCAGACCTGGGGTTGCTGACTCACTAATTTGTTGTAACACCAAGCAAGGGAGTTGAGGGGGTTGTGGGTTGCTAGGGAATCTATATTGCTTTGACCATGCTCTTCTGCTACTTACTGCCTTTCAGAAACTTTCAACCACTCCCTAGTTGAAGAATAAACTTCCTACCATTAGTTGAAGCTTCTCATAATGAGCCCTTCCCTCCTTCCTTACTGCTTTTGTCTCTGTGGGACAAGCCAAAAAGAGATGACTTTGCTGTGTCTCCACCTGGTAAAGCTGTGAACATATGGTCTGTCATAGAATATAATCTGTGAAAGTCTGACAGTTCATTTCTTTTTTGGAGGGAAGGGGGCAGCAGAGTTGTTAAACATTTTAATTTTGCATATATTGTATATATATATTAATTTTGTATATATTGTATACATAATTATATATTGTATATTTAATTTTGTATATATTGTATTGTATATATGTGTTATATATGTATTATATTGTGTATATTGTATATTTGTATATATTGTAATATTGTATATATTTTGTATATATATGCCTTTCATCTTTACATCACAGTTATTCCCACTCTGCCCCTGGAACTGTGCCAAACCATGGAAATACAGAGAAAAGTGAAAAAGTCACTGTCCTTAAGGACATTATAATTTAACAGGGGAAAACAACTACTACAAATAAAAGATATACAGGATAAATTGGAGATCATCTCAGAAGGAAGGCTTTTAGCAGTAAAGGAGACTGCTAGAGAGAATGCTATAGAATTCCATAATGCCACAGGAGAGTAAGGAGGATTCCCGGATATGAAAATTGAGGGAGAGAATGCTAGCATTCTCCATTCAGATTCTATGCTGTGATAAAATGAACCAAATGCAAATTGCTAAATTACAAAAGATTTACTTTGCAAAGTAATACAACAAAGACAGGACAGTCAGATTTTCTGGATGCAATCTCCACTCATCTCCATATGGAAACCTATCTGGTCATAGGGCAGGATATGAAGAAAAAAAGAACTTTCATGATTTTTAGAAATCCATCAAATTACACAGGCACAGACTCCAAGAGACTAGGATTTTTTAATACCCTTAGGTGATTAGAAAACTGCTTCAGTGAAGCCTGAACCAATCAGATCTGGGAGACTGTTTTGCCTCCTTTTAGATAAAATTAATTTCTGTTGTAGGAGAGAAGAGAAAGGATGGGTCAAATCCATGTGGTGGGTTTCTCTTTATATAGTATTTTTTTAGACAAGAAAATATTCCACATAATTTTCTTCTTTGTTCATCACAACAACCTTGTGAAGAAAGTATAAGAGGTATTATCCCCATCTATAGATGATAAAACTGAGATTCGGGAGTTAAGCATCATTGCCTATGCTTACACAACTAGTTAGTATTGAGTGGAATTCATATTCAGATTTCTTCTGATTTTAAGCCCCATACCTCTACAATACCTTGAGCCATATCCCTGCTTTCTTATCTCTAATATATAATATGATATGATATTATATCATATTATATACATACATATGGTCTTTAAAGGTATCAGAGGTATCCTTGGTGAAAAATTGGGAAGGGCACAGATAGACTTTTGCAGATTCTATTCTACAGAACCTTTGTAGCCATACAATTGACTGAGGGATGTAAAAAATATAAGGTCACTCTGTCTGTCATTTGTTGCTTTTTAAAAATAGCATTTGACCTGATAGAACAAAACAATCTCAGAAGCTCTCTTACAGCAAGATGTTTTCTACTCACATGTAGGTTATAGAAAAGCACATGCCAAATATTACCAGGAAGGTAATTTTTATAAAGTTTTAATAAATAGGGGCTTTTTTTGCTGATTATTTGAATATTTTGACCTCATAGATCAAAACGCAAATTTAAGCTATTCCAATAAGATGTCTCTTATTTACGTATGTTAAGATCATATGAGATTTCTTGATAAATGTTAAACTTTATTCCTATGATTCACTTATTATCACCAAGACAGAATTATGGATTATAAGATTAGAATAGGAAGGGAATCTTAGAAATCACCTGGTCCAATCTCTTTTTTATTATCAATAAAGACACAGAGCCAGAAAGATCATGTCTAAGATGATGCAGATAATAAGGGGGAGGACTAGGACTAGAACTGACTCCCTCTCTCTGTCATCATATCTCTTTATCTTTCCACTGCACCATGCTGTGAAATATAAAACATGGGGATGTATAATCATCAAAGGTTTTCTCCATTAGCCTGGAGAATATCCTGTGTAGAATCCAAAAGGAAAAGGATTTCCTAGACATGATGAGATGCCACAAATATTGGTTTCCTTTTAGTCTCAGTTAAAACCCTCTCCTCAAGAAATTTTTCCTGGTCTCCTTTACTGCTAAATGCCTTCCTTCTGAAATGATCTCCAATTTAATGCTGTATAGCTTTTATTTGTACACAGTTGTCTTCCCCTGTTAAATTATAATGTCCTTGAGGACAGTGACTTTTTCATTTTTCTCTGTATCTGCACGGTTTGGCACAGTTTCAGGGGCATAGTAGGTATTTAATAAATACTCATGTTAACTTGATTGAACATACATCAATCCCTAGAATGTTTCAAAGCTTTCTCAATGAGATACATGGCCAATTAAAAGAGATCAGTTTAATATTTTAGTAGAATCAATGGAATGTAAACTCCTTTAATGTAGGAAGTTTTGCTTTTGCCTTTTCATTTCCTGTGCCTACATAGTTCCTTACACATGGTATGTATTTAATATTTGTTTAGTTGAATTAAGTCCATAAAGAAAATGACAAATGGATAAAGTCTATCCAGACTTTATGACAGACTATGACAAGTAGTGTGCTCATTATATGGATATATTTATTTCCTGTTTGTTGCAGTTTTCCCATCAGCAAAAGTGGGATAATCAATAGTACTTACCTTTTAGGACTGTTGTGAGGACCAAATGATGTAATAATTGTAAAATACTTAGCATAGTATCTTGAACATAGTAAGGCCTAAGAAAATGTTAGTTATTATTGTTGTTGTTATTCTTATTTTTAACTGGAACTGTGACCAGAACTGAAAAGGAGAAAAACACAGGATAGATGGATTTGGAGAAATTGTGCAGTGTTTCTAGCAATCTCAAGCTGCTTGTTGTCACAGAGACCCCTGTTTGAAAAACACCTAATATTCTTCTGGTGAAAGTTTATGCTATGAATCACAAAACACCATAACCTCCAAGGAAAGAAAACTGTGGGTAGAAAGAAAACTATGAGTAATACAAGGGACAACAGATAAATTTATGGTGAATATAAATAGGCTACAGAATATGCCAATGATGACTTGATTGTAAGACATAGAGAAGCAGAATCAGAAAAGGAGGTGGGCTGGACATGTAGTTAGAGCAAAGGATAATGAATACATAGATTCTGTTCCTCATTACTACCCACAAGAATGCTAAAAGACCTAGAAAAATGCTTCCAGCACATTGACTAGATCATTTTTGGAAGATCTCTAAGAGGATGTGGACAAGAATAGCATAAGATGGTAAGGCATGATTGGTTTGTGATGTTGACCTCTGTAATAAAAATATATGCTGATAAGATTAGCCAAAGAAATATTGACATATCACTATCAAATGAGACACCAGACAAGGAGAAAAGTATTCACCAAAAGTTCTTGCCAATATCATAGTATTGCTATCCCATGTAATGTCTGAATATGAGAAACATTCTCTGAAAATGGCGAGTTTCTCCAGATGCTCCCATTTGAGGATTACATTGTATTGACCGCAGTAAGCACTGGAACATTACATGAGCTTTTCAATAAGATCAATGATCATTCAAAAGAGATTAGACCAGCCATTAATACAGGAAAAGCCAAGTGGATGATAAATTCATATTGTCCATTACATTTTGGGGAATCTATTCCCAAACATATACTTAAACTACTTGCAGCCCACATCTGAAGTCATAAACTACCTAACTCACTGTCTCCAGTTACCATTCTCTAATAATTTTTTCTCTAGTCACAAGATCATGTTAACGCATTCCTTTAAATGCTTTTTCTCCTTTTTCCTGTCATTCTCATCAATATTTAATAATATATTTCATACGTGTAGTTACAAATATCCAGAGGTTACCTAATCATGTCTTTTTTTTTTTTTTACCAATTATAGTAGTCATGATAACATTGTGATTATTCTCTATGGAGAGATGGTAAGAGAAATGAAAAGGGGGTAATTGATATCTGTGAAATCCCCATTAAATTGTGAGCTCATTGAGAGCAGGGATTAGTTTGGGTTATTTTGGGGAGGGGATGAATGACATTTCTTTTATTCCCTCAGCACAGTTCCTGGCACATAGTAGATCCTTAATAATTACTAGTTTACTGACTGGACATTTGTGAGCTCTCTTGAATTTGAAGGGCAACCGTTTTCCTTTGGAGTATAACACACTGGTCTCTGGATAATATTAAAAGAAATCAAAATGGCCTTAGCCCTTTGTATAGATGATATATGGAGTAGTTATAGAAAGAAATCAAGAACTTCTCAGAATATACAGGCATGCATGTTTTGTAATCTACACTTGGGGAAGAAGTAACTAGTTACGCCAATGATATCATGGATCCAGCATCATCATTTGTAGCCAGTTTCCTGGGAAACACCAAGGAAAAAACTCCTTAGTTTGTTCAAAAACTATAGAGATGAATAGTCTCAAACATTTCTGTATCTGTGAAGTCATCTCATCATACATCTGTATTAAGGATAATATTCTTCCCATTAAAGAGGTGGGGACACCATAATAGCCTGTGGTTTATATCTAAATCTAAGTGATAACCAACAGCTCCTTTTGGTCTTATGTTCTGTGTCCCTTATCTCCTGCTGCTTTAAAGCTTGTTTTAATCCCCTTGATGGAAGAAAAAGTCAGGATAATTTTTACTATTTCCACTTTTGAAAAGACTAGGAGTGATAGAATGAGGTCTTTCCCTGACATGAAGCATTTCCTGAACCCCCAGCTGGGAATACTCTCCTCAAACTAACTTTTATTTGTTATATAGTCTGTATACTTGTATATGTATATATGGTATTTCCATTTGTAGAATGAATGTAAGATCTTTGAAGGTAGGAAGTCTTTCATTTTTGTCTTTGGATCTACAATGCTAGAAGGCAAAGCAAGACAATAATCATTTAAGAGCTTACTTTGTTTTAAGGGACTCTGCTAAATGCTGGGAATATAAATACAAGCAAAAAGAAAAAGAATCCCTATCCTTAAGGAGCTTTTGTTGTAATGGGGAAAGACAATACACAAGAGAAGCTTAAAGTGGGAATCAGTCTGAGTGACTCTCATGGTTAACCTTGTTCAGTCTTTGGGCAAGTAGATGACATAGTGTATAGAGTCCAGGCCTGGGATCAGAAGATTCATCTTTGTGAGTTCAAATCTAGTCTCAGATATTTACTAGCTGCATGAGCCTAGGCAAGTCACTTAACTCTGTTTCCTTCATCTGTAAAATCAGCTGAAGAAGAAAATGGAAAATTACTCTAACATCTTTGTCCAGAAGACCCTAAATGGGATCACAAAGAGTCTCATATGATTGGATAATTATAACAACAAATATTTATAGACTGACTTATTTTGAATTTTTTTTCACACAATCTCTTTCTCCAAAGTAGACAAAAGAAAACAACAAATAGAGTGGTTCAGAGCTTTCTGACCTGTTTTTTAACAAAATGCTTCTTAAAATTACTTCCATTTAGTGATAGAAAGTGATCTCCCACTGAGCAGTGGTGTAATCCCTGTAAAATCCTCCTATGAACTATTGTATATCCCAGAAGGTCAAGGCTAAGAACCTTGTTGACTGAGGTACAGTAAGAGTTCAGTAACTAGATGCCTCAAAAGGAGAGCTACCCCACAGAGAACTTATTCACTTAGAGTGACCTTAATATGCATGGAAACACTGCCATTTATAATCTTCTTTATTCCCCCCCCCCTTTAATATTTAATTTGGACTGAAATTGTAGAAATTCCTGTGAAGGCTCTTAATTGGGAGGCATACTTTTTTTTTTTTCATGAAGTTTCTTACCACTTACAGCTACGTGACTAAAAATTTTTTTTTCTATATAAAATCAACTCATGGATTAACTGAGTCCCATTAGTATCCACACAAAAGTTGTTTGTCCTTCATTCTCGAAGAGAATCATGACATCAGGGAGATAATGCCATGACATGCAAATGAATTGGATTTAAGTAAGAGAGAGCTGTGCAAGGTCACCTACCTCACTTTCCCCTACATAGCTATCTAAGTCCAATGGTTCAGATATAGATCAGGATTACTAGAGATGGTGTTGGATACAATGAGAGACCTTGGTCTTTTTAAACTAAGGTTTTCAAGAGGTTTCAGTTTGACAGAAGTTGTACTGTCTCAATGGAAAGAGCACCAGCCCTTAAGTCAGGAGGACCAGGGCTCAAATCTGGCCCCAGACACGTAACACTTCTTAGCTGTGTGATCCTGGGTAAGTCACTTAAGCCCAATTGCCTCACCAAAAAATTTAAAAAGAAAAAAAAAAAGAAAATAAATGACATAATCAAAATCACAAGCATCCACACAGTGTCAATGAGATAAAGCACAAGCTTTCTCCTCTCACTTCCCATCTGTTCTTCAGATTGGGTGGACACCTAAGGTGGATTTAATGGAAAGTATGATTGAGAATTGTATAAAATACAGGCATGGATAGGTTGTGATTTACATTGTTGAAGAAACTACATTGAAAAGATCACAGGTACATTAAAGCAAAATATTAACAGTACAATATAAAGGATGTTGGATTTGGAGTCAGGGTCTTAGATTCAAATCCTGTCTCTACTACTTTTTTCCTGTGTGATCTCAGGCAAGGCACTCAGTTTTTCTTGGCATTGGTTTTCTTACCTAGAATATGAAGTCAGACTTGGGTGACCTACAATGTACTCCTCTACCTCTAAAGCTATGATTTTATGGATTCTCTATCTGAAGAAATAATACTGTCAGATAGATATCTTGCTTTTATTTTTTTTTCCTTTCATTTTGTTGTTATTCAGTCATTCAGTCATGTCTCTTTTGACCCCATATGGTGTTTTCTTGGCAAAGATACTGGAGTGGATTGACATTTTCTTCTTCAGTGGATTAAGGAAAATAACGATTAAGTCACTTACCCAAAGTCATGCAGCTAAGTGAATTTCTAAGGCTGAATTTGAACTCAGATCTTCTTGACTCCAGTCCCAGCATTCTATCCATTGAGCAACCTGGTCTCCTTCTTCCATTTTGGAAATAGATCATTATAATGTTAATACAAATAATAATGCAATTCCTTTCACCTTTGAAATACATTACTGTTTTTTATTAGTATCTTATATTATTAGTGAAAATGACACATTGCCTTTTTTTTTTTTTTTTTTTAGGGATTTCTGTTTTCCAAAGTGCTTTTATACACATAATTGCATTGATCCTCCCAACCACTCTGTGAACTACGTAAGTCAGATGTTTTTATACCTATTTTACAATTGATATTAAAGTTTTGAGAGATTAAAAGCCATGTTCAAGATAGTCAGAAGTGGGACTACAATCCAGCTCTCCTCACTCTAGGATTCTGTTTATGCAGTGTACCAAGATCATACTTCAGTATTTCAATGCACCAAAATATCCCTGATTCTATTAGTGTAGATATTTTCAGCACTTAAGCAAATAATAACACTTCCATGCCCTAAGCAGGCAGTTATCATGAGTTATTGTGGTAAAAACATAACAAAGATAGCAAGGAAGAAAGGAAATGACATTTATTAACTATTTAGTATGTGCCAGGCACTGATAACAACATTATCACTCTATGATTAACCTTTTGGTGATAAGCATCTAACTATCTAGACTTGTCCTCAGATAACAGTCATAGTCTTTGCCAGGAAACTGTGGGCAATGGAAAAAATTTCGGACTGAATCATAAGTATTTTAGATAATAGGTTAGGGAACAACTCCAAATGTCATTTTCTCAATTTTTTCTAGTTTAACAAAACCTGTCAGGTAGATGGTGGTGGGGAAGGAATAAGCATTTGGCTAGGTGATGCAATGGATAGATCACCAGATGTAGAGTCAGCAAGATCTCAGTTCAAACCTGATCTCAGTTCAAACCTGACCTCAGACACTTATTAGCTGTGTGAATTTGGGCAAGTCATTTAACTCTGTTTGCCTCAGTTTCTTCATCTGGAAAATGAATTGGAGAAGGAAATGGCAAAGCATTCTAATATTTTCGCCAAGAGAAACTAAGGGATGAAGTGCACTGGGTAATGTGGAGTCGAACACAATTGAACAATGATGATTATTTTCATTTTAAAGCTCAGGAAACTGAAGCAAACAGAATGACTTGCCCAGGGTCAGAGAGCTAGTGTCTGAGGTCAGATAAGGACTATAGGCCCAGCTCACTTTCCACTGTCTCCCCTAATTGCCAAGGCTTACTTTCCCTTTCATAACCTTTGTTGACATGGGATCATCTCCATGCTATGAAGAAGAATTGGGATCAGACTTTAGTATAGAAAGCAAAATCAAAGTTGATTTTAACAGTGGCATTTGACCTTTTTCTTGCTAACTGACCTTCCTTGGCCTTCCTTTGTAATACTTATGAATTTAGAAATATTACTCTTTTTAAGGACATCTTCTGTACTCATTCCATTTGACTTCCTATCTGTACTATGCCCCTTGAAGTATAATATAATGACATTAATTGATTCCATAATTTCTTTTCTGCACTAAATGAAAGTTATTACATAAAGGATAGGGCAATAAAAACTTATTACTAGAATTGAAAGTAGAGGTTCTTAATCTTTTTTTTTTTAATATCATGGATCTCTTTGGAGCCTGGCAAAGCCTATTGACCCCTTCTTACAATGTAATTAAATGCTTAAAATAAAATTTATAAGATTACAAAGGCAGTCACTTATAATAAAATAGTTATAAAAAATTTTAAAAATTCATTAACCCTATGTTAAGAACTCCTGATTTAGAGGATGGCAATGACATAGCCAAAATCAGTGTCCAATGCTGTCTTTCCTTTCTTCCCCCTCCCCTTGAAACCTTTCCCAGAGTGAGTTCCTTTTATCCTATCCTACCATTTCTCTATCCCAGAAGTAAAAATACCTCTTTATGGGTCTGCCTTAATTGAATAACACATAGTTATGATCCTAGCAGCTCTACTCCTCACCTAGCATCCTTTAGAATTCCCAGATTTTCACCGCCCCTAAGGATCTTGCTTAGGACCCCAAGTTCTTGGGTCTATGGTAGCAGACATGAGGAGTTGAAACACTTTGCATTGTCCCATTCCCTCATATATTCAAAATTGATTTCAAGAGGGCAACTTTACATCCTATCAATTTTCCTATCCCTAGTAATGTCTCATACGTATTACAAAGTGGCTTCATCTGTTGTCATTAAGTAATTGCTCCTTATACCCTGTAGCTTAAGGAAATTTGCTATGGTACATAAAGTAACTATGTACAAAAGATAATCCTAATGAAGAATGGATATTAAAAATTTGGTAGACTCTACTTTGAAGTACTTTTTAAAGTAATAACCTTGGGAGCCCAATGCATTATAATATACCAGAAAGAACTTAAACTATATAACATCAAATGATAATACGTTGATATTTGAAATAGCATATGCTGAGGCCAGTATATTATAGTATCACCTTCTCAAGGTGTAAAGAGTAGCACAGAGAGGTCACAAGGAATAAAGACAACCAACCTTCCCTTCTCAGCTCCAAATTCCTCACTGTACAGTTAGTTGGCTGAGTGAGTCTAGGTTGTTTTCTCTGCTTTCTGGGGCCCTGCCTAAGGCAAAAGACCAGATTTAGTGGATCAATGGAATGAATCTAATGCAGGAAATCTCTTGGGCCTATGCAGTCTGTGAAAGAGGAAGAAAGAGTTCTGATTTCACTCCTTGAGTTTCAGGTCATGCTACTAAATGTGGGTTGTGGGGTGTGTTTTTTCCAGGAAGGTAGGCAGGACATTGAAGAGAACGTGGAGGAATCACAATGAAGACATAATTTTGAAATGATTTAAACTAAGAATATACTGGAAAAGGCACTATCTGAATTGTGTGATACTCTGCCTACCAAATAGCTCAGTAAAGGTTTAGTAGGAAGTATCTTAGACTCTACTCAATGTTTTGTTTTGTTTTTCTTAACACTGCTCTCTGCTGGTTCTTTTCCCTCCCTCCCTCCTTTCCTCCCTTCCCTATTCCCTCCCTTCCTCATTCCCTTCCTCCCCTTTTCCCTCCCTCCTTTCCTTCCTTCTTTACTTCTTCCCCTTACTCTCTTCTTTTTTCCTTCCTCCCTCCCTCCCTTCCTTCCTTTTTTCCTTCCTTCTTCTCTTCCTCCCTCCCTCTTTTCATCCCTTCCTCCCTCTCTCCCTTCTTCCTTCTCTTCCCCCTTCCTTCCCTCTCTTCCTTCTCTCCCCCACTCCTTTCTTCTCTTCCTCCCTCTTTCATTCCTCCCTCTCTCCCTCCCTTTTTCCTTTCTCTCTCTCAACTTTATTTTTCTCTCTTTTTCTTTTCTTTCTTCTTATTAGTTGCCTTTGATAATTGCAGTGCTTTCTTTCTGTTAATTATTTCCTGCTTAATGTTTATATAGATTTGTTTGCCACTTTATCTCCCCCATAAAATTTGTCTTTTCCTGTCTTAAGGGAAGAGATTGCTTCCTGTTGTATTCCGAGCATTTAGCACAGTGTCAGGTTCAAAACTGTTCTTGTTGTAGTAGTTATATGTCCTTTGTTCTTGAAAAGGATATAACATCATGGAGATGATGGCATGACATGCAAGCAAAATGAATTTAAGTGAAGGAGAGCTGCGCAAGATCACCTGCCTCACTTTCTCTTTCAGAGTCATCTGGGTCTAGTAGCAAGACATAGATCAAAGCAACTAGAGATGGCTCAGTTTGACTGAAGCAGCACCCATTCAGTAATTAAAGATCCATAGCAATTGAGGCAAAGAATCTCCTCTTTCACCTATTCAAAAAAAAACCACTCCTAAATAAATAAATCAATCTGGGAGGGGAAGACCTTTAGGGTTCTGGCCAAAGCAGACATGACTGCTATTTACATTCAATCCGAGTCAATCAGAACCCAAACAATTACCAAATGGGGCTTGACCTAGGACCTATTGGTGGTCAAAGAGAATCAGATTGGTTTTGGTTTGAGGTTTGGTTCTTAAGAAAGAAATCTATCCAGTAAACCCTTTGGCATGCTCTTAAAAGCAAATATAAAATAGTTACTTAATAAATATTGATCCACCATTTATGAGTGGGTATGTCCCAGGGCTTTTTATTAGACTCTATACTGCTCTCTGATTTATACCTTGACCATCCTTGGTGATCTCATCAGGTCCCATAAGTTCAATTAAAACCTCTATGCAATTGTTTCTTAAATCAATATAGCTACATAGTCTTTATTTAAATTCTGAGCTCCGGGTCCATACTACCAATTGCCAACTGGATCTTTGAAATATCTCAAACTCAACATGTCAAAAGTAGAATTCATAATCTTTCTCCCTAAACTCATCTGTCCTCCTAACTCCTGATTCTGTCGAGGGTACCATTATTTTTTCAATTCTTCAGGTTCACATCCTTAGAGTCATCAACTATCTAGGTTATGACTACTAATTGTGGGTGTCCCAAAGCTCTGTCCCCGAGCCTTTTTTATTTTTTTCTCTATATTTTCTCCTATTATGATTTTAAGTCTCATGGGTTTGATTATCATCTTATGCAGATTTTATCCAAATCTATTTCCTTTGTAATAACAAAGTCATTTTTGATTCAATTCTACCTGAGTCAAATCATTATTAAGGAATAGTACCATAGTCTTAATCACTAAATGGGTATTGCTTCAGACAAATTGAGACCCAGGAAAGACCTTGGATAAAAAGTGGGAGTACTGCATTCTAAGCCATTATCAGTCATCTTGATTTATGTCTTTCCAATAGACTTCAATGACTCTGGAGGAGAGAGTAAGGCTGATTGATGACTGTACAACTACCTCATTTAAATCTAATTCACTCACAAATCAAGAAATCACCCTTGTGATGACCTTGGTCTCAAGAATAACAACAGATCCAAATATTCACACTTATTGTCTATCCTGAGCTCCAATTCTATAGCTTGCCAGTTCCTTTTGGACTTTCTTAAACAATGTCTTGTAGGAATCTCAAACTCCGCATGTTCAGAAGAAAATTCATTTTCTTTCCCTGCTTTAAATCAGAAAGATTCTATTCACCTGACACTCTATCTGCTGCACCATCTAGGCCACAGTGGTTCTCATACTCTTTTTCTCAGTATCTTTACAGTATTAACAACTATTGAGAATATGTCCAAAAGAGTTTTTGTTTATATGGGTTACATAATAGATATTTATCATAAATAGAAAAAAAACTAATTTTGAATTTGTTTTTTTTTTGGGAGGGGGGTTCTTTTTTTTTTTTTATTTAATAGCCTTTTATTTACAGGATATATACATGGGTAACTTTACAGCATTAACAATTGCCAAACCTCTTGTTCCAATTTTTCACCTCTTACCCCCCCACCCCCTCCCCTAGATGGCAGGATGACCAGTAGATGTTAAATATATTAAAATATAAATTAGATACACAATAAGTATACATGACCAAAACGTTATTTTGCTGTACAAAAAGAATCAGACTCTGAAATATTGTACAATTAGCTTGTGAAGGAAATCAAAAATGCAGGTGTGCATTAATATAGGGATTGGGAATTCAATGTAATGGTTTTTAGTCATCTCCCAGAGTTCTTTTTCTGGGCATAGCTAGTTCAGTTCATTACTGCTCCATTGGAAATGATTTGGTTGATCTCGTTGCTGAGGATGGCCTGGTCCATCAGAGCTGGTCATCATATAGTATTATTGTTGAAGTATATAATGATCTCCTGGTCCTGCTCATTTCACTCAGCATCAGTTCGTGTAAGTCTCTCCAGGCCTTTCTGAAATTATCCTGTTGGTCATTTCTTACAGAACAGTAATATTCCATAATATTCATATACCATAATTTATTCAGCCATTCTCCAACTGATGGACATCCATTCAGTTTCAGTTTTAGCCACTACAAAAGGGCTGCCACAAACATTCGTGCACATACAGGTCCCTTTCCCTTCTTTATAATCTCTTTGGGATATAATCCCAGTAGTAACACTCTGGATCAAAGGGTATGCACAGTTTGATAACTTTTTGAGCATAGTTCCAAACTACTCTCAAAATGGTTGGATTAACTCACAACTCCACCAACAATGCATCAATGTCCCAGTTTTCCCGCATCCCCTCCAACAATCATCATTATTTTTTCCTGTCATCTTAGCCAATCTGACAGGTTTGTAGTGGTATCTTAGAGTTGTCTTAATTTGCATTTCTCTGATTAATAATGACTTGGGGCATCTTTTCATATGACTAGAAATAGTTTCAATTTCTTCATCTGAGAATTGTCTGTTCATATCCTTTGACCATTTTTCAATTAGAGAATGGCTTGATTTTTTATAAATTAGAGTTAATTCTCTATATATTTTGGAAATGAGGCCTTTATCAGAACCTTTGACTGTAAAAATATTTTCCCAGTTTATTGCTTCCCTTCTAATCTTGTCTTCATTAGTTTTGTTTGTACAAAAACTTTTCAGTTTGGTATAATCGAAATTTTCTATTTTGTGATCAGTAATGATCTCTAGTTCTGCTTTGGTCATAAAGACCTTCCCCTTCCACAGGTCTGAGAGGTAAACTATCCTGTGTGCCTCTAATTTATTAATAATTTCATTCTTTATGCCTAGGTCATGAACCCATTTTGACCTTATCTTGGTGTACGGCGTTAAGTATGGATCAATGCCTAGTTTCTGCCATATTAGTTTCCAATTTTCCCAGCAATTTTATGAAACAGTAAGTTCTTATCCCAAAATCTGGGATCTTTGGGTTTAGTCAAAGACTAGGTTGCTATATTTGTTGACTGTTTTATCCCTTGAACCTAATCTATTCCACTGATCAACTAATCTATTCCTTAGCCAATACCAAATAGTTTTGGTAACTGCTGCTCTATAATATAATTTTAGATCTGGTACAGCTAGGCCACCTTCATTTGATTTTTTTCATTAATTCCTTGAAATTCTTGACCTTTTGTTTTTCCATATGAACTTTGTTGTTATTTTTCTAGGTCATTAAAACAATTTTTTGGAAGTCTGATTGGTATAGGCTAAATAAATAGATTAGTTTAGGTAATATTGTCATCTTTATTATATCTATAGCCCTATCCAAGAGCATTTAATATTTTCAATTGGTTAGATCAGACTTAATTTGTGTGAAAAGTGGTCTGTAATTTTGCTCATAAAGTTTCTGATTTTCCCTTGGCAGATAGATTCCTAAATATTTTATATTATCAGTAGTTACTTTAAATGGAATTTCTCTTTGTAACTCTGACTGTTGGATTTTGTTAGTGATATATAAGAATGCTGATGACTTATGTGGGTTTATTTTATAACCAGCAACTTTGCTAAAGTTGTGGATTATTTCTAATAACTTTTTAGCAGAATCTCTGGGGTTCTCTAAGTATACCATCATGTCATCGGCAAAGAGTGATAATTTGGTTTCCTCATTGCCTATTCTTATTCCTTTAATCTCTTTCTCAGCTCTTATTGCTATAGCTAGCGTTTCTAATACAATATTAAATAGTAACGGTGTAAACCCTCCGAAAGGATTTCAGAGACCCTCCAGGATTCACTACACCACACTTTGAGAACCACTGAAGGAATCCCAAGATCTTTCTCCCAAGGTTCTATGCCAGATCCTTTAGTCTTCTCCTTCTATACTATGGGTTTTTAACCATTTTGTGTGTGTGTGTGTGTGTGTGTTTCTTCCCACTTTAACCCACCTTCCATTCAGCTGCCAAAGCAACTGTGCTTAAAGTAGATTTGTACTTAAAGCACAAATCAGACTATGCTGCCCTCCTAGTCAACAGTGCCCAGTGGCTCATTGTTCCTTCCAGTGTCAAATGGAAATTATCTTTTGGGCATGTAATGTCCTTCACAAACTGATGTCTTCCAACCTTCCTGGTCTTCTTACACTTTATTTCTCTCCAAGAATTTAACAAATTACTGAACTAATTGTTATTCCTCATAAATAACATACTTCCCATCTCTCTGCCTTTTCATTGGCTTGTCTTCCTAATCCACCACCCTCACCTCACCAACAATATTCTCTCTCCTTATTTAACACTGTCTTCCTCCATCCCCTTAAAGGTTGAGCTCAAATCCCACCTTTAGCAAGAGGCCTTTGTCACCTTCCACTCCACCACTGGCTTATTGTTGCAGCTGAGTTATTTCAGTCATGCCTGACTCTTCATGGTTCCATTTGGGGTTTTCTTGACAGAGATTTTGTAGTAGTTTGCTATTTCCTTCTCCAGATTATTTTGCCCATGAGGAAGCTGAAGCAAATAGGGACTTGCTCAGGGTCACACAGTAAGTGTCTGAGGCTAGATTTGAATTCATGAAATTAACTTTTCCTAACTCCAGGCCTGGCACTCTATCCTCTGTACCCCTCATCTGACCCCCTACCCTATCTCCAATGTCTTGTCTCTAGTATTACTTTCTAACTATATATTATCTATCCAATGTTTTACATGTTATCTCTCCCATTAGAATATGAAACCTTGAGGTAAAGGACCATATTTTTGCCTTTCTTTATATCCTGAACATTCAGTGCAATCCCCGGCACATAATAAGCACTTAATTAATTAACCTTCTTAAGCCTCTATTTTTTTGACGTATAAAATGAAAGAATGGACTTGATTAGTTTTAAAGTTTTCTTTGACCCTAAAATAATGACCCCACTGTCCATAGTTCTTTACCCTTCCATATTCCAAGCATTGTTGCGAAATGGCTCAGTCACAAAGCCCCAGTCTCTGAGGCTGCAAGAAAACAATTCTCTACCGCTATAAATAAAAACCTTAAACCTGTCACACTTGGTTAATATCACCATGTTAAAACTCATAGACAAAAAGAGAAGGGGCCAAAAAAAATTCTGTTGCTTTATTTAGAAACTAGTGCATGAAAGAAGAATAAATCACCAGTTTTCTGACATGTAGAGATTTCAAATGTCTTATACTGTAGGATTTTGGGTAGAGAGCAAGATAATCAATGTTTTTTAACGTCTATAATACCTGGTAATAACTAGAGCAGAAGAATACAATACAATATATATCCTCAAATTTTTCTCCATAGCTTCTTGCATATAATAGGACCACAGAGTTCAGCTTTGCATTAATCAAAACACAGAATAACCATGCAAAGGATTTAATGTCTACTTAGTCCTTGTTCATCTTGGTGGTGCAGTTAATAGAAAGCTGAGCTTCAAGTAAGGAGGACCTGAGTTTGAATCCTACCTCAAACACATACAAGGTGTCTCTGGCAAATTATCTCACCAACCTTCTGCCTTAGTTCCTCGTCTGTAAAATACAAATAATAATAATGCCTATCTCATAGAGTTGTTCCGAGAAAATATATAAAAAGTCCTCAATCCAGCACAGGGGTTCTTGATCATGTGCAGGATATAGGAATAGCTTCCAAACAGCAGTTCTGGGATACAAATTCAGGGTGGACTGAAGAGGGGATTATGCATATTAAGGGTGGTATGTCAGGTGAGGAAAAGTCACAGGCAATACATTATGTACTACGCAAGAAACAGTTCAAAAACTATATGTTTGTGACCTTAAAAAGTAGAGTGGCTGTTTCAATTCTACCCTTCAACTCAGTCTGAGGTCTCCAGAGAAAAAAAGCAAGGCAGGTATTCCACAACAAAAAGAAGCCTGCAGTTCTTTCTAGCTAGTTGATAGTGTCTGAGTGCAGCAGTAGTCTAATGAAACTCCAATTGGGGCAAGTACATAGGTGTGTTTGTCAGATCTAAACTGAAATCAGCAACTTATAAAAACCAGACTAGAGAGATGACAATCAAACTATGTTCTGAATCAGACCACTTTGGCAACACTGTTTTTTTAGCATGCAAGTCTTCAACCTAAACTGTCTCTGAGATTCTGAAAAAATACAATACTCAATAGCTTCAAGAAAACATCAACAGGACCCTAGAACTATGGTGTCAAATTGAAATAGAAATGGAGACCTTTAAATGATACACAAGAATCTCTGTGGGCTATATGACTTAGAAAACAATATATTAACATGATATAATCTAGTGAATTTTCATTTATTTTGTTAAATTTTCCCAATTACATTTTAATCTAGTTGCATCTTGGAGTGTTTGCCCTAAAAGATACAAGATAAATCCAGGTATTTATTTCACAAATGTTCAGAGCCTGGCCCTAACATAAAATATGAAGTCAAGAAATAGACTGGAAGAATGAACAAACAAAAAAGGAATACCATAATAAAAAGCTTATTATGGTAATTAAGATTCATACAACACAAATCCTGAAGAAGAGAATGTCTATAAAAGATCTACAAGCAAAGCCTCAAAGAAAAACCCAACTTAGATACAAGTTCAACTAGAATTCTTGGGAGAAATAAAGCAAGCATTTTCAAAAGACTTTGAAATGTTTTTGAAAATTAAATGGGATGGCTAGAGGAAAAAATTGAGGTGGGGAGGAAATAATAGTTATGGAAGAAAAATGGAAAGGATTAACAAAAAAAAAAAAAGAAAGAAAGAAAGAAAGAAAGGACATTAACAGCTTTGTACAAGAAATAAAACAAAAACCAAAAATCTGAACTTGTCTAAACAACAAATTCCCTGAGAATGAGAACAAACCACCTAGAACTTAATGAAATTATGAGACAGCAGACATATTAAATTAGTTAAAAGACTAAAAAAAAACCACTGTAATCTCCAGAGTGAGAAGATGATATATATGTCTCTTCAGAACCCTCTCTTTTTCAGGAGTTATAGAGGGAGTCTAATTAGACACAGATTTTAGGAGTGATTTTCTGATGATTATAAAAGAAAAATGGAGAAGGATAGAAAGGATAAAAGAATGGAAAAGAATAGAAACCTGGGGTAGGGTGGAAGGGAAAGAGAAGGATGACAAAAATTACACTGCATAATAGAGATATGCAAGTAGAAAGATGAAGAGGTTTATACAAAGAAAGATGAAAAAGAGGGCATAGTCAATACTTGAATTTCATTCTCATTTAAACTGGTCAAAAGAGTGAACATTCAAATAGTTGGGTACAAAAATATTTTTTACCCAACAGGAAAACAGAAGAGAAAGTTAGGAAGGGAGGGTAGGAAAGAATGGAGGGCAAATAGAATAATTAGTCCTAAGGAAAACAAACTTTGAGGATGTACAAAATATTGATAGAATCTCTTTTTGAAATGGCAAAGAACTGCAAGTTGACAGGTGCCCATCAATTGGGAACAGCTGAATAGCTTAGGATAAACAAAAGTATTGTGTTGCAAGAAATGATGGAGGGTGTGATTTCCAACAATCTTAGGAATACTTGATTGAAATGAGAAGAATCAGGAGAATAATTTATATAATAACAATAATATTGTAAAAAACAAACAACTTTGAAAGACTTAGAAACTGATTCAAAAAGAATAATGATGAAACATGCCAGGTGACAAAATCAAAATGTAAATTAAGATATGTTTATTTTGAACATGACTGGTATAGAAATTTCTTTTGCTTGACTGTGAATCTTTATAACAGAATTTTGTTTTTCTTTCTTCCTTAGTGGAGATGAGGAGGAAGGAAGAGTGGAAGGAATATGAAAAAGTAGCTTTTCAATGGCTGAAAATAAGTTGTAATTTAAAAAAAAAATTGAAGAATGCTTAAAAAAGAAAATATGTAAAATTTGGAGTAGTGGAATGTAAAGATGAAAAAATGAAAGTAATATGCAGATCAAAATCAATTCTAATTTATGCAGATTACATGATATCAAGACCACTCTGACAATAATAAGAGATGGAGTGGTTATTTAAAATAAAGACTTCAAGGAGGCTCAAAGACAGAGAAATGAGAAATATAGAAAATTTGATAATACTGATAATTAGATCTCTATAAGGAGAGAAGGAATAACAACTCATATCAGTGTAAAATTTTAAGTGCTTTTTTCACAATCCTGTGAGGTAGGAAGTCCACATATTATTATTATTATTATTATGTTTTACAGATGAAGAAACTGAAGCACAAAGATTAAATAATTTACCCAACATAAGCCAGCTCCTAAAAAGCAATGATGAGATTGTTCTGCTCTTTCATGGTACTTTTGGAAAGCTTAGAGATCATATCATTCAATTCCTTGATGTTACAAATGTAGAAACTGAAGCCCAGGTGGGAGAAAATATTTGTCCAAGATCATATTACCAGGGATGTTTCTAATCTAAGTTTCCTGATTTCCCATCCAGTGTTCCCTAACTATGTTCTAGTGCCTTACTATAAAAAAAAGAGTGAAACAGTGGGAATTCTTGATGTAACCTATGGAAGGGAAGGTGGATCAGTAATCCCATTTATATGAGCACTACTTCCAATAAGGAAGATTATATCTATTCTCACCTGTCCATGTGTGAGCTTCTTGTCCATGTCCTGACATAAATATTCAAAGAAGTTCACCCAAGTGTTAACTTATGTGAAAAGAAAAATTGTAGAGAATAAGTAAATGAGACAGTGAAAGGCAAATAATGAAAATTCAAGCATTGGATTTATAGGCAAGTACAAGGTGATGCCTTTTTTTGTTTGTTTCAGTGGGATAATTCTTAGGAATATAAATTCCATCAAGACAGGGATTGTCTTTTGTTAAGGGCCCCAAGAGTCTCCACAGCTGTGGATCATAACATCTGAAGGCATTGCAGGGCAGCCTTTGCTGACACAGATGTTGCAGACTAGAAATGAGATAAATTGGAGGCAGAGGAAAGAGGAGAGAAGTCAGATGACGCAATGGCCTCTCAATGAGAGAGGTCAGAAAACAGCAACTGCCTCTCACTCTCCTTGTATCATCCGTTTACAAGAGGAGATTCATTCTGGGTTGGATCTCCAGCAACCACTGTCAGGTGGATCCGTGTATTTTCAGCAGCTCTCTCGTGTATTCCAACAATCTTTATATTTTTTTTATCTTGTATCCTCAGCACTCTACTTTTCTGAAACAAAGTAGACACTTGTAAGTATTTATTCAATTGAGTTAACTATGTGTAATACATAAATTCCTTTGAAATTATCAGTATGAAGTAAAATAATTGATAACAGGGTATTTTGGAAAACAAGATACTGTTTATATATGAGATCTTTTATGCAAAGACAACAAAAAAAAGTATCAAATAGAAGTGAAATGAAAATAAGAAGATATTAAAATTATGACAGTAGATGGGGGAAGTCGTGGAAATGTTGAAGCAAGGTACTTCCATGCTGTTAGATAATGAAGGGAAATGAGAACAAAGCACAATTCCTTGACAAGCTCAAAGCACTAGATAGACATTGATCCACCTTTCTTCCAGAAATGCAGTCAGTGGATTAAAACATTAACTTCTGTGATTTGGGGAAGGTGGGAGGGAGGGGAAGGACTTTTAATTCTCTCAGGGCAGTATATCCAACACAGAAGTTTGATGAAGGGAGGGGTGAGAGAGTAGAGGGTCATCCACTTTGGAGAATTTCCAGAAATGAAGGTAAGGCTATTAAGATAAGGCCAAGCACAGGCAAAACTTGTAAGGCTAGAAAAAATAGGTGCCAGGTTCTTTCCATCTTTCTTTCAGTACCCTAATTCTTTTTCCTTTTCAATTCTTCAACGTCCAGTGACTTAATATTCTCTGTCCACAGCTGACCAGAGTTTCTTTCTTATGATCATCCTTCATCCTAACCTATCATCCTTTTTTCTATTGCCATTCCCCCAGATCTTTCTTTTAGCAAACTAGGCTATGGAAAAGTGAGCTGTTAATTCACACAAAATTACTGATGGTAAGTCATGATTTAAATCAAAGGTTTCAAATAGTTGTGAAACACACAACACTCCTTAGTGAGGCCATAACTAGATTAAAATGTAATTGGAAAATATTGTACAATAAATAAAAATACAATAAAATATAGATAATGTTATATTTTAAGACTGTCAGTGTACTGCCCACAGGGAACTTTATATAATGATTAGTGGACCTTTTTTTCCTATTTAAATTTGATATCACTGGTTTAAAACAATACCTAATCCTAGAAATAGTCTCATTTTAGTAGATAATCAGAAATATAAGCCCAAAGATGCAAAAGTATGACCCTAAAATAGTAGAAGAGAGATTCTGTAAGACTGAAAAGTAGCTAGATAAGATATTTTTGGACATAGCAGCTTTCTGAACATGATTTAAAAGATATGAATCAATAAGTATTAAGTACCACTGACGAGCTAAGTTCTGTGCTGAGCACCTGGGGGCAGTCAGCCCTACCCTACCTTTGTAGACTTAGGACCTACTTTGCTTATAGCCATAAATAGAAGAAAACCAGATGATGTCTATTATCCCTTCCATTTAAAAAATTCTACATCTATATTCCAATAACATAAAAAATACATAGTTAATGAATCAGCCTTGGCATACCTATATTAAAAAGGTCAGGCAAATTGCTGGGATACCAAGCCATTAGGCAGGATTTCTAGAAACAAAATAGACCTTTGCAGTTCCCATTATCCCATTAGAATTGATCAGAATGGGGCAGGCCATGGGCAGTTGCTTGATTGTCATTTTTGTAACCCTTTTAACTGACACAAAAACAGAAAATGGCTGAGCAATGTTGTTCTGGGAGCCTGGAGTGTTGGCTACAAAACCCTGAGTTCAAATCTAACTTCACTTACTGTGTGACTCTGTTCCTCATCTGTAAAATGATTTGGAGATGGAAAAGGCAAACCACTCTAGATTCTTTGCCAAGAAAACTCTAAATGGGGTCATGAAGAGTTAGGTGCACCTTGCCAACAATAACATCAGGAGAGACTATAATCCATTCACCCCCTACCAGGGAGAGAACAAAACACTATCACTGCTGGATGGGAAAAATGAATGTCATTCTGGCTCCCTGACATACCACTGCTTCAGAGTAGCTTGTAACAAGTGAATCAAACAAGTGGACCTGGCAGCAACTGTTCAGGCCAGAATGAGGAGCAAAATAGGAGAGGAGAGAAAGGAAGAGAAACAGGCACTAGTTCTACCTGGGATTCAGCAGGTACCTCATGTGAGAACACTTTCACCCTCTTGTGCAAAGTTCAATCTGTTGCTGCTATTTAGCACCATCAAAAGCCACATGTTTTATTTAATAATGACGATAAAAAATATCCACAATAATTAAATTGCATACAGCTGTATTACTTCTCAGGAAAAGACTAAATAGTTGGCAGACCTCCTAAATTAGGATTAGGCTGCAGACCAGCTCAGACAATGCTTCCAGGCACAGAGGATGTGTACTGCAGAATCAGCTTGATGCAGTCTGATTTGATTACTTTCTCTGGTCAATTTGAAGCACTCTGGCCAAAGGAAAAAAATCATCTTTTTATCTTGTGGCCCTGCTCTTTTACTGTTAGAAGTGTCATTTAAAAAGTATTAGTCATATTTTCTAGCAAAACAGTCTCTGTAATGGCCTAATGAATAAGGGTAGCCCTGGAGTGTCAGCTTTGCTAGGACACCAAGTACCTTTCTCAGTAGAAGAAAAAAATTTATTTACAAAAATAATAAAGGGGGCTATAGAAAAGTACCTAAATCTTCTATAAGATGGTCCCTCTTCCTTTTCTCTTGAGACCTCCCTCAATCTCATTTCCTCTGATCAGTGGAAAAAATTTCCAATATTTTATGAAATGAACAAATGTAAAGGAAGACTATTCTGATCTGGAATTACAAACAACACAGATCAATAATAATAATAATAATAGCCAGCGTTTATATAGGGCCTGCTATATTCCAGGCACTGTGCTAAATGTTTTTACAAATATTAGTTCATTTAATCCTCACAATATCCTTGAGAGGTAGATGCTATAATTATCCCCATTTTAGGGAATATTTGAGGCAGTACAGGTAATGTAACTTGATCAAAATCACACAGCAAGTTTCTGATTAAATTTCTGAGATCATATTTTAACCCAGCTCTTCCTGATTCTAAGCTTATCACTTTTTCCACTGTACCACCTAGCTGTCTTTTCAACCAATAAACCCATTACCCATCTGTAAATGTAGGTAAATCTTAGTCTCTTGAGGATTCTCACATAGCTGGTAAGTGCTAGAGGCAGGTTTTGAATCTGAATCTTCCTGATTCTAAAATCATTACTTGGGTCCCTACATCTTGATGCCTCTCTGTATTTCCTTCTCTTTATAGTTATTCATAAATGTTTCACCTATCTCTCATTATGACAATACAGGAAGGTGTCAAAGTCTAGAACTAAACAAATCTGAATTTGAAGAAGTGATCATTCATATATAAAAGAGATTCTTCACTTTGGAAAGGATTCACTCAAGCAGGATGGTTTCAGAAAAACCTGGGAAGACTTACATGAACTAATGCATATGAACCAGGAGATCATTATATTCAATAATGGCAATAGTGTAAGGATGATCAGTGGTAAAAGACTTAGCTACTCTGATCAAGATAGTTATCCATAACTAGATGAAAAATCCTATCCATCTCCAGAGAGAAATTTGATATACTAGGGGCAGCTAGTTAATGCAATGGATAGGGCACCAGCCCTGAAATAAGGAGGACCTGAGTTAAAATCTGGCCTCAGACACTTACTACATTCTAGCTGTGTGAATCTGGGCAAGTCACTTAACCCCAACTGCCTTAGACAAAAGAAAAGAAAATTGATATACTTACTGAGGATTGAAGTATACTTTTTGAACTTTATTTTTCTTGTTTGTATATGTGTATGTCTGCATATTTCCTTTTGCAACATAACTAATATGGAAATATGTTTACCATGAATGACTTCACATGTATAGTTGATATTGTATTGTTTGCATTCTCAATGACTGGGGGAGGGGAGAGGAGGGAAAAATTTGGAGCTCAATTTTTTTTAAAATTAATGTTAAAAAAATTTACATATATTTGAGAAATATTTAATTAAATAAATATAAATATTTTAAAACCCAGAAAAAACAAAGGATTCACTACTAGTTTCCTTCGAGCTGTATAGTTTACTTATGCTCCCAAAAAACCAACAAGAGATTTTGGACTCACAGAGACGGGGGCCATTCTAAAGGGTCTGATACCAAAGAAGGTCAAGTTCTCTCTCCTACTTTGAAGATAAACTCTAAGGAAATCTCTAAAACAAAGTTTAAGTATAGTTTATATATAAGGTTTCCCAAAAATGTAGGCAATAGGATACCTATGGAAAAGATTCTCTGTGTACAATTTGGATAGGAGATAGAAGCCTATGACAGAAAATGCACAAAATGCCAAGGATTCAAAAGCCCATATAAACAATTACAGGAATTATAAAACATTTAAATGACCCATTACATTAATCATGCTCTCCTTAAAAGGTAAAACCCCATGTGAATATATTTTAGAATATAAAACAGAATTGAATTAGCCCAAAGGAAATGTGAGATGTGCAAAATTAAAGAAGTCACTCCAAATGTTCATAAGGACTATGTGTACAATCTGGGCAGTGCATTCTGAGCTTGTATTGGTCTCATCATCCACAGTCAGACACATTATAATTCAATTATAATTCATAATGATGTCATTTTGGTCCTCTTTGAGAACAAAAAAACAACCAACCAATATGCATGTGTACATATTTACATGCATATGTTTTACTCATAGACCACAGTACCTTCTCTGATAAGAGCACACCATGATGAACAGCACTGTGCCAATGTCTCCCATGTCATGCATTCAATACTAAAGTTCTTAAGAGAGATCTTGAGAGTGTTCTTCTGTTGTTTTTTCTGGCCACCTTTGAATGCTTGTCCTGTGTGAGTTCTCCATAAAATATATATATATATTTTTGGCAAATATATATTGGTATTCAGAGAGTGTAGCCAACTTTCTGCTGTAGAGTTGGAATGCTGGGCAGTTTAGTTCAAGAAAGGATCTCAATGTCTGGTATCTTCTCCTGCCAGGTGATCTTCAGAATCTTCCTAAGACAATTCAAATGTAAGCGATTCAATTTCCTGTCATGGAGCTGCTATATTGCCTAGGTGTCAGAGGCATACAACAATGAGATAAGCACAACTCTGTAGACATTCAATTTGGTAGTCAGTCTAAAACCTCTCCTCTCCCACAGTTTCCTTTGGAGTCTCCCAAACACTGAACTAGCTCTGGTAACACATGTGTCAATCTCATTATCAATGTGGACATCCCTGGAAAGTATAGTGCCAAGGTAAGTCTACTTTTCTGTGGGCAAGAATCATAATTTGCATTTGTTGTATACTCCCCAAAACATTTAGCATAATCCTGAGAAGTGTTATTGTTCTTTCTGCCTTGTCTGATGCTTCATGACCCACTTTGGGATTTTCTTAGCAAAGATATTGGAAGGGTTTGTCATTTCCTTCTTCTAATTTTACAGATGAGGAAACTGGGGTAAACAGGATTAAATGACTTGTCCAGGGTCACACAGCTAGTAAATGTCTGAAGCCAGATTTGAACTCCTGAATATATATGTGTTTATGACTTTTTTGATTATTCAAGGATCTATATTTTCCATGATACGGCATTCTCTCTCCAGAGGCAGGTCACAAACTTTATATGCTTTAATAGTTTTGTCTTTTTGAGGTTCTTTGGTTAAAAGTAATCAAAACCTGCTGGTCAATCTTCTTGTGATTGTTCTCTCATCAGGTCCATAATCAAAAAAAGTATTTTTACCTTGGTAGGATTTTTAAAGTTTTGTGTTCCATAGCCCTTAAGAACTCAGAGTCACATCTCAATGAGGAATCAAAATAGAATATTTATAAAGAATGTACAAAATAAGAATCCAATGAATACATGTTAGTCAATTGAGTATAAATAATTCTGAATAATAAGGTACTTGGAAAAACTGAATTTAACAGACATTTATTAACTCTTACCTTCTACAAGGTACTCTTTTGAAGGTTAGTTGGCTTAAAAGACATCTAATGCAAAAAAGACTGGTTATTAATTTTTCTAGTATACCATTAAAATTCAACAGAGAGACTTTGTCCAGAATTTCCTTATGTCAGTGAAAACCATCTCAACTCTTTGCTGTTTTGGATGAAGAATTAAATCTCTACCCACATTTCCTTCTGTAAACAGGGTTTAGATTCCAATAGATAGAATATTAAATATGTTTTACTAAACAACAGGTATTTTCACAACATATGTTTTACCTTCTGCTTGAATGATATTATGTTTCCAATCAAAAATGGGTATTCCCCTAGCCTTGGTTGCTGTCTTTCATTCTCAATGTTCAGTCCCAATGAACATTTGGGGTGGTTTCTCTAACTTTGCACATCTCACTTTTCTTCTGAGCTAATTTAATTCAGCTTTGCTCATAGAACACAGCACCTTCTCTGATGAGGGCATGCCATGCTGGATGGTCCTGTGCCAGTGTCTCCCATCTCATACAATCAATTCTAAAGTTCTTAAGAGAGACCTTGGGAGTGTTCTTGTATCTTTTTTCTGACCACCTTGTGAACACTTGCCCTGTGTGAGTTCTCCATAAAATAATCTTTTTGGCAACTGTACATTTGGCATTTGAACAATGTACTGTGAAGTTCAAAGCCCTGTCTACAAGCTCACATGGCTCTCCAAGTCAAAACTGGGTTCTAAATGAACTGGATTCCAATTCAAAACAGGATGTAGACATTTCACATGGTTCACTTGTCTCTCACTAAAGAATAAACATCCTGCTGCAGAGCCAGGAAATTATTTTGATGTGAGTGTCTGTTGCAAGGATGTGTCATCAAAATAAGTTTGCATAATATCAGTTGGCACAGATCTTTCTAGACATTTGAATTATATTCAAAGAATTATTTGTGATTTGAAGTCAAGAGACCTAATTATCTGACCTCAGTCATAAAACATACCTAGACATCTGCTGTACCATTATAAAATATTAAAGTGATCTTAGAGATCATCTAATTTAACCCTCTCATTTTACAGATGAAGAAACCCAGAAAAAATTGGTTTGCTTCTCTTGCAGCTGTTAAGTATTAGAGTTAAAACTTGATAATATAATGGAAAGAGTTCTGGATGAATTCAAATCTCAGCCCTACCACATATTACTTGTATGATCTTGGGCATATTACTTTGCTTTTGTGGATCTGCGTTTTCCTTGCTGTAAAATAAGGGGGTTGAGCTAAGTGACCTTTATGGACACTTACAGATTGAAAATGAATGATATTTTGAATCTAAGTCTTCTAATGTACCTACAATGCAGGACACTTCCCTATACCTCACTTTCCCTTCCTTCAATTTAAAGAGAGATGGAAAAAGAAGAAACAAGAGTATCATTAGTCTGACAACCCAAAATTCAGTGCTATCATTTCAATATTACAAATCCAATCTTTGTCTTAGGCGCAGCAATCAAGTGGGCCCCGTTGCTACTATGGAAAATAAATAGAGAAGGAGAAGGAGCCTCAGCAGCTGGTGATAGAAAAACTTCAACTTCATAGAAAATCAGATTGTAAACTCCTTACACCACTACTATTCACCACTCCTACAGACACAATTCACTCTTTAAGTTGCCTTTTTGCACTAAATACTCCATCCTTCTTGGATTTGTCCTTGATAGTCATTTCAATCAATATTTTTCTCAATCTTTTTACTAAAAGGGATTGCATATAGGGTAACTTCTATGAACATCAATACATCCCATTCCCTTCACCACCTCGAGGAAACTGTCACCAAAGCTACTCCTATAACTTTGGGTAAATTTATTTCCAATGATAAATTATGGAAGGGAAAGAGAATAAAGATTTATATAGTATCAACTATGTGCCAAGAATTGTGCCATTGATTCTTACAACAGCCCTGGGATATGGGTGCTATTATTATGCCCATTTTATAGTTGAGGAAATTGAGGCAGATAGAAATTGTGACTTACCTAATGTCACAAAGCTAGTGTGTGTGGGAGGATAGATTTGAACCCAGTTCTTCCTGACTGGGCCTGGGCCCAGTTTTCCAACCATTGTACTAATTAATTGACTCTATGAGCTCATGTTAGTATAATGTGAAAAGTAAGAAAAGAATATTATAATAACTATTTGATAAATGATTCCTTTGAGGATTCTCTGTTCTAAGCAGTGCCTGGAAATTTAAAGACTAGAATCACAACTTGATTTGAAGGTATAGTCTAAGAAAAGGAAGTCAGGAGATTTAAAAAAAAAAAAAAAACAGCCGAGTCTCACTTCTTTTTGTCCTCCCAGAAATTTTTTAATTTTATTTTTTCAAATTCATGTAAAAATAGTTTTCAACATTCATTTTTGTTAGATTTTGTATTCCAAATTTTTCTCCTTTTCCCCTTTCCCAAGACAAAAAGCAATCTGATGTAGATTAATTTAGTGCAATTCTTTTAAACACATTTCCATTATTTGTCATGCTGTACAAAAAGAAATAAGAACCTATATATATATATATATATATATATATATATATATATATATATCATGAGAAAGAAAAAAAAAAACAAAAAAAGGTGAAAATACTATGTTTTGATCCACATTCAGTCTCTATAGTCCTCTCTGGATGTGGATGGCATTTTCTATCCCAAGTTTATTGTTATTGGTTTGAAAATTATTTTTTTTTTGAGAAAAGCCAAGTCCATCACAATTGATCATATAATCTCATTGTTACCAGGTACAATGTTTTCTTGGTTCTGCTTACTTCCCTCAACATCAGTTCATGTAGATCTTTCCAGGCTTTTCTGAAGCCAATCTCCTGAGTCTCGCTTCTTCTTCTTCTTTTTTTTTTTTAATTTTTAATAGCTTTTTATTTACAAGGTATATGCATGGGTAATTTTACAGCATTGACAATAGCCAACGTTTTGTTCCAATTTTTACCCTCCTTCCCTCTACCCCCTCCCCTAGATGGCAGGATGACCAATACATGTTAAATATATTAAAGTATAAATTAAATACAAAATAAGTATACATGTCCAAACCATTATTTTGCTGTACAAAAAAGAATTATCTGAGTCTCATTTCTAATACTGTGAAAATGAGAATGATGATGATGATAACAACAATAAGAACAGTGAAGATAGTAATGGCTGATTCCCTATGTGAGTATTTTCTGGAGAGTGATGAGGTAAGTTTGAATATAGCTACCTCTACATCCCTCAAGAAAACAATAGCAAGTTTCCTGTAAGGTTCAATGATTGTAGAATCTCTAATGGGAATCATATTTTGATCCCCGTAGTAGTTAGTGTTCTCTTTTCCTTCTCAAGCAATTACTTTATTTATCTATTCACATGCTATCTGTTCCAAGTAGAATGTAAGTTTTCTGCAGGCAGACTCTCTTCTTCCCTCCTGACTATATAACAAATTTATATTATTGGCCTTCAAGTGGGCTTTCATTACATCAAGACAATCTGTTTATCCCTCTCTAATTGAATTCTCAGAAGTGGAAGTGAGGAAAAATGCATTCTAGATATGGGGTACAACTTGCACAAAAATCTAGAGATGGGGTATGTTCAGAAAACAGAAGACATTCCATTGTTTAGAATGAAGAGGATGTGAAAGGTAGGACTGAGCCATCAGCTTGAAGCCAGATTGTGAAGATACCTACCATTCAATTTTTCCTCATTTGTACAATGAAGGGATTGAATAATGATCTCAGAGGTACCTTTTACCTCTCTAAATATATTTCTATACAGGAATTTCTCCATCGTGAATAATATAAAACAATATATAATCATATATTGTTAAATTATTATATAGATCAGAATTATAACTAATGATTTTGACAAGTTTTACAAATTACTTGTGGGCATATAACATGAAATACCCTTCAGATCAGCTTTTAAAAACAAATTCAGATATATTTAACCTTGGGGGAAAAGAGAGATCGTGGGACATTGTGTTGTGCAAGAGGAGAGACCTTGTAACACCATCCTCATGACATTAGGAAAAGTGTTGTCCAGAGTAGTTAAGGGGAAATAAATGTACTATCTGGCAGCTTCTTATTTTAATTAATTATTCTTCATAATGAAACTGCCAGATGTTAATGTTGATGCTGAGCTCAGGTGTTTCTATGCTGTTGACAGGATGTAAGTTTATCTGGCAACATCATCTAAATTTTTTTTTACCTGTTCTAGTTATTACTGGTAAAATTTAAATGATATTGGAATTTGGAAGAGAGGGGAGTCACTGGCAGGGATGGAATCACTAGGGGAGGCTTTGTGAAAGATGTTATAACTCAGCTGAACCATAAAGATCAGAGTAAAATTTGAATGAAAAATGTTTGAAGGGTAGAGAAGGAAATGTCTCCAGTGATGATAATAACATGAGGTTAGGTATAGAGATAGGAACAAAGATATTAGATTTATGAAACAGTGGTTGGGCTGTCTAGAGAAGATGATGTGCAGGATAGGGCCAGATCATGAATTCCCTTATGATCATTTGCTATGAGTCAAATCAAGTCCTAAAATTTAGCCACATATATAATATGGATACCAATAATTTTTCTTTTATTTATTTATTTTTTCCTTTTTTTATTAAAGCTTTTTATTTTCAAAACACATGCAGGAATAATTTTTAAAAACTGACCCTTACAAAAGCTTGTGTTCCAAATTTTCTCCTTCTTCCCCCATCCTCTCCCTTATATGGAAAGCAATCCAATATATGTTAAACATGTTAAAATATATGTTAAATCCAATATATGTATACATATTTATATAATAATCTTGATGCACAAGAAAGGTCAGATCAAAAAGAAAAAAATGAGAAAAAGCAAAATGCAAGCAACAACAACAAAAAGAGTGAAAATGCTATGTTGTGATCCACATTCAGTTCCCATAGTTCTCTCTCTGGATGTAGCTAGCTCTTTTTATCACAAGATCATTGGAAATGGCCTCAATCATCTCATTGTCAGAAAGAGTCACTTTCAACAGAATTGATCATTACATTATCTTCTGGTTCTGTTCATTTCACTTTTAGCATCAGTTCTTGTAAGTTTCTCTAGATCTCTCTAAAATCATCCTACTGATTGTTTCTTACAGAACAATAATATTCCACAATATCCATATATCATAATTTATTTAGCCATTCTCCAATTGATGGACATCTGTAGAGGGCTGAAACTGTTGAATTGAATGCACTGAGGTCAGGACTGCATAGCGCTTGAGGCTAACTTCTGATTGGACAATACTCTATGAACATATACTTGGAAAATGGTCCTTTCCACTATCCGTACTGGCTCAATGATTGGTGTATAGAGGATTGTAGGAGGGACTAGGGGGTGGAAAAAAGCTAGCCAGGGACACACTTATGGTGGTAGACAAGGGAGAAGGAAGTCGGATTGATCCTGCTTCCATCCTGTTCAATCCTGTCTCTAAGACCAAGAATAAAGATGGACTTTTGCTTATCCTGACTCTGGCTGATTCTGGGGTATCCTGGGTGCTAGTGCGATTGTTAGAGGCATCCACTCAGTTTCCAGTTTTTTGCCACTACAAACAGGGCTGCCACAAAGATTTTTGCACATGTAGGTCCTTTCTCTCCTTTAAGATCTCTTTGGGATATAAGCCCAGTAGTAACACTTCTGGGTCAAAGGGGATGTAACAGTTTAATAACTTTTTCAGCATAGTTCCAATTGCTTTCCAGAATGGCTGGATCCATTCACAATTCCATATGGATACCATTATTGTCATATTAGAATGTGGGCTCCTTGAGGATAGTGACTATGCTTTTTGTCATTCTATCCTAAATATTTACTATAATACATAGTATATAGTAAGGACTTAATAAATGTTTGCTGAGTAGTGCTACCTTTTATAGAGGGGCACTAATAAATGTCAATCTATGTCATCTTTCTGAAACTATATCTGTACTGAAAGTAAACTGGATGAAAACATGAGAAAAATTTAGGCAGATCATTTTCTAGAGCAGACCACATCTTCCTAATCACAAGACATTCTAAACTATATTAACAGAGGCATAGTATCTTGTCTATTGGTAACAAACTTAAAAATAGGGCCACTAACCTATATATATAAGGATTCTTACAGGCTGAATGTTGCCATTTTAAAAATGTAATATTATCTATGTTTAATTGTATTATTTTGTTAAATATTTCTTAATTACATTCTAATCTGAATTAGAGACATTTGAAAATGTTCTGAACTATATGTGTCCCTGATCTAGGCATTTCTGATCTTGTCTTTAAGTTCCATCAGAATTATAGGTAGAGGAAACATTCATCAATAACTCTTTATATCAATAAAATCATGGATCTATTTTTTACATATTTGAAAATTACTTGGAAGATGGTTCTAAGCAGAACCTAAATAAAAAGATAATGAGGTTTGCTAAATGTTCCAGTTCACAAATGATATTTACTAAAAACATTGGGCCCAGAACAATATAAAGCCTCCTCAGGGAAGTCAAAAGCATGGTGAAAAAAATTAGGTCTAACAATCTATATGGGAAAAACAGAATGGATGAAAAAACATTGCTCAGTTTGACATAGAACTAAAACAGGTAGTCCATGAAGTTAGTGAATCAATATGTTTTATCTTAAATAGGTTCAATATATGGACAGTGAATTGGATCTAAAATTGAGTAGAAAAGGATGTGGGGCTACATAGCATTGGAAAATTGTTCAGTGATTGATTGCTTCCAATTATCTTTAATTTTTCAGTCATAAAAATCTCATTCCTTTAAAACAGTATTTTTCCACTGATGTTAAATGGCTGTAAATAATGGAACACTATGATCTTTGAAGAATCACATTTCAAATAACCCAACTAACAATGGAAAAATCATAATTAGGCTATAGCACGTTATTAGTGGTAATTTATACATAATAAATGATGTAAAAGACATTATTGTTACTATTATTTTCTTGTATTCTTTTGTTTGTTTGGAGGCAATTGGGTTAAAGTGACTCACCTAGGGTCACACAGCTAGAAAGTGTTAAGTGTCTGAGGCCAGATTTGTAAAAGACATTATCAGTGACATGTATGCCCAAGATAGATTTATAAGCTTTTAGGTTTATGGGATTTATAACTATCAGAGGTTAATCATACATACTAAAATGAGAGATAAAATTGTTCTTTGGTATCCCAGAGATATTAAAAGGAGAGATAAGCTTTCATCATTTGAGACAGAATCAAGGCCAGCTTTCTCTCTGCCATATGGTACAGTAAAAAGATCATTAGCTGCAGAGCCAGAGAATGAAAGTTTAAATTCTGCTTCTGATGCTTACTACCTATGTGAATTTTGATAAGTCACAATCTTCATGCAGCATAATTTCTTCATCCATAAAATGAAAAGGTTTTGATACTAAGATTTATAAGCAAAAATAAACAAGAACTTTACAAAATGAGAATACATTAAGGAGTAATGCTAAATTCACTAAAGGGAAAAGTCCAGTGGCATCATGGATCCAACAACAGATTTAAAGATAGTTGCATAGATCTGACAATATATATTCATAAAATATTGGTAGGAAAACAATGAAACATAATGTGTATGTTTTTAAAGTAATGGTGAAAGAACAAAATTTTGAAGTAGTATACCAGTGAGAATAGTTTGGTCCTTTCTTGAGTATGGGTTGTTTTATTTTTATTTCACCAATCAACTAATCTTATTTTTTATGATCCCATTAAAATTTTTAATAATATTTATTTTTCCTTCAATTATTTGTAAAATTTTTTTTTTAGTTTTTAGCTCTAAAATCCAACCCTTCCTGCCTTTCTTTTCCTTTTCTTGAGATAGTAAAGGAAGGAAAGAAGGGAGGAAGGAAGGAAGAAAGAAAAGGAGAGAGGGAGGAAAGGAAGGAAGGGAAGTGAAAATATAACTCAGTCTGTATTCTGACAATATCAGTTCTTTCTCTGGAGGAGGATAACATTTTTCATCATGAGTCCTTTGGGAATGTCTTGGATCTTTGTATTACTGGGAATAGCCAAGTCATTACCAGATGTTCATCATATAATATTACTATTGCTGTGATCAGTATTCTGACCGTTCTGCTCATTTCACTTTGTCAATTCATATACATTTATCTTTCCAAATTTTTTTTTCTGAAATGATCCTGTTTATCATTTCTTTTAGCACAATAATATTCCATTATGATAATATATCACAAATTGTTTAAGAACATTGGTCTTTATAGCAACTCAAATTATATTATTTTTTAAAAAATAATATTCCTCCCAATTAGATGTAAAAACAAATTTTAATATTAGGATTGGGTTTTTTTTAATAATTTGAATTCTAAATTCTCTGTCTCACTCTCTCTCCTCCCCCTTTACCTTCTTGAAGATGGCAAGCAATCAGATGTAGGTTATACATGTGCAATCATGTAAAACATTTTCATATTAATCATTTTGTGCAAGAAGACTCAAATAAAAAGGAAAAGAGAGAACAAGTGAAAATAGTACACTTCAGTCTATGTTCAGGCATCATTTCTTTCTAAGGAGGCAGATAGCATTTTTCATCATGAGGTCTTTGGGATTATCTTGAATTATTATATTGCTGAGACTAGCTAAATCATTTACAATTCATTATACAATATTGCTGTTATTATGTACAAGATTCTCCTGGTTCTGATCACTTCACTTTATATATGTTGATGTAAATTTGTATAGTTTTTTTGGAAATCATCCTGCTTTGTCATTTCTTACAGCACAATAATATTCCATTATAATTGTGTACCACAACTTGTTCAACCTATACACACACACAAACACACAGAGAGATACATACAAACATACACACACACACACACATTTATAAATAGGTTCTTTCCCCTTTTAAAAAAATTTCTCTGGAATATAGACCTAGCAGTGGTATTGCTAGATCAAAAAGTTTGCACATTTTTATAGCCTTTTGGTCATAATTCCAAATTGTGGAATGGCTGGATTAGTTCATAACTCTACCAACAATATATTAGTGTTTCAGTTTTTCCACTTTCCCTCCAACATTTATCATTTTACTTTTTTGGTCATATTTTCAATCTGATAGATGTGAGGTGGTACCTCAAAATTATTTTAATTTGCATTTGTATAATCAATAGTGATTTAGAGAGGACACAAAAAGAGAAAAAGACAACAATGTAAAAATACTACAACCAAAACCTCAAAGAAAAATTGTTAATTGGACCCAAGGCCAGCAGGAATTCCTGGAAGAGTTAAAGAAATAAGAGTGGTAGAAGAAAATTTGGGAAATGTGATGTAACTATCAAAAGAGAATTAAAGACTTTGTAAAAGACACACAAAAATGCTGGAGAAAATAATACCTTAAAAAACAAAATTGGTCTAATGGTAAAGGAGGTACAAAAATTCACTGAAAAAAAAAAAGACTCCTTAAAAAACAGAATAGGTCAAATGGAAAAAGAGGTACAAAAGCTCCTGAGAAAATAATTCCTTAAAATTTAGAATTGGATAAGTACATGGATATCATACAATGTGGGAAACTGGGAGAGAGTGGACTTTCTGAGCTTGAAAAATGAGGCAATTATATAATATAGATCTTTTCTCCTTAGATTTTTCAATGTTATAGATACATATGGAGGAACAGATACAGAGAAACTGAGCTGTATGTGTAACTATAGAATCTGATAAGGCAAATCAGTGATAGTGTAAGAGATGATGACAATCACTATTCAACTATTTATATAGATCTCTAAAGCCTGAAAAATACATATGTGAGACCATTTGATCCTAATAACAACTCTATGAGTTAATACTAGAGGTATTATGATCTCTTTCTATTCCAGTAAGGAAACTGAGGCTCAGAGTGAGAAAGTTTCTTGCCCATAAATCCAGGTCTTACTAACTAAATGCTCTCTCACCATCAAATAACTTTGACTTAAAAAATGATCTCATTCAGTCCTCACAATAACCGTGTGATGTAGATACTTGAGACATTATTATCTCTGTTCTTATAGGTGAGCAAGTTGAAATTAATAGAGGATAAATTACTTGTCTATGCTTCCAAAATTATTATCTGAGGCAGGATTTGAACTCCAGTTTTCTTGATTTCAAATCTAGCATTCTTTTTACTCTCACATTTCACTGGGAGACAGAGTTGTCAGTGATCACTGAATTTGTTTTTGTTTTTTGTTTTATATTAATCTGAAAACTTTTTTGATATAATTGGACTTTCTTTGTAATGTTGTGTATTTTATTTTGCATTTTAAATAATTCTGAGAATGGGTTCATAGGTTTCGTCAGACTGCCAAGGGCATCTATGACACAGAAAAGGTTAAGAACTCCTTTTGTAAGACATACAAATATGGATTCAGAATCAAGGAATCAAATTCTTTGCTTTTGTTTTAGTCATCATCATTATTAGCATCATTACATTTTTAATCTTTACCTTCTGTTGATATTAGATTGACTCAAAGAATTACCACAGTTTGACACATGGAACATATTCATGGGTGATTTTATTGCATAAATTTTAGTGGAGGATATATGGGAAACAGTTCTCTGCAGTATTACCATGGCCACAGGATTGCCCTACTGCTTGTCGATGCAATGGCTGATACTAGAATTCTATTCAACACAGATCAAAACCCGTCAGGACTAAGGAACCCACTCACTTGGGGGAAGAAGAAGGAATTGTGACCTAAAAATGTCTTTTTCTTAGCTCAGTTAATGAGATATTTATCCCTCAGAATATTTTCTCCACGTAAGGTCACTTATCAGGCAAATTTCCAGGTGATAGGTATAGATTCAGGATAATTATAACAGTCCCCATTCTTTACCTTTCTCTACAACATTTCTCTTTCATTTCTGGTCATTTCTGGGCTTTTGCTCTGTGGTATCTCCACATGAATATGTCACAGTAGAATTTTAATAAATCTAAAACCTACTTTGAAAAAAGATTTTGGAGAGGTTCTATAGCCTTATCACTCAGTATCATAAGAAAATTTCGACAAATGTAGTTCTGGTAAACTGCTGATCCTACAATCCCGACCAAATACTTCTATATTGCCTACCAAATACAGTTTGGACTTCTTAGCCTGATATTTGAAGCTCTTAACAATCTAGTGCTACTTTATTTTTCTAGTCTTATCTCATGCTACCCTTTGTCCTTTATACTCTAGCCAAATTACACTGTTCTTTGTTCTGTTGTACATAGTCCATTATTTCCTCCTTCATACTTTTGCTTACAGATTTTCCAAGCCTTAGCATTCTCTCTCCCATCCCCCCATTCTTCTATTTTTTCTACTTTAATGAATTTCCATCCTTCCTTCTAAGCCAAACCCAAATGCTACCACTTATATGAAGTCTTCCCTGGAACTCCCAATTAGAGATAATGGGGCACTCTGTTGTCTCCTCTCTTATTACTGTTTGGTTCTTTAAGGTAGATTTCTATGCATGTATTAAATATCCTTATTAAAATGAGTTGCATCAGGACATAGACTATTTTTATCTACATTTTGATCCCCATTAATGACTAGCACAGTGCTCTGCACACTGTACAAACTTACTAAATATTATCGAGTGAATTAATAAAGGAAAGAAAACAGAAGAAATGAACTTTTATAATATATATAACTTTTTATAATTTCTTTAATGTTTCTTCAGCTAGGTTAGCTCTAGAGAGGGTATTTTCTTTTAAGAATTCCTTAAAGCATAGTTTTTTAGAAATCAGTCTGCTTAGCTCTCTTAGGCGGTAACTTAATTATCAACTGATCCCTCTTCCCTTTAGCTTCTAATTATCCAGAAAAGGGCTTATATTAACTTCCTGGTCCTTACTCAGCTCCCCCTCCAAAAGATCTCTGAAAAGAAGAGCAACAGTGAGTCAAGTGATTAAACTGAGGAGGAAGCTTTCTGTTGTTTATAGGTTTTGGATCTCTCTAATTCAAAACTGACATCTTTCAAAAAGGGGCAGTAATCTATATTGACCCTCAGATTTTACGTACAGCTTAAAATGCAGAAAGTATGAAACTATTTGTAACTTTGAGTCACTGCTAAGGGGAAAAAGGCAAGATAATTATAAGTAGGGGGAAAAACCAGGAAGAAAATGGAAACAAAAACTAGGTCTTACACTTATTATCATCATCAGCATCATCCACACCATTCTTAATCCCTCTCTCCTTTCTCCCACTTTTTTACTCCTTCTCCCCTCCCCCTTTTGCTCTCCCCCTCTTTTTCTCTCTTCCTCTTTCCCTCTTCTCTGTTTTCTGCTTCTCTCCCTCCTCTCCCTTTCTTCCCTACTTTTTCTTGCTCTGTCTCTCTGTGTTTCTCTCTCTCCCCCTTTCACTATCTTTCTTCCTCTATTTCCTTCTTTTCTCTCCTTCTTTTCTACTTCTCTCTCTCAATGATAAAGGAGCAGAATGTAGTACTCTTCAGATCTTTGCCTTAGTTTCCTTCCCCTCCCCCCACCTCTAGTGGTTTGGTTTGAAGCTGGGAAACCATATGGCACTGAGTCAAGGAAGACCCAGGGGAGATAATCTAATTCCATCCTATTTCCTGTATTTTACATCTTTGGGATTACTATTAAGAATGATAGCATTCATTTTTAGAAGTTGTTTTTGATGGATTTGCATATTGCTATTAAGCTTGAGGATTCCCCCCATGGACCATGTGTTTGCTATTCCTTATTAAATATATCTCTTTTAGCTAGCATTTATATAATGCTTAGAAGCTTGTAAAATGATTTTTATCAAAAATTGCCTATTTGTTCAAAAGAGTCGAGACAGATGAGAGTCCTATTGTCCTTTTTCTAGAGATACTGAGTTACTGTCTGGGAAGGGAAAATGATTGGGTTATAAACCCAAATTCCTTCCTAGAGTAATGTCCTTAACAAACTAGATGGAGAATGTAGGCATAGAATTTCAAATAGTTTAATACCCTTAACAATACCAGGATAAGATTACCTAAAGGAATATTTGCTCTGTGATTTACAAAGGGAAATGTTCATACTTGTAGTTGTGGCCACCTATGGAGCTCTATCTTAAACCCCTAGCCCTACCTCTCAAATGGCATTCCAAAGGGGAATCACTCTCGGCTCTCAAAAGGGACTACTCTAAAAAATTCCTCATGACAATTTTCCTAATATTCAGAGCTTCTGATACAACTATGAATAAATAAATAAAATTTTAAAGTAGCATTTTTTTTTTCAGTGAATCAATATTGGAAGGAGAAGGGTCAAAAGGGAGTCTGAACAGGTAGAAGAATATGAAAAGATCGTCTTTGTTTCCTTTTCCCTAGGCTGAATCTCTTAGCTATGGTGGAAACTAAGGATGAAAGGATGCAGCTCTAGAGTCATCAACTTAGTACCAAATACAAATATTGTAGGATGATAGATTTGATTTCAAAGAGGTCATAGAAATAATTGACATTTTGCAAATGAGAAGCCTGAGGTCAAGAGAGGTAAAGTTAGTTGCCCACAGTCACACAGCTATTAATAGTCTGAGGCAGGGGAACCTGAATCTTCCTGACTGCAACTCTGGTACCCTACTTACTATATATTGATTCTCTGCTGCAAAAGAATGTACAACTTATGGAGCCCATAGAATATTTTTCCCTCATGGATATTACTGTCCTCCAAGGAAGGAATCTAGATCTCCAATCTGCTGAAAAACTGCCTGGTCAATAAGTTACTTTGTGAATGGCCCCATCATAGTCATTACACAAAACAAAGTATTGCTTTTCAGAGTTTATCTACAGGAAGTCCTGGAACAAAGAAATCCCTGTCTACAATATAATCAATGTGATTCTTGACTGATTCTGCTAAATAGATTTGATTTTAGATCTGTGAGCTGTCCTTTAGTCTACATGACTGACAAACCACATCCTGCCATCCAGGAGGATCATTCATTATTCTCTAAAAAGAGCCAGCAAAAGGGAATTTCAGCATATCATGCAGGAGATAACCTGAGGGGAAGTGGAAGAGTAAATTCTTCCCAGCAGACTTCTAGCCCACATTTCTATCTACTGGTGCCCTCTGTTATCAGTTATCAGCTGGTTAAAGAGCGTTGCCTAGGCTACTAGAGCTTAAAATGCCCCCTGGAGACACAAAAGAGAATTGACATGACATGAATTTACATCTAGAGAAGCCCCCCTCAGCCATTCATCTAGACCAGGGATTCTTAAACTTTTTCTACGCAAGACCCCTTTCCCCCTAAGAAATTATGTGATCCCCAGTATTTGGATACATAAAATAAGTGTATCAATCAAACGTTTATTGGTAATAAGTCATAAAGAAATTTATTTTAAAATAATTTTTTGGTATGCATATATCATTTATTAAAAATGAAAGCAAATTTTCATACTAATGAGATGAATGTACGTGTTTCTTTTTACATAATGAACTAAATCTTGGCAGAATATTTGGTGTATTTTACTGTTGCCAAATTTTTTGTGACCCCATATTCAGTTACGTCACCCCATTTGTGTTTGAGACCCACAGTTTAAGAAGCTTTGATCTACATCAGATAATGTTTTCCTTAGCATAAGAGCACAGATTTCCACCTGGAAGAGTTCTTACAGGCCATCAAATCTTTCCTCTTCATTTTATTTTATAGAAGAGGAAATCAGACTCACAAAACTTGTAACTATCTGACATCACACAGGTAGGAAGATGTGAGTAAAGAGTTAAGACTCAAATCTTCTAAATTTTGAATCCAGCACTGGGAATTGCTAGGCCATCTTTCCCTTCACTACCAACTTAGTTCAAGCCCTTATCTTCTCAAACTGGAATGTTTTGAAAAACTAACTTATCTCTGATGTCCCTACCCACCCCCGTCTCGTATTTTTTCTAATCCAGAGTATACTTTGCTACCAGATTAATTTTCCCAAAATACAACTTTAATCATATCATTTCTGTGCTAAGAACTTACCAGTAGCTCTCTATTGCCTACAAAATAAAATTAAAACTCATTATCTTGCTATTCAATCTCCCCCCTCCCCAAATCTGCTCTTTACCTAACTTTTCAGTCTTATTTCTCACTACCCCTTTCCTAGGATCCAAGCAAATTGACCTGTTTTTTTTTTTTTTTTTTTTGACACAAAGTTCCTTTAATCTAAAATGTTCCTTGTTCTTTTCCCAGTATTTTCCACTTTGTCATTATGAAATCAAACAATATAAATACAAAAAATATTTATAAAGCACCTGCACCGTGTCAGGAGAGGAAGAAGACTGAGTAGTTATAAAGTGTAGAGAAGACATGGCCCCTGCCCTCTAGAAACTTACATTCTAAGAGAGGAATAAAGTACTAAAAGGGATAATGATATTTAACTATTACATCCTAAGTACATTGGAAAAATGCACAACAGTGCCATGTAAGGTCTAGGTGGGCAAGCTTGCTTGTGACTTTTCTCCTTCAGGGATTCTGTATTTAGCTTCTTCTTCCTATAGACCTTGTTTTTTTTTTTTTTTTTTTTCTTGTACCTAATATGTAAAAGACTCCACTAGGTGATGCTTACAATGTATTAGAGACCTAAGTTGTGTGTTTTTAAAAATAGTATTAAAATATTTTCTCTTCAGCAGAAAATGGTGGCCCATGTAATATCTCCTGATGGAAAGGCTGAAGTTGTTTGGCAGCCTGAGTTCTAAGGAATTCTCTGCTGCAGGAGAGCTAAAGATAATTATATGTTTCTAAAACTGTCCCAATAATGGTAAGTGCCACTGCATGCCCCTCATCCAGAAGTGTGGCCATCAGACTGTCTAAGGAGAGGTGTATCAGACTAGGTCAAAAACAGAGAGGTCAAAGCTTCTAGGTGAATCAGTAGTGGGATTAAGCCTTTGAATGGCTGCTGCATTAGGTAAAAGAGGGAAACATAGTCTTTAAAAAAAGTTAGTCTTCTATAAATCTGTTCTTCTTCACATTGAATTATAGCTAATATCTATACTTAGACTTATTTCTCTTGCCTTTCTTCTTTTTAATTATATTTTTATTGATTTATTAATTTCTCTTGTTTCTTCTAAAAGATACATTTATTAACCAATGATAATATGCTATTTACCTTCTAGTAGAGAGATAATGAACCCAAGGCTTCAAAATGAAGCATATTAGTTTTGGATATAGCAAAACAGGAATTTGTTTTGCTTGTCAAGGCAGATTTGTGACAAGATTATTGCCTTCCTTCCTTCCTTCTTTCCTTTCTTCCTTTTTTTTTTTTGATGGAAGGAGGATTTAATGAGAGAAGATAGAATTTTATAATAAAAATTAATTTAAAACAAAAAAGATATAGCTATTGAACAAAGAGCATTATTTGGTAATTGTTGCATTGTAGTTTTTATTTATTGATTCATATCAACATTTCTTTTTTCCACAAAATAATTTGCATTTATGAACATTTGAAGTTAAAGACATAGTGTGGTAGAGTGAAAAGAATGATGGCTTCAAAGTCCAGTGTTATCTTGGACAAATAATTTAAGGACTCTGAGATTTAATTTTTCACTTCTGTAAAACAAGAAGAATGGATTAGATGAACACTTAGGTCCCTTCTATGACCCCTTATAAATTCCATAGGAATAATGAAGACCAAAGTATTATACCTTTTCTTTGTTTCCCCATATGTTAAGGTTGGTATTTCCTGCCCAAAATAAAATATATATCCATTTGATGATAGTACTCAGGATTAACAAAATTCTAATCTATTTTCCTGCCTTTTTTGGCAGGACTAGAATCACCTCATAGAATTGATATGCCTTTGAGCTGGAGGGAATCTCGAAAATCATTCATATATGACTTCCATGCCTTATAAATGAAAAAAATCAAAGTTGTCCAAGTAAAATGATTTGTTCATGGTCAAATCTCTAGTAAGCATGGGAACTGGGATTTGAATCCAGATTTCTTAACTTTATGCACAGTAATCTTCCTATAAACTTATGTCTCCTCTTCCTTTTCTGATGGATTGAATTTTCCTTGAAAATTTCCAGAAGAACAACTCCAGAGCTTCCTATGGCAAAGCATTCCAGGGTCTCATAGCCCACACCATCTGCACATTCTTTTTCCAATGTAACTCAAATTCCTCCCTACTGATTTTTAAGTCCATCCATTTCCTTTTTCTCCATCCACAGCAGCTTGTTATCACTCACATAGTCACTTCATATATTAAAGACGCCTCCTAGAGAGTCATTAAAATCATCTACATGACTTAACTGGGATAAAGTCAGGTTATTTTTAATGCTCTTCATGGCAGAAGATGATGGTTATCTAACAATGGGCTGTCCCAGAGAGCATGCTTTCAGAACCCTATGCTGGATCATGGAAGAAAAAGCTAAAACAGAAAGCTACTAGTTCTCAAGATAGGAAATCTGTCCCTCTTAGTTCTCTGACCATGATGAGCTTTAGGTCATGGGCTAATTACTGAGAAAATAGAAGTACTCTGGGAAAAAGACAGATAGAAATGAGAAATGCAGATCTACCTACAAAATACAGACAGAGACAGAGATAGATATGGGGAGGCAGAGAGAGACAGACAGACACACACACAGGCAGACATGAGAGATAGAAACAGAGGATAGAAGGCATGAAATTTTAAAAGCTTTGGTTTATCACAAATTTTCTCTCATCTATCTCTGCTGCTCAGAAAGTCTTCATTAAACAATGTCATCAAATTGAAGAGGGGACCCTGAAACTCTGAAAGTCCTTGAAGGAGAAAATCTTCTTCAACTCTGCCTCAGTGAGGGACCCTGCCCCAAGGGACAAACAGTTTCATCCTTGTTATCTGGGTGGGTCTGCTCAGTTCTGAAACTCATCAAAATCATTGCATGTGATGGCATTGAATTCTTGTATAAGGAAGGTTCTTTAGCCGAGTCAATTCAATGGACATTCATCAAGCACTTTCTCTGTAATAATGATAGTGATTTTTATAATATAATCATAATGACAATAAGTTACATTTCTATAAATTTGCAAAGTATTTTATAAATATTATTTCCCCCATTCCCAATCCCCAGAACAGTCCTGTGAGGTAGAGAATGTAAGTAGTATAATTCTCATTTTAGAGATGAAGAAACTGAAGTTTTCAAAGGTTTGAATGTCTTGACCCAGATCACACAGTAAGGGTCTGAACCTTGTCTCCCACAAGTGGATTTAGGTTTTTACATAACAAACCACGATATTCTCTGAGGGAGATAAATTTAGATAAAAGATAGCCCCTCTCTTAATGGAGTTTATAAGTCTAGTAAAGAGATTAGACACATACATAGATAACTACCATACAAAATAGCAAAAGATAAGTGCAAAGGAGAGAGAAAGGAAGGAATGAAGGGAAAAAGGAAGGGAGAGAGGGAGGGAGGGAGGAAGGAAGGAGGGAGGGAGAGAGGGAGGAAAGGAGGGAAGAAGGAATGCCTTCTATGTATCAGATAGTTAGCTAGACATTGGAGACACAAAAAGGAAAAATTGAGGTAGTCTCTACCCTCAAGAAGATCATAGTCTAATGGAGAAGGGAAATGTAGATTTGTGGATATATGTGTGTATATATATTATGTGTCTCTGTAAAAGCTAAATGTAGTTGGTTTTTTTGGTGGGTTTTGGGGGGAGGGGAGAGTAATACACTGGCTATTGGTGGGAACAAGAAAGGCATCATGCAGAATGCTTCAGCTAAATTCTGAAGGGAACTGGAGATTGTGTGAGGTTGCTAGGAGGCTAAGTAGCAAAAGGGAAGCCTGGCTCAGGCCTCCATTCCCATTCAATCTCAAACACCTGAAAGAGGCATTCCCTAGTTATGCACACATCACTTTCCATTCATCTTGTTCTAAACCATATGCTTCCTCTGCCTTTCGCCTCATGAACACAAACTGCTTCAAGACCCATTTCTAACCCATCTTAGCTTCTCTCAGTGCTTAAAAATAACTCTCCTGAATGACCTCAATAATTTAGAATCCATGAATAAGTCATTTGCCCAGAAGGCTACCATGGGGCTTCTATTTTTACTTGTGGTCTTACACCTAGGGAAGTGAAAATGACCTCTCTTAAAGAGTTGACACTGACACCCGTTATTCTGTTGGCATCCCTGGAAATGGTCAGTTGTAACGCATCTTCTCTCAGGGGCAAAAACATGCTAATGGGTTTTTGTGACTTAAAGTGTATAACCAAAGGGCATGTGGCAATCTGGGCAGTTGTATATTAAAGCTGGCTGCCACATCTCTTCACTGAGAAACAACTGCCACAAATCAGGACAAACAAATCCTCTAATATACTAGGTTATAAGGCAGAGGACTTCTCTTCCCTAAAATATGTCACTCAACAAATACCCATTTCTCTCTCTCTCTCTCTCTCTCTCTCTCTCTCTCTCTCTCTCTTTCTCTGTGTGTGTGTGTGTGTCTGTGTCTCTCTCTTTCTCTCTGTCTTCCTCTCTCTGTCCTTCTCTCTGTCTCTGTCTCTCTCTGTCTTTCTCTTTCTCTCTCTCTCTCCCCTTTCTCTCTCTCTCTCTCTCTCTCACTCTCTGTCTTACTCTCTCTCTGTCTTCCTCTCTCTCTCTCTCTCTCTCTCTCTCTCTCTCTCTCTCTCTCTCTCACACACACACACACACACACACACACACACACACACATCCACACATGCACACCCAATGACCCTGCAAGAGAAGCCTTAATATGTATTTTAATATGTATTTTTCCTACATTTTTCCTTAAGAGAAATATCATTTCTTTAACTCAATTCAAATTAATCCAGCAACAAACATTTCTCAGACCTCTAACTATGTGCAATGTACTATGTTTAGTGCTAGAAAAGATACTAACATAAAAATATGCTTCTTTCCCTCAAGGAGTTTACATTCTAACAGGGGAAACAATAGATCTGTACATAATAAATTTAAATAATTGTAAGGGCAATTTATAACTTTTTTATAAGGGCAATTAGATGGTACAGTGGATGGCATGCCAAATCTGGAGTCAGAAAAACTCATCTTAACCGAAATGGAAAACCACTCCAGTATCTTTTCCAAGAAAACCTCACATAAGCTCATAAAGACTAAATGACTAAATGACAACAACAATTTTGGATTGAAGGCATTATTAATGGGATACTTCATTTAGTTACAGCGCTTGAGCTGAGCTTTCAAGGAAATTAGAGATTCTAAAAGGCTGGGAGGTAGAGGAAGAACATTGCAGGCATAGAATACAATCTGTGCAAAATCATTGAGATGGGAAATAGAACATCACACATGAGGGAAGAGCAAGAAGTTCAGTTTGCTTGAACCATGGAGTGAGTGAATGCAAATGAAGCTGAAAGGACAAGTTGGAGTCAGGTTTTTGAAGGACTTTAAATGACAAAGAAAGGATTTTATGTTTATCCTGGAAGAATAAGGAATAAGAAGTCACTATAAAATATTAAATAGGGATGTAATGGAGTCATACTGGAGTAGGCATATCACCTTGGCAACTTTATGGAGGATAGATTAGAGAGGGGAGAAAATCTAGGCAGGGAAACCAATTACAAGATAAATATTTATTGAGCACCTAATGTATATAAGGGACATTTATTCTCATATACACAATACTGCTTCCTCTCTAAAAAATTTTTATGAAAAATATAAAAGCAAAACCCAAAGATGCAGCTAAAATCCCCTTGATGTATAATCTGTGGACATTGCTTGCCCCTACTTTCCTTCCAGAGCAGCTGAGTGGCAAAGCAGGTAGAATGTCTGGCCTGGAGTTAGGAAGATCTGAATTCAAATCCAGACTCAAATACATGTTAGTTGTATGACCTTGGACAAGTCACTTAACCCTGTTATATAATCATTTCTTATCTAGATTGGGACAGTAGCCTCTTAAACTCTGCCTTTAAGTATCTCCCTCTACTGTTTTCTATACAACTCAACAACTTAACCAATTTCAGTGACTTTCCATTGCCTTGAAAAATATAAACTTTTGTCTTTAGCTTTTAAAGTTCCACAAAATCTAGATTCAAACCACTTTTCTATTCTCGTTAGACATAACTCTCCTGTCCTGCCTATCTGGAATATATTTATTCCTCAACCTCTGCTTCATAGAATTTTTCTCCAAGATACAGCTTAAGCACCATCTTGTGCACAAAAGCCTTTCCTGATTCCTGCTAGTGTTCTCCCTCCCAAATGATATTGTATTTAAATTACCTTTATACACACACACACACCCAAGTTCTGCCTCTAACACATGGTAGCTATGTGACCCCATGCAAGTCCCTTAACCTCTCAGTGTTCTGGACAAACCTCGAAGATTTTTGGGGATACCCTGTATATATTCATATCTCTGTGATAATTATATATATGCAAGTCCCTTAACCTCTCAGTATTCTGGACAAACCTCTAAGATTTGGGGGATACTCTGTATTTATTCATATCTCTGTGATAATTACATATATATATATATATATATATATATATATATACATGTATATATATATATATATATATGTAAGTTTACTGGGATTTGTTTCATTTTTTGTACTTTTATTCATAGCTTCTAGCATAGTGCTTGGTACGTAGTAGACACTTGACAGATATTTGTTCATTGACTGATCAGTTTTCAGAAGTCTTGCACATTGAGCATACATGACCCAACTAGACTTTGCCTGGCTGTTGGAATCACCTAGAGCTTCTGATAAAAGAGTTCTAAGAGCTTCCTTCAATGAACAAAGCTCTCTGCCCTAAATCTTTGTGGGGAAGGTAGTCAGTCAAAAATCATTTATTAAATATTTACTTTGTGCCAGACACTATGCTAAACACATTGCCAAATTATTTAATCAGATCTTCACAATAATTCTAAGAGGTAGGTGCCATATTATCTCCATTTACAGCTGAGGAAACCAAGGGTCTCGCAGATAGTATTGAGACTGGATTTCAACTCAGTTATTCCTGACAGCAGGCCATCTATGCCTCCAAAAGCCTTAAGATCTATTGAGGAAAACAGCATTCAAATAGCCTTGTACAAGTAGGCTATATTCAGGGTTGAATGGAGGTATTTTAAGAGGAAATCATTAAAATTAAGGAGTATTATAATGTAGTCCTTTAAAAAGGTGGAATCTGTGCTGCTGACCCAGACATAGACTCCTTATACACAGTTAACATAATTGTATATATTTTTTTAATTCTGTTTTGTTCATTCTAAATAATTTCATATAAATCTTCTCATATCTCTTTGAACTATATCTATATATTTTTATTTATGTATTTATCATATCATTGGAAAAATGAATCTCTTTACATATATGTCACTATTTGTTTAAGCATTCCCCAATTGTTGGGCATGCTGTTTCAGATTCTTTGTTATTACAAATAGTGCTGCTGATGAGATAAGTCTTTTATAAATGTTGTCAAAAATCTTACTGGAGGTATACCCCACAATTTTGAGATTGCTGGGTCATGTTATTTTCAAAGGTGATCTTCATGTGTCCCAGAATAGGAAGTCACAATTTTTTTATCATTAAAAAGGAATTAGTACAGAAGTAAAAGGCTCTTAAAGTAGAGATCCCTGGACTAATGTATTTTCTAAAGACAGGGATTCAGGCAGCACTAAGCATCCTAAGGCCCATCAAAAACATTAGCACCACATTATAATTATTCAATACTTCAATAATTCCAAGTCCTTATTAAAGTGTGAACTCTGTGGTTGCCAATTATAGCACAATCCTGCAATTCTTGTCCCAGTCTTGTCATAAATACTTTCTTGCCCTAGAAGCCTCCTGCCAAGTTCTTCTAATTAATGTTCATGAATACTAGTATAACATTTATATTCAGGTTGTGTCTTTATTAACCTTTATTCTTGCTTTACGACCAGACTGCCATCTTCTTCTGATCACATATATCCTTTATTGTACCTCTCATGCACAAAACAGTTTGGGTATAAGATAGTGATATCTTGATGGATTAATAATCCCTTAATCATATGATAGCCTAATAGTGGAAAGTCTTCAATCGTTATTGAAGGAAAAATAAAACATAACAAGCTGGGGAAAGCCATGATAAAGCATATCCACTATTGTAACAACTATTTGTTATTCTTGGAGAAAAGACATCTGCAGTTTTTCCTAAATGAACCTCTCTAGCAATTGCAAAAGTATTTGATCACCTTCCCTTGTCTCCTGACCTTGGACAGGAAACGTCACTCATTCTAACAACAAACCCTGCTAGTTACATGTCAGACATTCCCCAAGAAATCCCCTCTTTTTCCTTTTGCCATTCCCCTTTTCTTCTCCTCTCCTCCTTTAAAATACTATACTTATCTAGTCCTAGTTGAGGCAGAATGTGACTGATTTACTGTGAACTCTAAGCAGGTCCAAAAAGTTATATAAAAGCTAAATCTGTACCTCAGAATTTGAAGCTGCTAGCAGCAAAAGCAGTCTACCTTTACATGCTAATAAATGTCTTTTTTTTTTAGTTTGGTTTTCTATCCTTCCAACTTTAAATCTATGATGTTATCAGAATCATTTTCATAGTTGAACAATTGAATGAGGATTGTACATTACACAAGACCTATTGAATCTATAAATCACTGATTTTAAAAGCACACATGGTTCCGTAGGACAAAATACAATCTTAAAGGGGCTCCTCAAATAAAGCGTATGTTTCCTATGCATAAATAGAAATCATGTAAATACTAAGCAGCAACGTAGCACAGTGGATAGAATATTGGATCTAGAGTCAAGATTTGAGTTCAAATTCCAGTTCAGACACTTTTCAACTGTAAAATGGGGAAAATAATAAATCAGAGGGTTGTTATGAAGATCAAATGAGATAATATTCATAAAGTACTTAGCATAGTGCACAGTATCTAAGTTGGTGCTAGTTATTATTTTTAATAATCTTTATAATAATCAGCTCTATCCACCAACCTGCCTCTTTTTAACTCATTGTGACAACTCATTGTGACATGTAGTTGAGTTCTGGCAAATGAGTTCTCATAGAGAGAGCTTTAGGCTCTGGATTTGTTACATGAATATAATGAGAACAGGTGTGATCAAGAAGAGATTTTTTTTTTTTTTTCCTTCCAGCTGAAATTCCTGGTCAAGATAATCACTTTGACATTCCTGAGAATTTATTAAAGATTCAATTTATGTCAGTTCAGCTGCTCTTTATCAATCAGTTAATTTACAAGAAGAATTTATTATAGAGCTATAATGTTTAGAGGTGGGTTAAAGAAATATTAATGCTTCTTACAAGGAGCTCACATCTCTCTGGAGAGATGTTGACAACATACATAAAGTGAGAAATGCGACTACACTTGTAGGATATATTTACCCACGTGGATTTTCTAAAAATAGAGAAATGAAGCTTGTGGAGAGTATAGAAAGACATGAACTGAGGTTCCTGCCATTTCCTCGGACCGGCAGAGGCCAGAACAATGTTTGCACCATTGTTAGCATGTTGGCAGGAGCAGGGAAGGGTCAGGCAGATCCCAGGCTGGGTGTTCTACAATTTAGAATATACCAGAAAATACATAATGAGCTCTTTGCTGAGAGTAAGGTGAGATCTCAGCTCAATCCCAGATGGAGGCCCTAATGAGGGGAAAGTGTCCAGAGTTTTCAAGGAGGGAAAATGGAAATCAGGGATATATTGAGAAGCTGGTTTTGCCTATGAGTCAGAAGCTTCTCTCTGATAGAAGGTTTGTCTCTCTCCCTGAATAAGTCCTGTCACCAGTCCTGCTCCTTCTACAGGTCCTCAGTGTCATGTTGTGTTTGGCATTCTTTCTGCCAATTAAAAGTCATATCTCCATCGGCAATGAACAAAAGCATTATCTGTAGTGAACATCAATACAACAGGAATAAGAGAAAGGAGCAATCAGGTTGGATTGCAGACATCAAAAGACTTCTCAATCACTGAAGATTCAAGGATGATTTGAGGGAAAAGATAACCTAGCCCAGGAGTTGCTAAGACTAAAAACAAACAAAAACCCTCCCCATTTTACAGATGAGTGGAAATAAGCCAAAAGTCAAGTGACTTTTGCAAAATCATACTGTGAATTAATTGAACTTTGTTTTCTGATCCAATATCCTTTCCATTGCAATGGAAATGGATTTTTACTCCAGTTTTTAAAAGATAATTAAAATTCTAGTGTAGATGAAGCATTTCCAATCAGAAAGGAAAGGGGAAATAAATAACATTCCTGTGGCCTAACTGTGCAGTAGAAAAACAAAAGCAAAACTCATCTCCCTCACTCCTCTCTCACAGTTCACATGTTTCCTGTAACCTTCTTCCTTCAGAGTTGAAATGATGTGGCTCGCTAGGTGCTTCAGAGGCTGCTAATGAGATGCAGTTATAATCTATTCATTTCATAGGCATTGCTAGAAACTGAGCTTTCCTCATCATCAACAGTTCTTGAGGGCCCACAGGGTGCATGATGAGAGAATAAAGTCCTGACCTCAAGGAGGTCATTGCTCCTCATTAGTTCTAATGGAAGTTCTAAAGGAAGGCAAGGGAAATAAATATCTTTCTACAAGAAAGTGAAATCTAAGAACCTGGCAGAGTACATAGGAAAAGCTACTCAGGGAAGTGATGGGACAGGTCTGAAAATTGAAATCAACTTAAATTATAGAATCAGAACCAGATGAGAAGCTATTTAGTCAACTCTCTTATTTTACAGTGAGTAAACTGAGGCACAAGAGGATTTTAGTGATTCAAGTTAGGGTTAGGGTTAGGGTTAGGGTTGGGGAGTTGGGAGGCGGGAGAGAATCAGATAGGATTTGGATTCAGGTCCTCTGATTCCATAATTATTGCACTTTATCATACCATTATTCCTCTAGGGGGAAGAAGGCTAAAACATCTGGGTGAAGATAACTATATAAAATAAGATAATGCATTAGAGTATGAGATCCTTAAAGTCAGGGACTGTTTTTTGTCTCATTCTGTATCCCCAGCAGTTAGTACAGTGTCTCCACATGGTCCTTATAAATGTTTATTGATTGGCTTTATTAATTAATCAGACATTTGATTCCTATTCACCATCTCTACTAAAAATAGCAAAGGAAAACAAGATTGAGCTGGAACAGTCATTTCAAGTTTTATGCACAGATCACTTATAAAGAAATGAGCAGATGTTTTGAGTTTACCTTTCTAAACCTGGGAAGTGAACGTGGCATTGTAGTATGCCTGGCTGACCACCTTTCAGACTGTTATAGTACAATAAAACACACAAAAAGATATAGGTTATAATTTACTCTTCAGTGGTGATTAGTTTTATAGTTTTATTTTTCTTCTACTTTTTAAATTCTTCATTATGAAGAATGGCTTTTTGGGAGGGAATAGATGCAAGAATACAATGAGAAATGTAAATAATGTAAAAATTAAAAATGTTTTGATTTTGACTTTTTTTTCAGTCACTTCAGACTCTGTGATCCATTTGGGGTTTTCTTGGCAGAGATAATTCAGTAATTTCCATTTTCTTCTCTTCATTTTACAATTGAAGAATTAAAGCAAACAAGGTTATGAGACTTGCTCAGGGTCACACAGCTAGTGAGTATCTGAGACCAGATTTGAATTCAGGAAAATGAGTCTTCCTGACTCCAAGCTTGACATTCTATCCATTGTATCGCCTAACTGCCCCCAAAGCAAAAAATAGCAATGATAATTATTTTTTTTAATATTCAACAATTTGGAAGCCTTTTAAGAGTCTTGTAGTGACTACAGTAATTTGTTTTCCCAAAATGTGGGATATACCAGGCCAGATCTAAATCTATGACTTTATTAGAATAGAGAATTTTCTGATGAGGAGAAAAGCATCCTGTCTTTAACATTCATTCTGTCTTAGGTAGTCTCCTGGGACAGTAAGAAATTAAGGGACTTTCATATAACTGGAATTTGTCAGAAACAAAATTTGAAGGGCTTCCTAATTGTAAGACTGACTACATGCCATGCTATCAAAAGGAATCATAATTTTGAACACAGATTTTCCTTGAATAAGTTTGCAACAAAATAACCAGTTATAATACTTCATATTTGAGAGTCTGTGATTCAGAAGCCATTTTTTCCAGCATAGCTTTTCTTGAAATTTGGGTATCAATCCATGGATTTTGGTTTACTTAGAAAAATCCAGACACACTATTAGAATGGGTAAACTAAGGAAGAGAGCAAATATAATGAATGACAGAATTAAAACCCAAATGCATACAGTAGGTTGAGTCTAATTAGGTTAAATCAGCAGGGATAAGTTCTGTGGTTGGCTTTGTTTAATCAATTGTACAGGTATACTTTGGGGGCTACATGTCCAGATAACAGTTCATAAGAAGATCTAGGGATAATGGTAGTCTGTAAATTCACCATCTGAAAATTGTATGACATAGGGGCAGCTAGGTAGCACAGTGGATAGAGCACCAGCCTTGGAATGAGGAGGACCTAAATTCAAATCCAGCATGAGATACTTGACCCTTACTAGCTGTATGACCCTGGAGAAGTCATTTAATCCCAATTGCCTCACAAAATAAATGAATGAATGAATAGAAATAAGTATGACACACTCCCCCTCTCAAAAAAAAATAGTTAATATGATCTTAGACTATATTACATAAGAGAAACTTAATATCCAGAACAAGGAAAGTGATAGTCTCATTGTTTTCTGAAATAGAATATATCTGGAATGTCATTTTAGTGTAATTTGTCAGTGGCCACTGAGCCCAGGCAAAGCCTGAGACAAAGTGCAAAGAAAATCTTCCTAAACGTTAGAATTATCAAAAAATGGAATGAGTTACCTATTATTACTAGAGATCTTTGAGTAAAGGCTGGGGAATCACTCTTCAGAGATATTTTAAAGGAGGTTAATGTTTCCAGGGAGCTAAGTGGAGCAGTGGGTATAGCCCCAGAACTTGAGTCCGGAAGAACTGAGTTCAAATTCAGCCTTAGGGCTCTTGCTGGCTGTTAACAATTAATCAATTAACCCTGTTTGTCTCAGTTTGTTGTCATCTGTAAAATTAACTGGAAAAGGAAATATCAACCATTTCAATATCTTTGCATACATATCTAGCTCTATAAGAGTTAGATATAGATCTAGATAAAGAGATATAGATAAGATAGATGTGTTGTGTATGTATAGGGTCACAATGAGTTGGACACAATCAAACTAAAGAATGCTTTCCAGGATTGGGAGGGGGCTTGGATTAGATGGCCTTCCCAACTCTGAGATGACATAATTCTTCCCCTGAATGGGATGGGCAGAGAGCAGCTAGGTTGTAAGAGCAGGGAGCTGTCATTCTGGGGGGAATTTTGCTGACATGATGAGAGTTGAGTATGATGTCACCCAAACCCTGCCATGGCCAGCACTGCATGGTGCCTGGAGCAGCTGATCTGTTCCTCTAAATTGAAAAGACTCCTTCTCCTGCTGCTCTGCCCCTCTCCTCCTCGGCCCCCGCCAGCCTGGCTGATAATTGTAAAGTGATGCAGTTCCCTTTCAGAAGTAGGCCACAAGAGCCAGGGCTGGGTGGTTTCATAGCTGGCATGTAACAATTATCACTGGAGACGCCACTGATGGCACATTAATACATGTGGTGTTTTGTGCTAAAAAAGTAAATGCCAGAGGCCCGAGCAAACAAATGTCCCTGCCAGTAGAGGGCATTTTCATTCTAAAATTTGAGCCTAAAACTTGATATGACCTAAGATATTTTTACCTCTTTCCTTCTAGGGGAAAAAAATTATTTTTTTATATGTGTTTAATTTGTATGTACATATCTATATGGGTATTATGGGTATATGTGTGTATATGTATAAATGCATATCTGTGTGTGTATATATACATATAGAGAGATATACATAGATATATACATATATAGATATACATAGATATATACACACATACACATAGATTATTAACTACTAACAAAGAAATCCATCTATGACTTAGAGAAAGCTATGAAACAAGAGAATCCTTCTCTACTGGGAGGTTTTTGCTACTAAAATAAGGATAAGAGGATCCTTACCCATTTGTTCTATTTGCCTACAGAATTTAAATGTTTTGGAAAAGGTTGCCTCTAGGTCAGGATATTTGAGATGGAATAAAATTGTTCTGATCCACCATGTTTGGAATCACAGACAAAAAAAAAAGCTGTGATGGGAGGGAGAAGGGAATGAAAAGTTTGGATCACAAGGCATTTCCCATGTAGGACAGTCCTGAGTGTTCTGCAACTTATGACTTTGAGGAGAAGGAAAGATCAAGTTGTTGTTCTTCATTCTTGAAGGGGACTGAAATGTCATCACTCTGTTGGGTCATGGTATACTACATCTAACTATGTCTAATTAGACCAATACAAACTCAAAAGGTTCTATCACAGTTTAGGGACAAATAATCCATAGGAACATTTATATGTTTCTTCTCAGATATTGAGGAGAGAGATAAAAGAAGAATGTCATCATCATAATAAATAACATTTATATGAATTTCTAAAGTTTTTAAATCACTTTACACATATTCTTTCATTTTATCTTCTCAATCATGTGAAGTAGGTACTATTATTATCATTCCATTTTACAGATAAGGAAACTAAAGCAAGGAGAATTTAAAGGATTTGACCAGGGTCCCCTGCTTCTGAAAGAAACTATCAGGTCTTTGAACTATTCATTATGCTGTCTTGATACCTATGCCATCTTGCTGCCATATTATATGTGTTTTTTGAACATACATTTTCCTAGTATTGGAGGTAGATTATCATTTGTCAGGTAATAAAGGGGATTACTTTAGTTAATGGGTAGGACTAGATAACCATCATTTACAATTCTCAAATTCCATGGCCTATGATTTTATGACCTTAGAGTGATGAGTAAAAATTACGAGGAGAAATTAAATTTGACCTAAGAAAGACCCAAATAATTCAAGTTATATAAAAGTATAAAGGACTTCCTGAAGAGGGGAGGGATCCATTTTACTCAGGACCTTTGAACAAAGACAATGACCACTGGAAATGCTCATTGACCAGAATTTTCTTTAACATGGGGCTATGACAGATGATGATTGATATCTCTTCCAACTCTGAGACTCTGTGATTCTGAAATTATCCTAAGTCATTTTAAAGAACTCCAGCAATTGTGACTAATTAAAGAAAATAAGAGATATTAGAGCATAATTGCATGCAACTTAGAAGAGGGTATTTCTTTGCACATTTGTTCTCTGATATGGCATAGAAACATGGCTAGTTATCACAAAATTTAAAATCATTTAAATAGAAACATTAATATCATCACCACATATTTTAATTCAAAATACATCTTTAAGAAGTTACTCTTGAACAGGACAATCATAATAATAACAATGACAATAATAACAACAATAGCTTGCATTTGAGGTAGCATATGGTAGAAAAAACACTGGACTTTCAAAACAGGAGACTTAGATTCTATCCTGTTTTGACACTGTCCAGATGCATGACTTTAGGCAAATAATTCCATCTCTCTGGGCCTCAATTTCCTAATCTGCAAAGCAGGAAATATTGCTACTTGTACTGCCTATTCAAAAGGGCCATTGTGAAGATCATATAAAAGCATAGTTTCTCTCTTAGGACTTGAAAGGATTGGATTTAGAATAGAAAGACATTTTAGAGAAGCTCCAATACAAGATCCTCATAGGGAAAACTAAGACTGAGAAAAGACCAAGGATTTATACAAGTTCATAAGAAGAGTAAGTAGAAAAGAGAGTCATAACCCAAGGCCTTTGATCCCCAAGAATAACCATGAGACAAATATATTATAAGTAAAAGTGAGACATAGCTGGGAATAATTTATCTTTCCTTAGCATTTTTAATGCAACTTCCTGATGCTCCACCAGCACAGATATAAACAGTCCTGTCACAATAGTTTTTAAAAGCATTTTGAGAGCAGCAGTAGTCAGAATTAAAATTGGTATAGGCAAGACATGCTACCACCTAGGGTGCCTTGCAGACACACTAATATAATTTTTAATATTTTAATATTGTTTTAAAATATAATAATATTTAATATTTAGAGTCTGCTTAGAGTCTAATAATTTTAATTTAATATATACATACATGTATTTTATTGTTCAGGCGTGAATGAGTCTTCTTATTTTCATTTGGAATTTTCTTGGCAAAGAAAGTAGGGTAATTTGCCATTTCTTTCTCCAATTAATTTTACAGATGAAGAAACTGAGGCAAACAGGGTTAAGTGCCTTGCCCAGGATCACACAACTAGAAAGTATCTGAGGCTGAATTTAAACCAAGGCAGTGCTCTGTGCACTATGGTGTCACCTAGCTATCCTAATACACACACACACACACACACACACACACACATATATATGTATATATATGATATATGCATATATATACATATACAAATATTGTCAGAAATTTTACTCTCAAATCAATTTATTTAGTGGTAATTCAAATCACAAATTTTATAATGAAATCTCAAAATCTCTGGTGGAAAAGAATGGATTGGACACATATATCTTACTGAAATTTCATGTGATAAAAATACAAAGGTCTTTGACATGGTTTTTCTCCCCATTGTCTAGGAATGGCTGATTAGAGACATAAAAAGTCATAGGACTTATTTTCAGAACAAAGACTTCTTCTGCAATATTCATATCTGAAGAACTCAATGCATTTTGCAGAGTGATTTTTTTCATTTTGCAGAGCCAATTTTATGAATTATCTTACCCTTCTATATCTCTTTATATATCATCCCTATATATCAACAAACACTAGTTAAATTGACCAAGGCAATTTGATAATTCTGACTTCCCTTTGACAATCTACAAAATTAAAATAATCATCCTTTCTGCCCTACTATACTCAGGAATCCAGAGGTCTCCTTGTTCAATCTTGGTAAGACTCTACAGAAAAATATTATTATTTATGTCTGCTGTAGGTATGCATACAAGGTGCTGGTATACATAAAGATATCCTAACATCTAAAAAAACAGTGGAACTCAATTGCTATTGATCTTCCTTCCCCTTTCTTTAAGGGGAAAGACTAAACATATTATAGGGTCACCTTTTCTGTGGCATTAGATTGCATCAGACCATACCCACCATATCTTGTTTGAATGTTTACCATGACAATCAGTTCTGCAGGGTTGCACATACTTGGAATTGACTCTGTTCAGAACTCCTCTATGTAGTAACTCAATGGTCAGTCAGTCAGCCCCTATTATGTGCCAGGCACTGTGTGAAGTACTAAACACAACTCATAGTTACTATGGACAAAAAACTTAGACTACACCTAATTAAACACAGAAAACAATGCATCCTGACTTATCACTAGGCTCAATCTGGCAGGACCAGATCTTGAGTTCCACTACCACAGACTCAAGAACTTGGTGTTAACTTAGATGCCACAATGGAAAATCCATTGAGAAATTTACAGACCATAGAATTTTAGCAGTCACTTAAAGCCTCAAAAGGGTACCATTACAGCATACCTGATGAATGGTCATGTAATTTCTCCTGGAAAACCTCCAATAAAGAAGAACCCATCACTTCCAAAAAGAGCCAATTTCATTTATAGGCAGCTCTAACTATTAGAAAATTCCTCTTGACATTGAGCCTTGGGTCTTTGTCCGCTGTGGCCAGATAGAACAATTATAATCTAAGATAGTTTTTGTAAAATGCTTAGCATATAGTGCACATAGTAGATACTTTATCTAAATGCCTGTTTCCATTCTTCTCTATTCTATAATTCCTCTTCCATATGGCTGACCTTCAAATTCTTGATAACAGTTATCATGAAACTTCTGAGTTTTGTTTTTCTTTCTTCCGGCTTACCAACCAAATAAATCTCTTACAGCACAGGTGGGAGGCTCTTTACCTTTCTTGTTCCCTTCATGGAATGTTCTTCAACTTATAAATGGCAGTACTAGAACTGACCAGGTTAGCCTATTATTGTTGTTGTTCGGTCATTTCTGTTGTGTCCAATTCTTCATGATCTTATTTGGGGTTTTCTTGTCAGAGATATTGGAATGATTTGCCATTTCCTTCTCCAGCTCATTTTGCAGTTGAGGAAACTGAGATAAACAGTGACTTATCTAGGATGACACAGCTAGGCAGTGTCTGAAGCCAGAATTGAATTCAGGAAAAGGAGTCTTCCTGACTCCAAGTTTCATATTCTCTCCCCTATGCCACTTAGCTACCCATGTTAGCCTATTACTTTCTTTATAATTCTCATTGTTACCCACTAATCATAGCTTGCATTTATTCATCACTTTGAGGTTTGCAAATGGTTTTTCGTATGTCATCTCATTTAAACCTTGCAACTATCTTGTGAAATAGATGTTATTATTACTTCCATTTAATAGAAGAGAAAACTGAGATTGAAACTTGCTCAGGATCATACTATTACATATCTGGGGCAAGATTCAAACTCAGGACTTTTTGACTGAGCACTGTCCACTTACTACCTACTCTCTTTCATGAGAATCTCAAATAGGTTTTTATAACCCCAAGTACCTAGCAAAATATCTTACATAAATGCTTGATTTTAATTCAATTGAGAATTAATATCCTTGCAGTTTTAATGTTATTTTGAAACAAACTTCAAACCAAAGAGAAGATTTACATAATGTAGTGAATTGAGAATAGCATGTAAATCCAAAATTTCCCATGAGACACCAAGAAGATTTTAAGTATAACTTTCATTGGCAAGTATACTGGGAAGTTTTTAAAAATGAATTAAATATTTAATGTCTATTTTTAAAACTAAAGTTTAAACCTCTTACATTTACGGAACTTTCTAAACCAAGGAAACTTATCACATCATGACTATTTTTATTTACTTGAACGTGAATTGCCAACATGCAAAAGCTTTTCCTCATTCATTATTAATCATTAAGCACTTGCTTTTCACTTGGATGCAAGTTATTAATTTATAGGCTGGTTTTACCTTAAGACATCTGCAACAAAGCACATTTTTAAAGGATGCTTTTATAGATGCTTCAGGCAGGAGAAAAATTAGGCTGGGATGTTTTGATGTTTAATCAATGGTCTGTTGAAAGGGAAAAAAAATATGTAAGTTATGAGAAGGCTGCTCAGTGATAGTACATGGAAGTGGGAAGAGGGGGCTAGACTTAGGATGATCTGGATCCAAATTCTACCTCTGATATTGACTTCCAGCTAGTTGGCACCATAGTGCACAGGGTGCCCACCTACCTTCAGAAAAACTTAACTTCCAGAGTTTAAATCTAGCCCCAGATACTTCTTAGCTATGTGACCTTAGACAAGTTACTTAACCCTTTTTACCTCAGTTTCCTCATCTGTCAAATGAGCTAGAGAAGCAAGTGGCAAACTACTCCAGTATCTTTGCCAACAAAATCCCAAATGGGGTTATGAAGAGTTGGACATGATTGAACAATAAGAACACTGACCAGTTACCGTGATCAGCACCAATCATTTAATTCTGGACCTTGGAAAATCAGGAAACTATAAATTAAAGTGTTTGCGATCTGTCTTTATAGAAGAAGTTTCAATACCAAAAAAAAAAAAAAAATCACTTCATCAAGTTGACTTTTGGTGCAAAAATGTCTCCTTCATGGTATTATTTAATAATGTATCTGCTCGAGGAAAGGGTTTTAGTGCTAAAATTAGTCTGAGAATATACTTAGTCTGTGGGGTTTGAATTGTTATATTAAAAGCTAGCATTTTTATCATGCATTAAGGTTTTCAAACTACTATATATAGATTATCTCATTTGATACTCATAACAACCCAGTGAGGTAGGTCTCTCCCATTTTGTAGATGAGGAATTGAGACAGATTAATTGATAGCTAATTTCTGAAGTAGGATTTGAACTCAGTTATTTCTGATTCCAAGCCCAACCTCCTATCACTATTATTACCTCTCTGCCTAATACAGTAACAGAAAGATGAAAATAGAACCTGAAGAATACAAATCAAGACATCATCCCTCCCATGTCATTGATCTTCTTTGAGAACAAAGGATAAACAGCAATAAATAACAGCAGGAGCAGTGATGAATTCATGTTATACACATAATAAAGAAGCTCCAAAAACCGAGCAAAGCAAACACCATCTGAATGCTCATGGGTTTGCACACAGCATGGACCAGGGGTCCCTCAGTGTGCTGCCCACATATCCCAGACTCTAGGTACATCTATGAGTTTACAAGTACATTTGGAACAAGAGGATCCAGGTTCATATCCTAACCTTCCTCCTTGCTACCTATGTCCCTTCTGGGGCAAATCCCTTCCCCTTATAAGCCTATGATCCTCCATATCTTTGGGGGCTAGAGTTAATCATGGAAGTTGTAGACACTTTTTAAATAATTTATAATCTCTTTGAAGTGGTGGACTGTTTTTTCTTTTCTTTTCTTAGCTTTTGTTCCTTTGTAGAAACTTGTATTTGTCAACAGAAGTCAAAATAAATTTATATTTAAAAAAAGACCACAAGGGCACAGAGAGAGCATTTTATTTGAGATTATTGAAAGAAAGAAATCAGAATGCTAGTTTTAGCCATGAATAGTGGGATCACACATGCAGATGACATCAGGCATATCAATACTTTTTTTTTAAAAAGCCTCCATTTAGAAAGGAAATAGGCATTGATGGAGAGATAATTGGGTCACAGTGGATTAAGGAGTTCTGGGAGGCACTGGAAATGGACTCTATTAACAGTACAAGAGCACTTTATGTGGCCTTTGTGCTCTTATAATTCAAGCAGAGATTCCAGACCACCATCACTGATATATACAAATGGAAAGCAAATGATTTAATGAAAATTCAGAGGCAACATTATCAATATAATCTTTGAACCTGAGATAAGATGATGGTCTACAAAATTGCTAAATGAGATCAGGTCCAAATTTGACATCCAAAAAAAATGAATTAGAAACGAATGCCATTTTGTTTCCTTTCTTTTGGCCATTTTCTTGCATATTTCTGTTTGGAAACAGAATGTTAGAGTTGGAAAGGAACTAGAGATCATTGAATTTTCCTGACTTCCCATCATACACATGAGAAAATTGAAACCCAGAAAACTGAAATTTATATAGTTAATTAATGGCAGGGTCAGAACTAGAAACTAGTTCCTCAGGCTCCTGGTGCAATGATCTTTCTAGACTAATACAGTTAGCTACATGGAAACAGGTTTTGTGTACCTCTGTGGAGGAGGGATACCCCTATATGTGTATGTATGTGTATATATATATATATATATATATCACAATATGCATAAAATATATCACATATGATATATATATAATATATAAATATAAGATATATGTGATATATACACATAGGATATATACATATATTACATATATGATATATATATATACATAGAGAGGCATCATATCTATAATCTATATGTGTGTGTATGTACATATATATATATATATATATATATATATATATATATATATATATATAACATATATACAGAGAGAGAGACAGAGACTGGTTTTCCTTATTGTGCCTTCATTAGATGTTCAGTGGATACTCTGGAGCTCATATCTATCTTCCTCTTTCCATCTCTTGATGTGATAAAAATAATCAAACCAGTATTAACATTTCTAATAAGGATGTTAATCAAAATCAATTGCATGATGAATAAAATCTGCATTCCTTCTGACTTTCTCTTCAAAGACCTTGTTGTCTTCTTCTATGAGAACAAATATTCTTTGAGAACAGGAACTATCTCATTAGGTTATATTTGTATTCTCACCACTTTGTTGCTGTTAAGTCATTTTTCAGTTGTGTCCTGTCACCCCATTTGGGGTTTTTGTTACAAAGATTCTAGAGTGATTTGTCATTTCCTTCTCCAGCTCATTTTACAGATGAGGAAACCGAAGTAAACAGGGTTGTGACTTGTCCAAAAACATACAGCTGGTAAGTACCTGACTCTGGATTTGAACTCAGGTTCTACTGACTCCAGAGCCAACACTCCATTCACTTCAGCACCTATTCCTACTACTTAGCACACAATTAGCTCTTAAATACTTTTTCGTTCATTTATTTCTGGACACAATTTATTTTCCTGAGCCTATGTTCCTGAGACAGGAACATAGAAAATGTCAGTAAAAATCACGTGTTTTCTTGTATTTTTTTTTTTGCATCAATGAGTATGTTTATATGGTTTGTATTAACAGGTATAATCATTAACAGTAGTGTGCTAAAGTTAGCTGTATGGACTTGAAAGAGTTGTTAAATTTTCAGTGTGAACATTTATACATTGGAAATCAGCCAACAGAAAAATTAGGATTTTATTTATTATTTTGATTGCTTAGGCTTAATAAGGTGAAGAAAAATGAACATTAAACTCAAAAGTGTGCTGTGATGCAATTTTCTAGAGATCTGATTGTTAAACATTTACCAGCACACTACGATGCTTGGGTGAAATCAACTAGCTAACATGTAGAGCATCAGAGAGATAAGCAAAGGATCCAGTAAATTCTAGACAATATAGATTCTATATAGATTCTAGTCTGGGTTTAGCCACTAACTTACGTTAGCATGGGCAAATCAGTTCTTCACTGAGACTTATCATTCTTGCCTTTCCCAATTGCCAGTGACCACTTTGGTGTAAGTCCAGAGCATGGAGACCATGATTGTGGGATTTTCTTAGCCAAGACAACGGGAGTCTTTCAGCTTCAACAAATATATATTAAGTTCCTAATGTTTGCTAACAGCTTAGAAGATGAAAAAATAAATAAGGCATAGAGTTCTTTTAAGGTATGATAGTCACAGAAATAATCATGATATAAAATGATATATAATAAATATAAAAATCTTGTGTTAGAGACCCCTTCCTGACATGAATGGCCCAGTTTCATTTTAGGGATCTTTCCCTCCTTTGTCTCATTGCTCCCACCCCAATCATTTGAGATGTTTATTATCCAACACTCCCAGTTGAACACATGGCCTTTGAGGGCAGGGATTCTTTTTTTTATTTTTGTGCTTGTATACATAAGACCTAAGACAGCACTTGGCAAATAGTAGGTACTTAATAAATGACTGTTGAATTAAATTGTCCTCAACTCACTTTACATGCACATGGATGTACCCCTTCTTTAAAAACAATCAATTATTTTATTTAGAAGTTAATATTAACTAGCATCTGAGTCCGAAAAATAATATCTCTTCAAGAGTCCTGAATGACTTTTGTGACTTACAGTACTACCTTGGGTGAAGCTGCAGGTGGGGACAGTCAGTTTCCTCCCTCATATTACTATATCTCTCCATGACTCATTTGTGGTGCCATATTGCTTGCTTCTAACAGCCCTTTCCTTCTGCTCTTCCCACAGGCATTGTTTGTTAGTAGTAACTCTCAGAAGGTGCTGGTCATCTCACTACTGGAACTGTCCTCTGCCACCTCTGCTTCCTAATGCTCAGTTCCCCAGCTCCCATCACTTTATTGCTCATCAGTTGTACTTTTCTCCAGAAGGTGGCATTTGTCACCCCTCTTTTTCCTGCTCCTCACCTCTGGTACCATTCACTGTTCTCTTCAATTTGATCGTTTAGTTTTCTTCCTACAGATGGCATTCATCATTTTTCCCAGGGGACCAGCTCCTTAAACTAGCCCTATGGGGATGAATTTCTCAAGAGTATTATTATGGCTTTAAAAAAAATCCTCCAGTATTCTTAAACCTTTTGTCACCAATCAATAAGCCAGCATTTATTATGCACTTAGTACATGCCTTAGTATTTACTAAGTACTAAGGATACAAAGACAGACAAAAATCATAGCTTTCCTTTGTCACCAAAATTCCAAACCTCCCATTGGCAACTTTTTAAGGGAGGGAAAAAATATGGGAATATCTCCCTTTGGTGCAGCATGTGCAATTTCTCTGTACTTCATGCAGGCTTTTGGTGAATAGCAGGCACCTGCCTCCTATTTCCTAGACTGCTCAGGTCTTGCTTTATCACCTTCCTCTGGATCAAGAATGCATGGTCTACCCTTCCTGGAAGTGGATGATTTCCCCCTGGGGCAGTAGGACCAGGTTATTCAAATTACTCAAGGCTGTTTCATAAAAATATTTAGAAAAATTCTCCTTCTTGGTGACACTTGGAAATGTTCAAGCCATTTGTTCCATTTCAATAATGTGACCTACCACAGGAGCTATCAACAGCCACCATCCCTCCTCCCCATAATTTTTGCCAGCTGCCACCTGCAGCTGCTGAGAATCACATCTCCTTTTCAGAGACAAATGTGCACACTCAGCCACTGAAAACAATTGGCATGTTCACACATCATCTCCCCAACTGCCAGAGTTAGCTGTGTCATCACTCATCTCCCAATTCTCCCCACTTCTCCATTAGGGGAGAAAAGAGGTCATAGGCTCAGAGACTGAAAGAAATTGAAAGGATTGAGATCAAATCTAATCAGCCAAATTCGAGAAATCTAAAGCAACTAGACCACAAAGTCTTCTTGCTAATAAGTGACAAAGATGAGACTTGACATTGGATTTTCTGATTCCAACTTCAGTATTGTCAAAAACTTGATATTCTACTTTGGTCTTTATTGTGTCGAAATCAGAACTACTATGTATACATTATTATGAATAAAAACATTCCTCTTCCAGATCCTTTTGGGTAGAATAGAAATTCTGAATTCAGAAATAGCATTATCCATAGAAAATGCAGTACCATACAAGAAAAAAAGGAAGATGAATAGAATACATTATTCCCCACAGCTAACAATATTTCTATTTCTTCTTCCTTTGGGTTCATAATTGGCTTCTGGTCACCATCTCTTTTCTTTCTTGTCAATCTCCATAGAAAATATGTTTAAATTAAGTTGTATTTCAGGTACTTACAAAGTGTGAAAAGAAAGCAGAGAGAGAAGGGTTTAGAAGGTAATGAGCTGACCTGGAAGGCAGGAAGAGAGTTCAAGTCCTATCTTTGACATTTTAACTGTATAACTTTGAGCAAGTCACTTAATTACTCATTTCCTTAGGTACCTCTCTGAAACTCTAGAGTTGCAGAATATTTATGATCTCCATTAATAGAAAGCATTCTCTATTCCAATTAAATTACAGGTTCAGATACTATATCATTCCTTTCTCCCTTCCAAAAAGAAGGGGCTCAGGACAATGTTTTGAGAGTCATGAAATCTTCTATCCATTTATAAACTCTTCCCTTTCCTTCCTTCATGTCACAAACTTCCTAGACTCATTTTCTTATCTATCAAGTGGAAACAGTTTCTGTTTCCCAAGGCTGAGATGAGTGTCTTTATTTGGGGAAAAAGCTATGATCACCTTTTAAGAAAAAGATGGATTCTATGCAGAATAAGACATACATTTTTGGACATGGCCAATGTGGAAATTTGTTTGTTTGTTTCATTATGTATATTAGTTACAAGGGTTCTGTTTTTATTTTCCAGTTGCGGAAGAAGATAAAATAAATGATCTTGTTAATTGGAAAATAAAAACAAATTTTAATTTTAAAAGACTGAAAAGCAACCATTAGTAATTGAGTGTTAAATGCCAAGATCCTAGTTGGGAGGTGGGGAGTGGGGGAATTCATTGTTTGATGAAAGTTTCTGGGAAAATTCAATTTGGCAGAAACTAGGTATAGACCAAAATAAGGTCAAAGTGGGTACTTGGTTAGGACTAAAGGATGATATTGTAAGCAAATTAGGGGATCATGTAATATTTTACCTGTCAGATTTATGGATAAGGGAAGAATTTCTGACCAAATAAGAGATAGAGAGCATTACAGGGTATAAAATGAATAATGTTGACTATATTAAATTGAAAAGGGATTTGCACAAATAAAACCAATACTGTCAGGATTAGAAGGAAAGCAGGAAATTGGGAGTGTGGGGGAGAGAATTTATAGGAAGTTTCTCAGATAAAAGCCTTATTTCTAAAATATATACAAAAATGAGTCAAATTTATGAGAATATGAATCATTCCCCAATTGATAAATGGTCAAAGGATATAAGCAGGCAGTTTTCAAAAGAAATCAAAGCTATTACATAAAAAAAAAAAACTGCTCGAAATCAATATGGGATAAAATGCAAATTAAAACACCTCTGAGGAGCCATTTCACACCTATCAGAATGGCTAATATGACAGAAAAGGAAAATGACAAATGTTGGTGGTGGAACACTAATGCGCAGTTGGTGGAGTTGGGAACTGATCCAATGATTTAGGAGAATAATTTGGAGCTATACCTAAAGAACTATAAAAGTAAGTATGCCCTTAAACTCAACAATATCATTATTACATCTATATTCAAAAAATATCAAAGAAAAAAGAAAAAGTCCTATATTTACCAAAATGTTTATGGCAGCTCTTTTTGTGGTTGCAAAGAATTGGAAATTGAAGAGAATGCTCATCAATTTAGGAATAGCTGAAGAAGTTGTGACATATGATTTCAGTGGAGTACTTTTGTGCTATTACAAATGATAAGGGGGTGATTTCAGAAAAAAAACACATAGGTAGACATATAAATTAATATAAAGTCAACTGAGTAGAGACAGAATATCATCATACATAGTAACAGTAATATTAAATCAACTGTGATTCTTGGCAATTCAATAATATGAGAGAATTCCAAATGACTCAATGATGAAAAATGCTAACCATCTCCAGAGAAAGAATTACTAGAATATGAATACAGATTAAATCATACTTTTTGTACTTTATTTTGTTTTTTTTGGGGGGGGGATATTTGTGTTCTCTTTTGCAACATGAATAATGTGTAGCTATCTTTTGTATAACTTAGTTGCACAAGTATAATCTACATTAAAGTACTTGTCTTCTCAAGAAGGGGAGTTGAGAAAAAGAAAGGGAGACAATTTGGATTTCAAAAAATGATAAAAATGAATATTGAAATTGCTTTCATATGTAATTTTTAAAAAATGTTCTTTTTAAAAAAAAAAAAAATCTGAAAGCTCCCTCCCCCTCCACAAAAAAAAAAAATCCAAAGAAGTGACAGATGAAGCTGTAACAGTGACCTTATCCATCCTTAGCTTGGAAAAACATTCACATTCATTATAACTTTATCTTCCAATCAGTCTTGTACTATAGGAAGAGTAAAAATCATTGATGCTACATTATAGATATGGAAAAACTGAGGCATAGAATAGTTTTGAGACATATCTATTTGGCTATGATCATTTAATAAGAGAATGCCTGAGACAAGATTGGACTTGTCCAATGTTCTAGCTACAAGTCCTTGCTTTAATTCTGTTGTGGAGTCTTGCAGAATTTTCTCAAACGACTCCAGAAATTTATTTCTGGATTCTTTCACTTCAATAATAAATACTACTCACAGAATTATCTAGTATGGAAAAAAAGACCACTTCGTAATCAATTTTGGCATTTTTGAAAAAGATTTGTTGCTGGGAGATTTTCCTTTAATTTGTATGCAGTGAAGTCTAATCTTGCTTGAGTCACTAAAAGAATGGACAAAAAGACTTAGATTCTCTTCAAGTCCTATTTGTCCCACCCCAAGTGTCTGGAAAGCTCTGTGTCCTTTATGACCACTAGAGGTCAGAGTTTTCATCTCTCACACAACCCTGCTGCTACCTAATTATTACTCATTTTCTCCCTATTCCGAACTGGGATAGGTGTGGGGGTCTTCTTACCATCACCATTGCACATAGACATGGTTAAATGCCCTATCTTATCTGTGATGAAAATTCCCATCATCTCTAAATCACTAGTTTTCCAAAGGGTTTTAAATCTTATGTTTTATAGCCTATGTCTATGTTAGTGCTTTAAGACCAACAAAAAGCCTTTTTGATTTTCTCCTTTAGGTGATCATCAGCATCTGACAAAATGCTTTTTACACAATATTTTTATTTTGTTTTTTACTTTATTTTCAACTTAAGAAATAAGACAGGTATTTCCCTAACATAATAGAGTGGGGAGGGGGGTGGGGAGAAGATCATTGCACATTACAGGGGCATAGAATATAGAACTGGCAGAGTCTGATGCCTCTATTTTAATGAATGAGGAAACTGAGTTTTAGAGAAAGGAATTGAATTACCAAGGGCAAATATGTAATAAATATTAAACAAATCCACAGATATCATAAAATCCTAAAATATTAAGCAACTGTGTGTCACATTGACCTTGAAGGCAAAAAACTTACATTTAGAAAATAAATCTTCCTTAGCTAGGTACTACAATGGATAGAGTCTAAGTCCAGAGTCAGGAAGACCTAAATTCAAATTTGGCCCCAGATACTTACTAGCCACGTGACTCTGGACAAGTCATATAAGCCTGGTTGCCTCAGTTTTCTAGACTATAAAATGAAAGCAATGATAGCACCTACATCACAGGGTTGTTGTGAGGATGAAATGAGATCTTATTTGTAAAGTATTTAGCACAGCATCTGGGACATAGTAGATGCTTATTAAATACCTGTCCCATTCTATTCAAATCCAGCAAGAGTGGAGGAAGACAAGCATGGGTCCACTTTGCTATTAAGGCAACATATAAGAAGCATGGGTCAGACCTTCACATCCCTGTGGCACATCAGAGACAGCATAGGTTAGGAGGCAGGGTGATTCAAAAGATAGAATGGAGTTCTGGTTCTGGGTATTAGAGGTTTTGATTCAATTAACCAATCAATTGATAGGTCAATAAGCATTTAATTATCTATAATCTTCCAGACTCAAATCCCAGATCTGCTACCTTTGCCCCATGCAACCTCACTTAAACTCTCTGAGCCTTAGTCTTTTCCTCTGTCAAATTAGGGAGGCTGGAATTGATGACCTCTGAAGTAACTTCCAGGTCTAAATCCATGAGCTGATTAAGATCTGGCCGACTTTAATCTATGCCAAGAATCCTGGCCAGAAGGTTATTACTATACCAATATGTCACCCCCCAATAAGACATATGATATGGAAAATTTCCTTCCTCACTCCCATCAGCATTTAAGAACTTTCCTTATCACTTTTCGAGCTTTCTAATCAAATAAAAATTCAGTGATTATTATTTACAAAAAATTTTTTCTCAGGTTTGCATAAAATGCTTACATAGGATGTAATATCTTATGCATAGCACTCATGATATCTTACAAAGTATTCTACTCATAACAATCCTAAGAGAAAGATAATATGTTATTATTATTCCCACTTTGCAAACTGAGGACTAGAGAATTTAAGTGAATGGGCTGAACTTGATCAAGTTCTAAGGTCTTTCCATTTCGAAATTCTTAATATTCTGCTAACCCACTCATGATCATTATGGTAAGGTATTGGAGTTAAGATTTGATCTCCAATCTCTTGTTTACAAATCCACTATTATTTCTATTATACCATGCTGCCCAAGGCATACAGAAAATATAATGTCATCATTTTATGGTCTTGTATATTATCATTTTCTAGGCATTAACTAAATTCACCTTTATGTTGGTTGACATTTCACAGATTAAAAATTAGTGTACAAACAGGAATGGATCTTCCTCTGTGTCACCCATCATTTTCACTGTCTCCTCCACCAAAAAGCATTTACCAAGCACCTGTTTATATCAGAAGCTGGACCAGGTGCTATATGAAGGGCATTCAGGACCAAGCCAGAATTAAATCCCCTACTTAGCCCAGAGAAGCATGTAGCTTCCATCTCTCATCAACTTCTCCTTGGGTGAAGGACAGTGGCAGAAATTTGACTCTGAGCCCAGGATCAGAGTTATTTGCAAATTCTTGGAAGTGGCCCATAATTAAAAACACCTAAAGGTCTTTCAACTTGCTTGCCTTAAGAACTTTGGGATAAATCCAGGAGGAAAAAATCGTTCTTGTGCCTGATGAATTAATTTGTTCTTCAGTCTCAGAAGCCAAACATTTCCCTAAGTGTAGCAGTTGGCTCAAAGGAAACAGAAAGACCATGATGGGAAAAATGTGATTTTCTTTTCATTTTAAAATATAAGAATCAGCAACATGACCACTACTCATGACATTACCACGTGATCTCTAAAAAACAGTTAGAGATAAACAAACTTTAATGACATTTAAGCCTTCCCAGGTGGAGAGTAGGACAGACCAGCATGGTGTGCCTAACAAATGCAACACTAATTTGCTTAGCATTTCTCTGCCTTCAAGCAGAATAAATAAGACTACAAAAGTTCCAGGAGCTTATCAGATGTGGACAATCTTTCATCTGACATGCAAGTGGAAATAAGAACTCTTTGAAGTAACAAAAATTGTAATGCTGAAGGCTAGATAAAAGGGCATAAAACATCCTGACCCAATAAATAAAATTGACCTTCCCATTTGTGATTTATATTTCTCACATGCATAGGTTTTCCAAAATAAGTTAGAAATAGAACCAAAAGGAATCTTATAGACCATCTAATCACAAATTTAGAGCTGTAAGGGACTCTGAGAACACCATATCCAACCAACCTTGTTATTTTACAAATGAAAAACTGGGATCCAGAGAGGTTGATTTGTCCTCACTGTGAAATAGCAAGAGCAAGATTCAAACTAAAATACTTTGCCTTCATATTTATTGGACTTTCCTTTATAGTATGATACTTCCCAAGATTGCTATGATTGAAAAGCAATATGAAATGGTGAATCAAGTGCTGGGATTGGCATTTGGAATTCCTGAGTTCATGTCCTATAAAATGGAGATAGCAGGGTCTACTTCACGATAGTGTTGAAGGCCCAGGTGAAATAAGGTCAGTCAAGTACTTTGCAAACAACGTTCTGTTGCTATGGCACCTGTTATTCATATTGCCCACACTTACACAGTTCATGAACCGAGGAGCTGAGTTGTACACTCTTGTTTGTTTATTTGTTTGTTTTTACCATATCTTTTTTCATTTTAAGTAAGTGAGTCTCACTGATACTTCAAAGGTTATCTTGGCCCAAAGCACTCCTTACCTGTAAAAAACAGAGATTGGAGTCAGGAGCAACCGTCTTTTAATCTTCCCACTTAAAGACTTATAAAACTCAGCTTCTAGTGTTAAATTGGAGATTGCTGAGAATTGCAGAACCGAGTATACTCATTTTAAAATTAAATTCTGTTTTTCAATTTTCTATTATTACAAAAGTCTTTTATCTTCCTCTTTAACACAAGTCTGAACACTTAAATTCTCTTTCAATTCTCCAGTTCAACATATCCTTCTCTTCAATAATCTGTAATGAAGTATAATATTTAAATATGCAGAACCTTTTTGTAACACATTCATTGGTAATATATGATGAATCAATTTTGTGATTTTGTGATTTATTTGTAATATATCATTGTGTAACTTTGTGTAAATCACACATGGATTTATCAGGGCTATTAGTCCAGATTTTCATAATCAAGTTTTCTTAAAATGGAGCCCAGATATATGCCTTTCCATATAAGAAAGAGAAGGCAATTCAAAGGGAAGTTGCATTTCTGCTTTCCTATTTTAGAAAAAGCAAAATAGCTGTGAATGTATCTGAGCTTTTTACGCAAGTGCTATGGAAACCTAGAGATATCTGATAAATGAGATGTGACATCTCCATTCTGCAACCTGAGGAAGGATCTCAAAGGAAAGGTAAATATGGTCTAGGCATCTCATGAGTTGTGGTCAGAACTCAGGCAGGATAGATTGATCTAGATTCATTACATAATGTCAGATTTATTTGTTATGGTTGAACAAAGAGCACAGGGGTTCTTTAGGCACTCAGATGACTTTGGGGTGGTCCTAGACCTTTCCAAGGCAAAGTTTTAAAGTCAGCCCCTCCCACTGCATACATACATATAGGGGATGAGACTGAGACAAGCAGGAGGAAATGAAAAGGGCACCAAACTCAAGACAGAAGATCTAAGTTCAAATACTGTCTCTTCCACTTAAAATTACTTGGATTTGAAGTAGTCATTGGAGCAAATCTTCACACTGGGAAAGCTTTATGCTGACAGAACCAAAGACCTTCCAAATATTGCACCTATCTCACAGGGGTTTAGGGGTTCAGATAAAGATCAAAGATCTAAGAGTATCTTTAAATCATAAATCATGTGCTTGTGAGGTGGAGAATCTATTACTAAGTTGTCTTTATTCAAAGTTCAAAGATAGTTATTGATTTAAATGTGATAAGCTATGATAAACAGGAGGAAAATAGTTATCAGAATTATTTTATGATTATGGACTGGATGATTATGATTATGTAATTTATCTGATTATAGAGAGGTGATAACTTTGTTATTAATCATAGCCTAAAGGGACATTTGCCAAAAGGATCCAGGATCAGAACTCAGAAACATAAAAGGAAAGAGATGAAATAACAGATTGCAGAACTGTAAACTAAGCTAGAAGGGATATATATTATAGATTCTGCTGAGGAGTAAGTCTAACTGATCAGAGATTCCTATGCTTGAAAGTAGAAAATTAGAGCAGTTACTCTGAAGATCAACTAATTTGGTGAGACATCAGATTCCGTAAGGTACTAATTAAGTACAGTGTGGGTCAACTCATTGTAGAAGTGGAATTAACTATTCAATACAAAATTATATTCAGAAGGAAGCTTTTGTGGGCAATCCTTGAGATAAAAAAAAAGAGAACACTGAAATTTACAGTTTCTGAAGATGTGAGTTACCTAAAGCCTATGGTTTTTCCTCATTCATGTTCTCATTGGCAAGTTTCTGAACCAAGATGGAATGATTGAGATACATATATGGATTATATTTTATTTCATTATTCCTTTATTTACCATATAAGTATTTATAATATTATTACTATGGGGTTTTTTTTTGCCTTATTGTTAAATAATTAATTATGTTTCAGTGGCTGGTTTTGTATAAATAGAAGTATATTAGTCAGTTCCCAAGAGTTTATTCCCTCACAGAGAAAGCATGGAAAGAGACCCTGGAATTTAATTTCTTACCCAAGATCTTTCTCTGGGAATCTACACCTGACGGTAGAAGAGTATATTAGAATGAATGAATAGGTGTATTCATGCCTACGTGATAGGTGTAAAGCTCTATAGTGATGATACCTAATATAAATGTTACATAATTATAAACAATTATCATATGACTGGTTCTGAATGGTATGTTGCATTTCTTTTAGTATCAGTTATGAGACTGGAATGTAAATTCTAGTTCTTCTCCTTACTACCCTGTGGCTTTAAGCTGATTAAATAACTTCTCTAGGTCTCAGTTTCCTTATCTGTATAAAAGGAGAGAGTTAAACCAGATGACCTCTAAAATTATTTCCACCTCTAAATCTATGATTCTGTGAATAGCAGATTTCAAATGTACTTTGGAGTGTGCTAAAGATAGATACACATTCCTTTATCACTCATTTTTAGGCCTGAGAAAACCTAAGGCAAAAAGAGGTGAAATGGCTTGCCCAGATCACATTGTAAATCAGCAGCTAAATGAAGACAGAGTCCAAATCTTAGGTACTATCTTGTCCTGACGCTCAAGAAAGCAGCCAGGCAGAAGAGACAAAGAAGATATTTTTCTTCAGGACCTGTCTTGTCATAGGATTTCACAATAGGACCTCATAGGGCAGAGGATAAAGCCCTGAACCTGAGTTGGGGAACCTGGTTTTGAATCCCAGATGTGAAAATTTGAATTAAAATATGGTGTCAAATTTCTAACTATATAATCCTGAGCAAGAAGTAGTTTTCTACCTCCATTTTCCCAGGGGTACTGTAATGATCAAATGAGATAATATTTGTAAAGTACTTGGTAATAAAAACCTTAGCATAGATTCTTGATAAATTCTTGTTCATTTCTTCCCTTCCTTTGCTTATTTTGCTTGTTTTCCTGGCACATAGGAAGCACTTAATAAATAAATATATTGTTGTTGTTGTTTAATCATTTAATCTTTATGACCTCATTTCCTTGATAAAGATACTGGAGTGGTTTGCCATTTCCTTCTCCAGCTCATTTTACAGATGAGGAAACTGAGGCAAACCTAGTTAAGGCACTTGTCCAGAATCAGCCAGTATTAGTACTGAGGTCTGAGGCCAGATTTAAACCCAGATTTTTAAGACTCTGGCCTCAGTGCTCTGTCCACTGTGCCACCTAATTCTGCCACTAGGCGTTACTAAGTGACTTTAAAATAATTTTTAAAATCCGTTTCTGTGACTTTGCTGCATTGTCCTGAATTCTGTCCAAGCAAAATTTCCAAATGACAACTGTTAAGATATCTGAAGAAAACAAACAGGTCCTTTCAAAGCCTTTTCTTTCTTCTTTGAGTTAAACATTCCCTAGTTCCTCCAATTATTTCTGTGGTATGATTTTGGTTCTCCTTACTGTGACTGCCTTCTTACTAGCTGTGTCATAATTTGATAATATCCTTTTTAAAATGTGGAATCCAGTACCAAATCTGAAATTCCAGTGGTAGATTGACCAGACTACTTTCTCAACTGCAATCTTGACCTTGTTGTATGTAAGAAATATCCATCCAGTTCCAAGACCCTAAGATTACCCCGACAAGGTCTGAAGCAATTCAATTAACAAATTCATTATCTCAAAATTCATCAATGTAATAATTCATTCATTAATTATTGTTATTATTATTGGCATTGTTCTAGGCTCTATAGATTAAAAAAAGAAAGAAAATTCTTGCCTTCAAGAAGCTTTTGATCTATGATTTTAGAAAAGCATGAAAAGACTTGCCTAAATAATGAAGAATGAAATGAGCAGAATCAAGAGAACATTGTATATAGTAACAGCAATATTGTTTTAAGGACAACTTTGAGCAAATACATTATTTTGGCTATTATAAAAATCCAAATTAACTTTAATGCACATGTGAAGAAAAACTGTCTGCATCCAGAGGAAAAACTGATAAATAGAAGTAGATATAGAATAATTTTATAGACATATCCATATCTGTGTATATATATATATATATATATATATACACATGCATATGCATACATATATGTGTGTGTGTGTCTAATGGTAGTTATCTCTAGAGCAGGGATGAGGGGAGAAGGAAAGAAAAAAAGGGGAAAAAATTACATAATATCTTTGTTGTATAGATATAGAAAGTTGTACATAGTAGACTTGCAGTTTCTTTTTTATTGTACTACGGTATGAAAATGCTTGTTTTATTTAATAAATTAAAATTTTAAAAATAAGTTTATAATTCTACTTTGGGAAACAATGTATATATAAGTATATAAAATAATTTCTAAGGGTTGGGAAGCACTAATGACTTTAGAATCAGGAGATGGCATTTAATGAATTATGAATGGATTTGGGAATTTCAATAAGTAAAGATAAAGAAGGAAAGCATCTCATATGGGGGACAGTCCATGTAAAAGTATGGAGACAAAAGATGAAATATCATATGCAGAGACATTTTAGTAATGCTATTTGATTAAAATGTAGAGCTTATTGGGAATGAAGTGGGGAGATGAAATAAAATGTCTGGAATGATCTTTGGAGCCATCTTATTAGGGGCTTATAAAGTCAAAACAGAGGAAGTTTTTATTTCATCCAGGCAGCAATAGGAGCCAATAAAGATTTGTGAGCAGTAGAGTGACATCGTAAGCCATATGCTTAGGAAGAGCCAAATTCCAGAATCAGATTGTAATCGCAGCTCTAACCCATCAAGAAAGAAGGGAGATAAAAGGAATAGAAGCAAACTATAATGAAAAACAGACAGCAGCATCTAGGAAACAAACCTCAGGAAAGATCTTGAAGAAGGATCACTATTTTTTTTTATTTTTTTTTTTTTTTGCAAATCCACAGGAAACTAAAATATTTTCAATTAATTGAAATAATGACTGTAAGCTCCTATTCTCCCTACTCCCTGGTGCCTTTACCCCTGGGGTGTCTGAGAGAAAATAAACTCTTAAGGTAGAAAATCTATTATCAGCTAGAAAAATAATTCTCTTAGAGGAGGCTGCTCCTTGTGAATGGATGAAGGAGGTTGAATGAATTAAGTAGCACATCTTTCTTCATGATTGAACTGTTCCTATAGCATAAGGTAGTCACTATTAAAAAACCCAAAACTAGTGGACACAATTCTTTACCTGCCTCAACTCCTCTTGGCAGCCTCAGGCTGCCCTTGGCTTCCCCCTGACCAAAATATAACTTTAGTTTCCTACTTTGTCCTTCTGATGTTCAGTTTCCTTCAGGCCTCTGTGGTGCTGTCTCCTTTCTCTCTCAGACAGAAACCTGCTGTTACTCACCCAGTAACCATATAATCAAATGTGATTATTGGACCTTTATGAAAAAGCCACAAGCAGGGCCCTGTACTGACTGTTCATAAAGCTCAGAACAATCAGGACAATTAGAACCCTTTTCCAGGTTTTGTTCTCCCTATACTTTTATCATTTAAAACAGTTGTTGCTGCTTCATTGTTTTCAGTCATGTCTGACTCTTCCCATTTAGAGCCCATTTGGAGTTTTCTTGGCAAAGATACTGAAGTGGTTTGCCATCACTTTCTCCAGCTCATTTTATATATGGGGAAACTGAGGCAAACCAGGGTAAGTGACTTGCTCAGGGTCACAGTTTTAAGTGTCTGAGGCCAGATTTGAACTTAAGGAAGATGAGTCTTACTGACTCCAGGTCTAGCACCACGTAGCTGTCCATTTAACAAAGACAGAATGAGGAAAGACAGTTACTTGACAAGGAGACTTGTGGTATCTTCATTCTGATTTGCCTGGGTTTCTTTGAGAAAACTTATAAATGGAAATAGAAAAATTGTCAGTGGTTTGGCATAGAGCAGGTTATGGAGAAAAGTTTTCTTTTAACAAACCATTATAGAATTTTCCAGCCATAATACCTCTAACTTCTCCAACAGTTGTCAATTATTTTAAAATTTCTGAACAACAATTTTTTAAAAAGTCAAATCATGTATTCATTTCTTATTTATAGATGTGCACATATACATACACACATAAAAGTATTTTCATGGAAAGGATCCTGACCTTAGAGTGAAAAATCTAAATTTAAGTCTAATTTCTACTACCTATTTGTTATGAGACCTTAAGTCACTGTCTGCTCTCTAAAATGGGGACAAAAATCTCTGCCCTATTTATGTCCCAGGGTTGTAGTTTTCATATTATATTATAAAAATATTTTTATGTTATAGAACCAAACCTCCATGAGCAGGTACCTAGTCTTAAATGTTTCATTTTATAAATTATATAACTGTGGCCTTGGATAGTTATTTGTGATTTGCCTAAGGTCACAAAGGTAATAAGCTTCAGAGGTAGGTAAGTTGCATGCAGATCCTCTGTCTCCAAAGCTCAGTCCTCTTTAATTGTATTCAGAAATGAGCCCCTATCTGTGAAAACTCCTTTATAAATTGTAAAGTGGTATACAGAGTAAAATGTGACTAAGCAACAAGGTCCTTATAGATGTACAGGACAACTATCTAGTAGTGTGAGTTGAGAGGGTCAGAAATTCTTCTCTCCAAAAATAACTCTTCTATCAGTTTGATGCTCAGCAATTAGAGAACCATTCTTATATATATTTTTATTTGAATCTTAATAGCTGTTTATTTTTTCCAAATGCATGCAAAGATAGTTTTCAACATTTATCCTTGCAAAATCTTGTGTTTCAAATTTTTCTCCTTCCCTTCCTCTACTCCCTCCCATAGACAGCAAGCAATCATTGGATTGCTACATTGGTAGGTTAAACATGCAATTCTTCTTAACATATTTCCCTATTCATCATGCTGTGTAAGAAAAATTGGATTAAAAAGGAGGGAAAACACAAGAAAGAAAGAAAAAAACAAGCAAAAAAACAACTAAAAAAAGGTGAAAATACTATGCTTTGATCCACATCCCTCCTAGTTCTCTGTTGGATGTGGATGGCTCTTTCCATCACAAATCTATTGGAATTGTCTTGAATCATTTCACTGTTGAAAAGAGCCAAGTCTACCACAGTTAATCATCACATAATCTTGTTGCTGCTGTGTACAATGTTTAGAGAGTCATTCTTTTTTTTTTAATAATAATAGCTTTTTTAATTTTTCAAAATACATACAAAGTTTTTAATATTCACCCTTGCAAAATCTTGTCTTCCAAATTGTTCTCCCTCCTTCCCCACTCCCTTTTCCCCAAACAAAGTAATGCAATATAAGTTAAACATTTGCAATTATTCTAAACATTTTCACAATTATCATGCTTGACAAGAAAAATCAGATCAAAAAGGGAAAAAAATGAGAAAGAAAAAAAGAAGCAAGCAAACAAATAACAGCAGCAACAAAGTTGAAAATACTATTTTGTGATCCACATTCAGTCCCCATAATCCTCTCTTCAGATGCAGATGACTCTTTCTTTTATAAGACTATTGAATTGTCCCAAATCACCTCATTGTTGAAAAGAGCCAAGCCTATCACAGTTGGTCATCAAATAATCTTATGTTGTTGCGTACAGTGTTTTGTTGGTTCTACTCACTTCATTTAGCTTTCTGATAAATTTCTCCAGACTTTTCTGAAATCATTCTGCTGATCATTTCTTATAGAACAATAATATTCCATAATATTCATATATCATAACTTATTCTAGTCATTCCTCAACTGATGGGCATCCACTCAGTTTCCATTTCCTTATCATACAAAAAGGGTTATTACAAAAATTTTTGCATATGTGGTCCTTCTCTCTTTTTTATGATCTCTTTGGGATCCTGATCCAGTAAAGACTTTAGTGGACTGATAGCCCTTTGGCAATCAGAATGGTTGGATCAGTTCAAAACTCCACCCACAATATATTAATGTCCCAATTTTCCCACATCCCTTTCAACATTTATCATTAGCAAGTTATTCTTTAGGAGTGAAACATTAAGCAAGACATCTTTAAGCTTCTCTTCTGAAAATTGAGTATCTTTGAGAAGAGATAATACTAAATCCCCAACATAATATGAATTAGTTTAACTGAACCATTTCTTCTTGATGAAAAAGACCCTGGAACAATGGGGTACAGCAAAAAAGAAATGTACCTTTAGTCAGAGCATTAAGTTCAAAACCCAGTTCTATTATTAACTACCTATATAACATTGATCAAAACCCTTGATCTCTCCAGTCCTCAGTGTCTTCACCTGTAAAATAAAAGGTTTGGAATGGATGACCTCTAAGAATGTTATCCCATGAACCATAAGGGAGGGAGAAAGGGAAAACTGAAAGGATGCAAAAGAGTCAGATAAGGGATGAAAGGTCATTTTGCGGACTTTCCAGTTTTGTCTTGGGAAGCATGGATCTCCCATATATAGCCATTAAAAACAAACCAACTATAATGACAACAAAAACAAAGATCAACTCTCTTCCACCCACAACTTTTCTTTTCTCCAGCAAGTCCCTTATGTTTTTATTCTCTGACAATTCTCTAAATCATTAATGGCATTCAGAGCAAAAATCTGAACTATTGGATGCTAACGTGTTGTCTGCGTCTTCTGTTTATAACAGACATGGTGTTCCCTCTGAGGTATACTCAATTTGCTCACAGATGCTGGAATAATTTGGGAACAATCTTTCCAATGGTTAATTTACTATAAATAAACACCTTCCGAGATGGGTAGCAGCTTACCAGACTCTTCACCATAAATGTCCCACATGAAAACTGACCCCTGGGTGATATGTAAGCTATTTTTGAGACACCCTCACAAATTCCTCAGCTCTGCTAATCTCTCAAAGCTGAAATGTCCTCACTTTGCTGAAGAACCAAATCTGCCTCTCTCCCTCCCTTTCTCTTTCCCTCCCTCCCTCTTTCCTTCTCTGTCTCTCTGTATCTCTCTCTCTCTCTCTCTCTCTCTCTCTCTCTCTCTCTCTCTCTCTCTCTCTTTCTCCTGACAATGAAAGTAGGTGACTGAGAATAATTAGGTTCTGCTACAGAAAGCGGGAGGTAAATGTCAAGAGCTTATTATTTCTGGTTGCCTTGTTAGTACTTTTGAAATACTGCATCTGATAGCATACACTATTCAAAATCTTCAAGGCACAGGAGGAGAAATGAATTGGTAAGTAAGTGATGTGTTCATTGACTCTCTTTATTCCAGTTCACTCAGCCGTTGGGCCTCAGGGCAGTGTGGTATAGTAGAGGTGTCAAGCTCACATACTAAGGAAAAGCACAAATCTATACATAAGGGTCCCAATGGGCCACATATTGACTTAGAAAACCACATATTAAATATAACTATGTTCTAGTGTATACTTATTTATTTTATGACATATTTCCCAATTGTATCTTAATATAATTTAGGCTGTACTGAGGAAGGGAACAAGCATTTGTATAGTATCTACTATATATCAACCATCATTATAAATACCATCCCATTTGATCCTCACAACAACCTTGTAACATATATGCTATTATTATCCCCATTTTAAAGTTGAGAAAAGTGGGGTTAAGTGACTTGTCCAGGCTGATACAGCTTGTAAATGTCTAAGATCAGATTTTAACTCAGGTCTTCCTCATTTCACACTCAGGACTTTAACTACTTCTCTACTGGTTCAGGAAAATAGATGGTGAAGTTCTTGTTAGTATAGTGCCTGGCACTTTATTGTTGTGATTCTTGATGGTGCTGTGGACCAGCATCTTGTCCACGGACTATTTTGTCCACATCCACTATTCCATTTCCTTCACCAGCAGATCACTTTTGGCCAGGTTGTCCACCATGACCTGTTTGTCTTAGGTATAACTCTTGGTTTCATTGAGCTACATGAGCCCTTCTACCATAACAAGCTAGTGATCCAGGAGAGGGCCTGGAACATGGTAGGAAAATTACTAAATGTTTATTGATTGAATGTTGTGGGCCTGCAATATAGACTGGGCCACATGTCTGACACCTCACATACAGGATTAAGTACAGGTCTTGGAGTCAAACAGATCTGAGTTTAAACTAAATCTACAATATTAACAAGCTGTGTGATAAGTAAATCATTTAACAGCTCTGAACCTCAGTTTTTTAATCTGTAAAGAGGAGATTAAAAATAATTACCTTGAAGGATTAAGGTTCAAATGAGAAAAAGTAATTGATCAATAAGCATTTATTTATAAGTAATGGATCTGGTGCCCAGTTCTCCTGCCCACAAGGAACCTAAATTCTAATAGGAAAGATAACATGCAAATATATAGGCATATACAAAATAGATAATGATAACTTTGGAGGTGTGGAGAGGCAAAAAGCAGATCCAGAAAGACATTGCACAAAAGGTGGTGTTTGAACTGATCCCTGAAGAAAACTAGGGATTCCAAAAGACAAGGACAATGAGAAGAGTATATTCCAAACATGGGAGAAAGCCTATGCAAAGAAATAAAAATAGTACATGGATTGTCATGTGTGAGAAATTGCAAAAAAGTCTGTTTATCTCAACCACAGAAAACAGAGGACATGAAGAGCAGCTATCACGGCATAGTACCCAGGATGCCCCGCCAGAGCTAAGAAGACTCGTCATCCTGTGTTCAAATTTTGCCTTACCCATCATTCACTAGGGAGGCAATTCCTTAGCCTTTTTTGCCTCGTTTCTCTCTGAGTGAAATGAGCTGAAGAACTACTTTAGTCTCTTTTCCAAGAAAATCCCAAATAGGATCACAGTCAGACACCAGTAAAATGACTTAACAACAACAAAATATAATCAGGCAGAAAAGGCAGGGGGATGGGGCCATATCATAAAGAATTTTAAGTGTCCAACTGAGTATATATTTGGATTAGAGTTTCCAAACTTTAAAACAATGTAAATGTCAGATTATTTTGGTTTGTTTTTCAATCTAACCACTAATTTCACCTGTTGTATTCTTAGTGTGGAAATTCCCTCCACCCACACAGATCAACATCTCATCTTAAACTTATTATTTTAAAAAATTGCCTGGGAACCGTGAAAACTACTGAACATATCAAACTCATTCTTCACGTCCAAACCAGATTGAAATGTAATTATGAAATGCTTAATGAGATAAAAAACACAATGTAATGTAATGTCGATTTATAGTTTTCTAAATCAGCATGCAGCCTAGAAGTTTTTGGACTTTGACATCATTGGACTACATACCTCTAAGGCCCCAAGGTGATCCTTATTGGGACTAAATTTAGAAGTTGTTGCCCTTTGAATCTCAGAGGAGCAAACAAATTCATCTCTCATTATTTTAACTTGAATGTTATGTACTTCTGTGTAAATTTATTTTTACCTTGGAATCCTGCGAGCATATAAAGGATATCTGTACAATACGCCATTGTCCCAATGCTGAACATAACAATTTGTTATATCTAGCTAACAATATTTTCCTCCTTTTGTGGGACAGGACCCCTGCCAGCCTCTGTCCAGTCTTCTGAAGCTAATCCCAGCTGCTTTTTTAACCAAGGTCACAAAGAGGCAGGGATTGAATTCAGAACTTCCTGACATCAAAGATAGGTTTCTAATCACTCTACCATAGCAGTTCAAGTAGTTGTTTCAACAACAACAATAACACCACTGAGCTGATCAGTCATACTACCTAATATCAAACATATTAAGATAGATTCTCCCCACTGAAGTTGTGACTGAAAGGCTCAGTCTCATTCTGCAACAAAATTGGCCTCTATGAGACCCTGAAATATACTATTAAAAATGACTCTCCATCTGCACCCCAAACTAAAAATTACAGTTTTTAGTAGAATGTGTGTATGTGTTCTTCCCTCCTCTACCCCCACTACCTCTGACTTGTCCATAAAAAAAAAAAATCAAACTTGTATACCATTAGAGGAAGGATTGAAGCAGATGTGATGTGATTTAGTCTGAATGAATGAAAGCTGGTTTGCAATTCACAATCCCCTTGAATGGGATATTAAGCTCAAGGGTATCCATTATTTTCTGCCTGTCTGACATGTACAAAGTACTTGAATATATTCCAGTCACAAACTGAGGGCCCCGTGGCTAATCCTCCAAGGGAATGCTACTTGTATTATTGTTTCTTTCAGGAAAAACTCCAGACAATAAATGTGGGGAAAGAAGTTTTGCGCAAATTAAGAAACCTAGAGAATAGATTTGAAAAAAATTGTAATCCTGTATTTTCACTGAATTTTGTTTAGAATATCAAGACTTGCCCAATGACATTAAATATATAAAAGAAATTCAGCCAGGGTGTTGTGCATCTGTGCTGGTACCTGGGATTTCCCTGGATCTAATTGTACTATTGTCTCAATTCAATTACACCATCACCATTCAGCAACATGTTCTTGGGGCATGCAATCTGTGGGGTGCCTGATACTAGAGAGATAGGGCAGTGATTATATCAGCTTGAGTCAGTGAGAGCTCTCATCCGAAGGCTATGGGATGGAGGCAGGAAATTACCATGTGTATGTTCAGCTGTCACTCCAAGGACCTCAAATAG